>NC_066583.1:198539509-198892634 GCF_024323335.1 Lathyrus oleraceus
GTGGTTATGACATCTTGTCTGAAACAATTTTTACCTTAGAAACGTTTGTAGGGTTAACTGTCTACAGAATATTCTAGGAATATTAAGCATTCCCTTGTGACATTCGTGATTGAGGAATCAAAGATTCGAATTGTGCTTAACCGATTCTGTTTCATAAATGTTAAGACATTTTAGGAAACTTTTGATTGATAGTCTAATGTTGTGAAGTTGGTTCACGTGGAATACAAGGTCTAGATACAGTGTATTTTGTGGCTATAAATAGAATGCCTCAAAACCTAATTAGATACAAAGAAGAGAAGATAGTTGACTGTATTAGGGTTTAAGTGTTTGTCTTATTTGTGAGCCTATCAAATATCTTCTTGATATATGAGTAGGACTATGTTGATTGGTTGTAAGCATTGTCAAGTACTCATAAGTTTTTAAACATTGAGTGGTTGTGTGTCTGTGAAGTGTGACTTTTGAATTTCCTAAAATTATTTAAGTATCACTGTTGTGATTGATAGGGAGGTGAGAAGGGTCTCACACCTAGGAGAGTATTAGGTAGAAGTTAAGCACATGTAATTATTAGGGTGTCAACTGTAAATTGGAGATAGTTTGCAGAAGGCCTACAAACTAATACTATTTAGTGAATTTCCTCCTTGGCTTGGTATCCCCCAAATGTAGGTGTTGTTGTACACTGAACTGGGTTAACAACTTTATGTGTTTTGTTATTTTATATTCCTTAATATTTAAGTTGTCCTGTTATTAATCAGATACAAGTGTCTCGACATCTCATAGGACATCTGATATCTACATACCAGAATTTCAATTGGTATCGAAGCACGCATCCTGCTCTATTTCTGGGTGAGATTCAGGGAAAATACTTTATGGTGCAATGGACAAGGAATGAGGCTTTATGAACAGACCACCCATTCTTTATAGAACTAACTATGACTACTGGAAAGCATGTATGATGGCTTTTATCAAATCCATTGACATCAAGGCTTGGAAATTTGTGGTCAAAGGATGGGATCAACCAATGATTAGAGACAAAGATGGCAAGATCACTGAAGAGTTGAAACCAGAGGAAGACTGGGATGATGAAGATGACAAATTAGCTCAGGGAAACTTCAAAGCTTTGAATGATCTATTCAATGGAGTGGACAAGAACATCTTCAGACCAATAAACAATTGCATTATTGCTAAAGAAGCTTAGGAGATCTTGAAGACTGCTCATGAAGGAACCTCCAAGGTTAAGATGTCAAGACTTCAAATTCTGACCACCAAGTTTAAGAACTTAATAATGAAGGAGGATGAGAGCATTCATGAATTTCACATGAATATCATTGAGATAGCCAATGCCTCAAGTGCTCTAGGGGAGAAGATGTCAGAAGCCAAGCTGGTCAGAAAAATCCTCAAGTCTCTTACATAGAAATTTGACATGAAGGTTACGGTCATTGAAGAAGCTCGAGATATCAACAACATGAAAGTTGATGAACTGATGGGATCCCTTCAAACTTTTGAGATAGGAATTAGTGAAAAGTCAGAAAAGAAGAAAAGCATAGCATTTGTTTCTAATATTGAAAACCTCGAAGATGAATGTGACCTATATAAAGATGAAGGGATATCTAATGTTATTGTCTTACTTGGGAGACAATTCAACAAAGTGATGAAGAAGATGGACTGGAAGACAAAAGCTAATGTCAAGAACAAGTCATTCGACATCTCCAATAATCAGGATTTTGGCAGAAGGCCCAAAACTCAAGAAAAAAATAACCAAGGAAAGGAATACAGTGCCATGGATATGAAGGGTTTGGTCACATAAGGGCTGAATGCCCCAGATTTCTCAAAAAGTAGAAGAAGGGTTTGTGTGTCTCTTGGTCAGAAGATGATTATGAAAGTGATCCTGAAGTGGAACCTACCAAACAGGTTACTGCCCTGGATGGAATTTATGACTCAAATTAAGACTCTAACTATGAAGAACTAACCTTTGAAGAACTTGTTAAATCCTACAAAGAATTGTGCCTCATAAGTGAAGAAGTCTGTAAACTGGGAGAAGATCAAAAGAAAACTATTACTCAACTACAAGCTGAGAAAGTGGAGCATCGCTCTACCATCTCTAATCTGAAGGAGGAAGTTGTACTACTCAATTTAATAATTGACAATATGACTAAGTTTGTAAGAATGCTTAACAGCAGTTCAGATGTACTGGATGAAATTCTTCAAACTGGTAAGAATGCTGGAAATGTTCAAGGTTTAAGCTATGATTATCAAAGAGGAATGAACAAAGGAAATTGTCATATAATGAACTTTGTTCCACCCAAAAGACAACTAGAATGAAACATGTCAAATCAAATGTCCCAACATCAGTAGGGTGTCAAGAGGTTTACTCAGGAAACAAGACCCAAAGATGGAAGTGTCATCATTGTGGGAAGTTTGGCCATCTAAAACCTTACTGCTACAAATTGTATGGCTACCCTAAACCTGCTTCACAACTCAGAAGAAAGCAAACCATAGTGAAGCCAAAGAAAAGATGGATTCCCAAAAATGGTATGTCAGGTCTCATAGCTCACACCTCCCTCAGAGCATCAACTAGAGAGGACTGGTACTTTGATAGTGACTGCTCTAGACACATGATTGGTGTCAAGAAACTTTTGGTGAATATTAAGTCTTATTCCACTAGCTATGTCACCTTTGGAGATGGATCAAAAAGGAGAAATAAAGGGGATTGGTAAGTTGGACTATCCAGGATTGCCTAGTCTAGATGATATCCTATTTGTTAAAGGATTGACTGCTAATCTTATAAGTATTAGCCAACTCTGTGACCAAGGTCTCAAGGTAAACTTTAATAAATCTGAATGTATAGTAACAAATGAGAAGGATGAAGCTATCATGAAGGGAGCCAAATAAAAAGATAACTGTTATTTGTGGACTCTTCAAGAAACTGATTGTATCTCCTCTTGCCTAATGTTAAAAGAAGAAGAGACTAAGTTATGGCATCAAAAGCTTGGTCACTTACATCTGAAAGGTATGAAGAAGGTGATGTCAAAGGAAGCAGTCAGAGGAATTCCCGAACTAAAAAATTGATTAAGGAAGAATTTATGGTGAATATCAAATTGAGAAACAAACAAAGAAGTCCCACAAGAAGCTTCAACATCTGACCACCTCAAAAATTCTTGAGCTACTTCATATGGACTTGATGGGACCCATGCAAGTTGAAAGCCTAGGAGGAAAGAGGTATGCTTATGTTATTGTTGATGACTTCTCTAGGTTCACATGGGTGAACTTCATTAAAGAAAAGTTAGAAGTGTTTGAAGTTTTTAAATAACTCTATCAAAAGATTCAAAGAGAGAAGAATTGTGGCATTATCAGGATTAGAAGTGACCATGGGAAGGAATTTGAGAACAACAAGTTTGAGGAATTATGCACCTCTGAAGGAATTAGTCATGAGTTCTCTTCACCCATCACCCCACAATAGAATGGTGTGGTTGAGCGTAAAAATAGAACCATTCAAGAATGTGTCAGAGTCATGCTTCATGCTAAGAAAATCCCATATCATTTTTGAGTTAAAGCCATGAACATTTCCTGCTATATCCTTAATAGAGTAACTATCAGATCTGGGACTTCTGCCACAGTGTATGAACTATGGAAAGGAAGAAAGCCAACTGCGAAATACTTCCATGTCTTTGGAAGTAAATGTTACATTCTGGAAAATCATGAGCAGAGGAGAGATATGGACCCTAAAAGTGATTAGGGAATCTTTCTAGGGTACTCTACAAACAGCAGAGCTTACGGAGTCTTCAACTCCAGAACCAAGGTAATGATGGAATCCATAAACATTATAGTGGATGACTCAATTAACGAAGCAGATGTCACAGATGATGTTGAAACTTCAACGAATGATGTCCCAGAAGATGTTTCAGACATAAATACTAATACTGAACCTACAAAGAATGATTTAACTAACAAAAGGCCCTCCATCGGAATTCAGAAAGATCACACTAAGGAGCTTATTATAGGAAATCCAAATGAAGGAATTATCACCATATCAAGGGAAGTTATGTCAAACGCCTGTTTTGTCTCTAAATTTGAACCCAAGAATATTAAGGAAGCTTTGACTGATGAGTTCTGGATTAATGCTATGCAAGATGAACTTGGTAAATTCAAAAGAAATCAAGTGTGGGATTTGGTTCCAAGACCTGTAGGAACAACTATTATTGGCACTAGATGGCTATACAAGAACAAGTCTAATGAACAAGGGGTTATCACCAGAAATAAAGCCAGACTTGTTGCTCAAGGATACACCCAAATGGAAGGAGTAGACTTTGATGAAACCTTTGCTCCAGTTGCTTGCTTAGAGTCTATTAGATTGTTACTTGGAATGGCATATCTTCTAAAGTTCAAATTGTTCCAAATGGATGCTAAAAGTGCCTTCCTAAATGGCTATTTAAATGAAGATGTGTATGTTGAACAACCAAAAGGATTTACTGATCCTACATTACCAAATCATGTGTACAAATTAAAGAAGGCACTGTATGGTTTAAAACAAGCCCCAAGATCTTGGTATGAAAGGCTGACTGAGTTCCTCATCAATCATGGATATAGAAATGGTGGAATTGATAAAACCCTCTTTGTCAAAGAAAAGGATGGAAAAATTATGATAGCTCAGATCTATGTGGATGACATTGTGTTTGGAGGGATGTCAGATGAGATGGTCCAACATTTTGTCAAACAAATGCAATATGAGTTTGAAATGAGTTTGGTAGGAGAACTGACATACTTCCTTGGGCTCCAAGTCAAACAGATGGAAGACTCCATCTTTCTGTGTCAAAGAAAATATGCTAGGAGTATTGTGAATAAATTTAGATTAGAGAATGCTAGTCACAAAATAACTCCTACACCTACTCACTTGAAGTTATCTAAAGATGAAAAAGGCTTAAGTGTTGACCAAAGCTTATATAGAAGTATGATTGGCAACCTTCTATACCTGACAGCAAGCATACTAGATATAACTTTTGTCGTTGGTGTGTGTGCTAGATATCAAGCTGAACCCAAAGTAAGTCACATTAATCAAGTAAAGAGGATTCTAAAGCATGTGAATGGCACAAGTGAGTCTGGAATGTTGTACTCCCATGATTCAAACTCTATGTTAGTTGGTTGATTGGGGTGGTAGTGCTGATGATAGGAAAATTACCTCTGGGGGATGTTTCTTCTTGGGAAACAATTTGATTTCATGGTTCAGCAAGAAACAAAATTGTGTATCCCTATTCACTGCTGAAGTTGAGTACATAGCAGCAGGCAACAGCTGCTCTCAACTAATGTGGATGAAACAAATGTTGACAGAATACAATGTCACACAAGATGTCATGACATTATTCTGTGACAACTTAAGTGCTATTAATATCTCTAAAAATCCTATTCAACATAGTAGAACTAAACACATTGACATCAAGCATCATTTTATCAGAGAACTTATTGAAGGCAAAGTCATAACACTTGAGCATGTCAGCACGCAGAATCAGCTTGCAGATATTTTTACCAAAGCCTTGGATGCAAGCCAATTTGAAAAATTAAGAGGAAAACTTGGGATTTGTGTTAATGAGCATTTATAGAAATTACAACTAATTAAATGTGTCAAACAAGAGCATATCTCTCATCATTACACTAGACACACTTACCTAAATCTCATACCTCATTGTGTACCCGTTTGGACAAAACCTCACTACCTTTTCCACTCAAACACCTCACTCGCCTTCAATCATTTGGGCTCTGTCTCTCACAAAAACCTTTCCATATTCCATCTGCCTCAAGCGTCTACCAACATGTCTCAACATTCTTCACCCACTCACATGCATGTCCCAGCTAAAACCAGTGGATCCTCCTCACCATCGTCTAGGGCAAATGCACCTTTTCAAATGATCAACCTGGAAAATCTGATTCTGGACTTTGCCCCTCTGTCCACGGTTCATCCCCTTCCTCAAAAGAAAAATACACCGTCTATGTCAAAATTTGTCAAGACTTCTGGTAAGTCTTCTGAACCCATAATCCCCAGTAAAGATAAGAATATTGTTGAAGAAGAATCTAGGCTTAAAGGGTTTGAACTTAGAAAGCCTAGCATGTATGCTGACGACTCTGTAAATCCCACGGCAGCAGAAAGAAGTGCAACTGATAAGGAACTTAGGAAGTTTATTGCATCTGTTTTGAAGGAAGTAAACTCTGATGTTTTGCCATATGTTCAAACATCTTTGGCAAAAGATACAAGCCTTGACAATGACTCAAGGGAAAAAGCTGAGGAAAATGTTCCTGATCATGCTGCTCGTGAGAGAAGAAGTAAGAAGAAAGTTGAGCTTGTTGTTAATGTTGAATAACTTACCTCTAATGAAGAACCCCTTACAAATATTGTTACTCCCAGTATTGCCAAGAGATTACATAGACGTAAAGGAAAGACTATTACTTTTGAAGATTCTCCCTCCAAGGAAGTGAAGAGAAAAGTTGATGGGTTAAAAGTAGCTCCTTTTAGAAGCTCCACAGAAAATCTCATGTTGGACCCACTAGGTCTTGGAGTAAAGTTGTTACCCCTCCTAGAAATAGGAAAGTTGTCTCCTCTAGTGAATACGAGTTTGATGTTGCACAGGATGTCCAGGACATCACCCCTATAACAAGATCTGATAACAAGAAACCTCATGATGCTAGGTCCAAAGCTCCACTGGACAATGCTTCTTTACATTATGTGAAGAATGTAGAAAGGTGGAACTATGTCATTCAGAGAAGGGTAGCTCTAGAAGGGGAATTAGGGAAGGATTCCCTTAAGTGTAATAAGGTCATGGAACTGATAGAAGTTATTGGGCTAATGAAGACTGTCACACACTTTGGACCGTGTTATGAAAACATAGTAAAGGAGTTTGTGGTGACTATCTTTGATGGATGTGATGATTAGAAGAGTGTTGGCTATGATAAAGTATATGTGAGAGGAAATGTTGTAACATTCTCCCCAGTTGTGATCAACAAATTCCTAGGAAGACCAGATGAACCTCATGCTGAGCTGGAAGTCACTGATGATCAGGTGTGCAAAGAGATCACGGCCAAACAGGTTAGACATTGGCCAAACAAAGGAAAGTTGTATGTTGGTAAGCTAAGTGTAAAATATGCCATCCTTCATAGGATTGGTACAGCCAATTGGGTGCCCGTTAATCATACCTCAACAATCTCTACTGGTCTGGGAAAATTCATTTATGTCATTGGTACGAAAAGAGTGTTTGACTTTGGAAAATACATCTTTGAACAAGTGTTGAAATAAGCCTTTTCTACTGCTGTAAAAATTTCCATTTGCTTTCCATCCCTCATATGTGGAATCATCCTAAATCAACACCCTGGTATTTTGCTGCCCATGGACAGTGTGAAGAAAAGGGAATCTCCTTTATCACTCCACTACAAACTCTTTATAGGAACTCATGTCCCATACATTATTATGACATCCTCTCAAGCACCTGGCCCTTCCACCTCCAAGAAAAATGCCATTTCTCAGTTGAAGGAAACATGCAAAGAGCTGGAGGACTCCATCAGATCTAACACTGCTACAAATATTAAACTGGAGACATTGATGAAGGCAATGATGGAAGAGGAGAAAAAGGAAAATGTACAGGGTGGTGATGCTAATGAAGCAACATGTGATGAAGATTATACTGGTGGAGATGATGATGATATAGAGAAAGAAGATGAAGGAGGAGAGTATGCAACAGCTGACTGATGCGTTGGAAAACTTGATGCGGTGTTCGCAAGTATACGAACACGTCAGAGTAATATAAAAGATTGTCGAATCCACAGAGACCAAGTGTCAAGCTATCGTTATCTGTTGTTATGGTGTTTATCAAAGGCAGTCAAAATAGGTGTTTTTCGTAGTGTGTAATGAAAAGGAAAGTATTTAAATAGATTATAATTAATAAAGACAGGGTCGAATGTAATTCACGTAATTAATTGATAATCCAAGTACTTGCTAGTAGAGCTACTTATGGGCAGTGTTTCCTACTTTGAAAAGAACTAATTTAACAGGAACTGTCGCTTTCCCGTATTCAGAACCGAGTTGTACTCCCTAATCAAACCCTCTTATTGTCACTTATAAGGCGCGCATTGCGTTAGAGTAGTAAACCTATTTTTAAGAAATATAGTATCTTGACTAAGTTTAAAAGTATTATAACCTGGATTTCTTAACCAAAAGAGGTTCTCACGAACCAGACTCTAAACTTATGAACGCGTCCGAAAATAGTTTTAAAATCTCTTTTCTTCTTGATGTTAAAAACTCCTAATGAACTAAACAAAGCGCTTTCGCTGTTTTTGAAATAGTTAAAAACAATTAAGTTTATAAAGACGTTGGACGGCTTTCGATCTTACCCAACGGAATTGAAGTGAGGGAAAACTTAAGTTGAAAGTTAAAATAGCCCTTTAAGTGTTTCTACGAACAATTGTACGGATTACTGGTTTAATTACGATCCTTACATTCTAGCCTTATAAATTTAGCTAGACATGGTAAAGTAAAAGTGCATTAAAATAAATAAAAGTAGTGCGAGTGCGGAAAGTAAATAATTTAAAGCGAGTGCGGGAAATAAATAAAAGTAAAGCGAGTGCGAGGAAATAAATAAAAGTAAAGCAAGTGCGGGAAATAAATAAAGTAAAGCAAGTGCGGGAAATAAATAAAGTAAAAGCGAGTGCGGGAAATAAATAAAGTAAAGCGAGTGCGGGAAATAAATAAAGTAAAGCGAGTGCGGGAAATAAATAAAGTAAAGGCGAGTAATAAAAACCTGCTCCAATCGGAGGGCTGAATAAATTGCAATACGGAAAAGAAAATGGCGGCAGGATTAACTTCCTTCCAAAGTGCTCCAAACTCGATTACAGACTCTATCACAGACTTGATGACACAATTGTGGTAACACTCCAAAGCGAAGCGATTACCATTATAAAATACTGAATATATGCCTAAGTGAAACAAAGTTGCTTCTGAGTTTGCCTCTGCTCTAAGTTTGGATGATTGTAAAACTGAATTCGCGTTTCTATTTATAAGCAAATAAAAAAGGTGGAATTGACTTGGATGCCCTTCAACTTGAAAATAGAGGAAACCGTTTCCTTCTTGTGGCGTCCGCCACAAGCACAAAGTGGGGCGCCTTAGTGGATGTAGTGGGGAAACGTAGGAGTTGAGGAAGTTGGATTTGGACACGTCATGGTTGGGTCTGTGGCGCCCGCCATGGGGTAGGCCATAAGCACAAAATGCTGGATTTTAGGGTTTTTAGCTCTTTTTCACTCCTTTTCTTGATCGGGGCTCCGATTAAAGTAAAAACCTGAAAACAAAGGAAAACACAGTAATAACACAACAAAATGATAATAAAACAGCTAGAATGCATGTGAAATCGATTGTCATGCTCGTTTTGTGCTTTAGTGGATGTTGCTGCTACTATTGGTGCTAGTCTTGTTGTCAGACCAAATGTTCTAACATCATGTCTGCAGTTTTTTTGGGAGAACCTTGGTTTCTCTTATTTTTTAGGCTTATTGTTCTTCTACTGCATAAGCCTCTATTGTCTGAACTTGGACAATTTATAGTGTTTCAGATGTTCTCTTGAAGGGGAGTCCTGATTATGTGAAACAGGGGGAGTACTGACTACTGACTTTGACTGATGTGATTCCCCGAGTACCCCTGTAATATATATGTGTGTTTGATTTTGTTCTGTTGATGTTTCAGTCCTATGATGTTAACATATACTGTGGTGCAAGTGTGCAAGGTGTACTTGGTTGTTTTAGCCAAAATGTTCCAAATGGGGAGATTGTTAATTCCTTGCTGTTTTGATTGGCAGTAATTTTGGTAAAACTATCTTAGCTACAACATGTTAAAAAAGATGTCCTAACATGTGGTTATGGCATCTTGTCTGAAACAGTTTTTACCTTGGTAACATTTGTAGGGTTAACTGTCTACAGAATATTCTAGGAATATTAAGCATTCTCTTGTGATGTTCGTGATTGAGGAATCAGAGATTCGAATTGTGCTTAACAGATTTTGTTTCCTAAATGTTAAGACATCTTAGGAAACTTTTGATTGATAGCCTAATGTTGTACAGCTGGTTCATGTGGAATGCAAGGCCCAAATCCAGTGCATTATGTGGCTATAAATAGAATGCCTTAAAACCTAATTGGATACGGAGAAGAGAAGATAGTTAACCGTATTAGGGTTTGAGTGTTTGTGTTATTTGTGAGCCTCTCAAATATCTTCTTGATATATGAGTAGGACTGTGTTGATTGGTTGTAAGCATTGTCAAGCACTCATAAGCTTTTAAGCATTAAGTGATTGTGTTTCTGTGAAGTGTGACTTTTGAATTTCTTAAAATTGTTTAAGTATCACTGTTGTGATTGATAGGGAGGATAGAAGGGTCTCACACCTAGGAGAGTCTTAGGTAGAAGTTAAGCATGGGTAGTGATTAGGGTGTCAACTGTAAATTGGAGATAGTTTGCAGAAGGCCTACAAACTAATACTATTTAGCGAATTTCCTCCCTGGCTTGGTAGCCCCCAGATGTAGGTGTTGTCATACACCGAACTGGGTTAACAACTTTGTGTGTTATGTTATTTTATGTTCCTCAATATTTAAGTTGTCTTGTTATTAATCAGATATTAGTATCTCGACATCTCATAGGACATCTGATATATGCATACCAGAATTTCAATTGTTTATACTGACCATGCAGCCATAAAATACATGTTCACCAAGCTTGACTCAAAGCAAAGACTCATATGATGGGGTACGCCATAAGCACAAAATGCTGGATTTTAGGGCTTTTAGCTCTTTTTCACTCCTTTTCTCGATCGGGGCTCCGATTAAAGTAAAAACCTGAAAACAAAGGAAAACACAGTAATAACACAACAAAATGATAATAAAACAGCTAGAATGCATGTGAAATCGGAGTCGAAAATACGTAAATTTTTGTGTGATCAAACTCTCCCACACTTAAACCTTTGCTTGTCCTCAAGCAAAACATTGAAAAGCTCATAAAAGAAAATTTGTGTAAACGAGTGCTTCAGGTAGAAATTCTAAGTTCAAGTCGGGATGCAGTGATATGTACTAACTGAGTGAACTAAGGGTATCATGATGACACTAATCCGCAAATACGAACATAAACTCCATTCCTATATTAACCAACCCATATCATCCCACAATACCTAGGCCTGCCTCTTCATCTCTTTTTGTGTCCTTTTCATTCAGGCGCAATCACATTAAGCCCGTTATCCGTACATGCTTCATAGTAGAGTAGCCTGTTAGTGATTATGATCAGAACTTGGGGTTTCTGGCATATAAATATGTGTAAACCCTTTTATTGGACCCAATTGTAGTTGTGGGGGATCGGATCGTAATCCGTCCTACCGAGTTCAGTGCCAGATGCCTTTGAACCAACTAGCAGTGAGTACTGCTTTTCTTTTTCTTTTTTTGTAGCATTTTTTTTACAATTCTTTGGTTTAAATGACTTTGTGAGGGTCACCTATACCGGAGTTGCCTTTTTGCTTTCTTTTATTTTTTTGTTTTTCTGGATCATTCACTTATTTGCATCGGTCCCCTACGTAGAGGATGCGTACGCCGGAGCTGACTGCTGAGATAAACTACTAAGGACTTATACGGAAATGATGATTAAGGCCATGGTATATGGGGTTTCGGGAATGATTCCTATATTTACGAAGCTTATGGTGCTAAAACAGATACTGATGTTTCGCAAAGTTCTCCCAAGTCACCGCATCCTTACTCGAAACATGTCCTTAAAACCTGAAAACTTTCGAAATAACACTATTTTCTTTTTGTAAAAAAATTTTGGTGGGGCTAAAGGTATGGGGAGGTAGGATTGTACTAAGGATCTACTATATTTCGTGACTCGTCAGACTCATGCATTATACTAAAAAGACAAAATAAACAACTAAAAGGGAAATTAAATAATCTAAAAACAACAAATAAAAACGATAAAGAAAAAATGAGAAAAACAATAAAGAAAAGACGATAGAGTCTCCTCCCACACTTAAATCGAACATTGTCCCCAATGTTTCGAAATAAGATAAGGAAGAGTTACCTGGCAACCTATTGCTGACCACTAGTGCCCTCGCCATCCTGAGGTGGACGACGGGATCGGGTACGACGACGGTCTCTCTGATCCATCCTCGCCTGCAGGGCATCCTGAGTGGTCCTCACGTCTCGAAGGTGACCTAAAATGGTACCCTGAGTGTTTTCAATTAGTGCCATGTGTTGCTGGTGGTAATGTTGTTGACGGGCCTGTGAGTCTGTGATCACTTGCAGAGACTGTAGAACAGTGTCATAGGACCTGTCTGTCCTCCGCTGCAATTCTTGCATGAAGTTCATATTGTCCGTCATTTGTTGCTGGATGGTAGAGAGTAGGTCGTCTCGCCTTTGCTCTCTAGCCATGTGGTCACGCCACATCTCCTCTGTAATATAGAAGCCAGGAGTGGTACCTACAGAAGAAGAAGATGGTGCGGTGTATGGTGGTGAAGGATGATGGGGGGACACATGTGGTACGGGAGATCTCTCTCTCCGATCATATTCATCATCAGTGTCTGGTCCCGCCTCATCCGGAATGTTAGGAGGAAGAGGACCCAAAACAGGTGGAGCATCTAAATCGTAGGTCCAATTCCTCTCATCACGTATATCTGTACGTCTAGTGCAAGGTAGAATAACAGATGGGATGGCTACTGTAACACCCTTCTAAAATACCCCAATTATTTAATTAAAATAACATATATCAATCAGAGTAAATATGCAATTAAGGGTGTCACACAATCACTTCACACCGTTTTCCAAAATATCCTGTCATGCTCATTTATTTAATCAAAATAAAACATTTGCATAATTCGCAGCGGATAAAGTCTAACAACAATGCAAAACATGTAACACATTACATGTAAAATTATTCAACAAGGTAAACATCCCGTCCCGATGTTACATCTATCAGAGCATGACCCACTAAGGAGACTACACTAGACTCCAAGCACTAGCTTCTACTCAATCACTGCTCGTTACCTGAAAAATAGTTGTAAGGGTGAGTTCCTCAATCGATATAATAAGCATTATAAAATATCATGTCATGTTAAGTAATTTAACACATTAATCACCCTAATCACATCACACATTCGGTAACGGCACATCAATTCAAATATCATACTCAATACAAATACAACTCATGCTCATACTCAATATCAACACAAACACACGTATAATATTGGAATACATCCATTCATATTATACGCCATACACATATTATGCAATGAGACTCCATGCATGCGGTACCGACTATTTTTGAACATATAGTTCACCTCACCGTCCAAATCCAGGCACGGCTACCAAGCCCACTAGTCCCACTCATTTGAGACCTAGTGACTCACTCACTAATTCCTCACCATGGGAATTAGCTACCACCCCAAGGGCCATGCTATGCACGCTAATTCACCTAGCATGCAAACATCAACAACAGTCCTTAATGACTAACTCACTAATTCCTCACCATGGGAATTAGCTACCACCATAAAGGCCACAATATGCATGCTAATCACCTAGCAATGCTAAATCATCAACCACAATTCAAGAATAGACATATGCTCACACTCTAAGCCATAAAACAGTCTATTCACAAATGCACACATAACTGATACATTCACAGGATCATGCATACCATCACACATCATCAGTATTTTATCACATAAGCATATCAGATCATGCCCAAGAACAACCACAGTATTAGCACACTCTACTAATACCTATACTACTCAAAACAACGGGAAATGATCCCTAATATATCATACATCAGCTGAATTACGTTACTCAGCTGAACAGTTAAAAACTGCACAACAACAGCTCAGGAAAATCACAATCCTGCCCATACGCGTATTGCCTAGTCCCATACGCGTATGGCCCATCTCCTGACCAAATCCCATACGCGTAACACCATCTCATACGCGTATGCTACGCGTATCACTTCCCCATACGCGTACCAACAGAGACCAAACTACGTTCAAAACATCATCTTCCCCATCCATACGCGTATTGCCTAGTGCCATACGCGTACCAGACCATCTCATACGCGTATTGCCTAGTGCCATACGCGTATGACCAGAAACCAGATTTCCAGATCTGCTATGGTCTTCTCTGCTACGAGATCTACCAATTTCCAACCTCCTACAATCCAATTTTTCACAGTAATCGTTCATACCATCTAACACGAATCATACCCTAGTCAATTTCACCAATTCTAACATTTTTACATCTAATTCCTACGAATTCCTCTCAATTATAACCCAATTTCGTTCATCCAAAGGTTCACAATTTCATCATGCATCATTCAATTCAGAGGTAAATCAATGGTTTATCACTACCCATTACATATTATCCCATAATACCCATTAAACGATGATAAACCCCCCTTACCTGAGTTAATCCGGCAATCCTGCAGCTTCAAGCTCTTCCTCTCTTCAACCCTTGTTCTCTGGCTCTCTTTTGCCATTTTTCCACTTTTCTGCCCCTTTTTCCTTTTTACGTGAAAAATAAACCTTTTTACTGAATGGGACCTTTTCTAAATTCCAACTTTTATTCCAATAAAATAATAATCCAATAATAAAAATTCCAATTATTTAATTAAATTAATAAATATATTATTAACTTAAATTAAATAATTATCTTGTTTTATCGGGGTGTTACAACTCTCCCCCACTAAAAGAGTTTTCGTCCTCGAAAACATACCTCAAGCGAATAACTCAGGATAAGACTCCTTCATCTGACTCTTAAGTTCCCAAGTCACATTGCCACCTGCTGGTCCTCCCCAAGCTACCTTTACCAAAGCAATCTCTTTACCCCGCAACTGCTTCAACTCTCGATCCTCAATCCTCATAGGTGATGTTTCAACAGTCAGGTTATCTCTCACCTGGACATCATCTACTTGGACCACATGCGACGGATCATGAATGTACCTTCTCAACTGAGACACATGAAAAACTTCATGTAAATTCGCAAGTGACGGCGGTAAAGCGATACGATAGGCTACCTCCCCTATCCTCTCCAAAATCTGATAAGGACCAATAAATCGAGGTGTCAACTTTTTCGACTTCAAAGCTCGACCAACCCCAGTTATCGGAGTAACACGAAGGAACACATGATCTCCCTCTTGAAACTCAAGTGACTTCCTCCTCTTGTCGTGATAACTCTTCTGACGACTCTGAGCAATTCTCATCTTCTCCTGAATCATCTTAATCTTTTCCGTAGTCTGTTGAACAATCTCCGGTCCAACCACAGCACTCTCACCGGACTCGTACCAACATAAAGGTGTCCGACATCTCCTACCATACAAAGCTTCAAACGGTGCCATACCAATGCTCGAATGAAAACTATTGTTGTAGGTAAACTCAATCAAAGGTAAATAACAATCCCAAGCACCTCCCTTTTCCAAAACACAAGCCCTCAAAAGATCCTCTAGTGACTGAATCGTCCTCTCAGTCTGACCATCAGTCTGCGGATGATATGCAGAACTCAATCTCAGCTTAGTTCCCAAAGCCCTCTGCAAACCTTCCCAGAACTTCGATGTAAATCTAGGATCTCTGTCCGAAACAATACTCGACGGAATACCATGCAAACTTACAATCTTCTCAATATACAACTCGGATAATCTCTCTAACGGATAATCCATTCTGATCGGAATGAAATGAGCCGATTTCGTCAATCTGTCAACAATCACCCAAATAGCTTCAAAATTCTTAATTGTCCTCGGTAAACCAGAAACAAAATCCATACTGATACTATCCCACTTCCACTCTGGAATAACCAACGGTTGCATTAGCCCTGACGGCTTCTGATGCTCAATCTTTGACTTCTGACAAGTCAAACAAGAATAAACAAAACTCGCAATTTCTCTTTTCATTCCCGGCCACCAAAATAACTTTTTCAAATCATGATACATCTTCGTAGCTCCAGGATGAATACTCAGGCCACTACGATGTCCTTCCTCAAGAATACTCTTCTTAAGTTCGGTAACATCCGGAATACACACCCGATTACCAAATTTCAAAACACCATTCTCATCAACTCTGAATTCACCACCTTGACCTTGATTCACTAGAGTCAACTTATCAACCAAAAGCACATCGGATTTCTGACCCTCTCTAATCTCATCCAGAATACCACTCGTTAACTTCAACATTCCCAATTTAACACTATTGTGAGTACTCTCACACACCAAACTCAAGTCTCTGAACTGCTCAATTAAATCCAATTCCTTAACCATTAACATAGACATATGCAACGATTTCCGACTCAATGCATCAGCCACTACGTTTGCTTTACCCGGATGGTAATTCAAACCAAAGTCATAATCCTTCAGAAACTCTAACCATCTCCTCTGTCTCATATTCAGCTCTTTCTGATCAAACAAATACTTTAAACTTTTATGGTCACTGAAAACCTCAAATCTTGACCCGTACAAGTAATGCCTCCATAACTTCAGAACAAATACCACTGCTGCCAATTCTAAATCGTGTGTCGGATAGTTCCTCTCATGAACCTTCAGTTGTCTCGAAGCATAAGCCACAACCTTCTTATTCTGCATCAAAACACCACCCAAACCCAACAATGAAGCATCACAGTAAACCTCAAATGGTTCCGACGGACTCGGTAATATCAGAACAGGAGCAGTAGTTAACCTTCTCTTTAACTCTTGAAAACCTTCTTCACACTTTGAGTCCCAAACAAACGCTTTCCCCTTTCTGGTCAACATCGTCAACGGTAATGCCAACTTAGAAAATCCCTCGATGAACTTCCTATAATAACCTGCAAGTCCAAGAAAACTCCTTATCTCAGAAACTGACTTTGGAGCTTCCCACTTAGATACCGCTTCTATCTTAGAAGGATCAACAGCAACACCACCTCTTGAAATCACATGACCAAGAAAACTAACCTCTTCTAACCAAAATTCACACTTAGACAGTTTAGCAAATAACTTCTTTTCTCGTAGAACTCTTAAAACCATTCTCAAATGCTCAGCATGCTCTTCTTCAGATTTCGAATACACCAAAATATCGTCAATAAACACCACAACAAACTGGTCTAGATACGGATGGAAAATCCTATTCATATACTCCATAAATACTCCAGGCGCATTAGTCACACCAAAAGGCATTACAGAATATTCATAATGTCCATACCTTGTTCTGAAAGCAGTCTTCTGAATATCCTCAGTTTTCACACGTATCTGATGATACCCGGATCTCAAATCTATTTTGCTGAACACACTCGCACCAACTAACTGATCCATCAAATCATCAATTCTCGGCAAAGGATACCGATTCTTGATCGTCACTTTATTCAGTTGCCTGTAGTCCACACACAACCTCATAGTACCTTCTTTCTTCTTAACCAATAACACTGGTGCACCCCACGGTGACACACTCGGACGAATAAATTTCTTATCCAACAGATCTTCCAACTGACTCTTCAATTCAGTTAACTCAACAGCAGACATACGGTACGGAGCCATCGATATCGGCCTAGTACCAGGTACCAAATCAATCGAGAACTCAACTTCACGTTCTGGCGGTAATTCATTCACTTCTTCAGGAAACACATCAGGAAAATCACACACCACGGCTAGATCACAAATCGCCAGTTTATCTTTAGCCTCCAAAGTCGCTAACAGCATAAACAACTCTGCCCCATCTGCTACCGCCTCATTCACCTGCCTCGCTGATAGAAACAAACTCTTTCCTTCCTCAATCTCAGGAAAAATCACAGTCTTATCAAAACAATTGATATAGACTCGGTTAAACACCAACTAGTTCATACCCAAGATAACATCAACCTGCACTAGTGGAAGACACACTAGGTCCATCCCAAAGTCTCTATCAAAAATACTCAAAGGACAATTCAAACAAACTGAAGTAGTAGTCACCGAACCCTTCGCAGGAGTATCAATTACCATACTACCATGCATCTCAGATATCTCTAACTTAAGTTTCACAGCGCAATCCAAAGATATAAAGGAATGAGTCGCACCTGTGTCAATAATAGCTACAAGAGGAAAGCCATTAATATAACACGTACCTCGGATCAAACGATCATCTGCAGAAGTCTCCGAACCCGATAAAGCAAAGACCTTGCCTCCCGACTGGTTCTCTTTCTTCGGCTTAGGACACTGGGGGCTAATATGACCCAACTCTCCACAGTTGAAACAAGTCACAGTCTTCGACCGGCACTCTGCAGCCAAATGACCACCTTTTCCACACTTGAAACACTTCTTCTCATTACTGGTACACTCATGGATACGATGTCCAGCCTGACTGTAATACCCCAAAATTTACCCTTCATTTTTCCTGAAAAAAAAAAAATTTAATTAATTAATTAATTAATTAATTAAATAAATAAATAAATAAAATAAATAAATAAAATATAACAATTTATTTTGGACTTGGGTCTCCCTCATTTGAGCCCATTACCCACGAAAATCAGTCTATAAATACTGAAGTTTCAGTAGAGGAAAACACACTTGGAGTTACACTTGGAGTTACACTTGGAGTTACACTTGGGGTTACACTGGGAGATTCACTGGAGAAAGAAGGAAGAGAAGCAAAACCCTGAGGAAAAGATAGTGAGAGAAAAGCCAACAGAGTTCAGAGCAACCTCCAAATCCTGAAGGGAACTCAACTTGTAAACCTCACGGGTGCAACTCAATTTCAATCAAGCTCTCCAATCAGGTTTGCCCTATATCCATCATCTTTATGCCTTTAATTTGAATGCTCTAAATGTATGAGTTATTATGGGTGAATTTGATACCCTTTTTGTGAGCCTTTTGTGAATTTTGATGGAATTATTCATGTGGTTACATTTTGATTTAGGGGCAACTCTGGGTTACCCTATTTTGTTTATTCTAACCTGTCTTGTGTTTACATGGCATTGTTTTCTCTTGATTTCATCCTGCTGCTCTAACCCTTTGTCGAGTTTTGTGAGGGCTCACATGGCTTTCGCAGAGACACTCGCGTGGTTTCCCACTTTATTTGTGGGATACCCCCTGGAGTTTTATTCTGATTATTCGTGTTGACTGATTTCCTTTGACGGTCCAGCTAGAGACATTTCAGGGTTTCTTGCCCCTTTAACTGCTATAGCTTCGGATCTTTATCCATGTGGTAATTTTTTCCCTTTCTCATACTTTATCGCTTTCTTAGCTGGAAGACCTCGATAGGAGGCAATGTTTGAGCCCCTTGGTGGCATTTTACTTTGAGATACATGTTTTGTGTTTTGTATTCATATCCCTGCAGGTAGCGCGGTTCCTTCGTCAAGGACTGCCTTTTTGCCCTCGAGCATCCCAAACCCTAAAACCCAAAGCAACATGTTTACTCCTTCTACTACAGGCGAGTAAGTCTCCAAAGGTCGAGCATCCGGTAGATTGCGTAGTAACGTTGTTCGTCCAAAACCCAATCCATAACCCCGTAGTTAGCCGAACTACGGCTTGCTCTGATTCTCATTCCAGATGAGATACGTAGGCATAAGACGCGATGTCTTAGCGAGCACACATCCCCCCAACTCATAGGTCAGCCGAGCTACGAAGACTCTGATTCTCATATTCAGATGAGATACGTATGCAGTGGATGCGACATCCGCGCGAGTCATTTCTCTTAACCTTATTAGTAAATAAACACGTTAGGTAAACCCACACCCTTTAGACAAAAACTACAAAAGTGGATCCCGTAGAGTACTATGGATGCGTAGGGGTGTTAATACCTTCCCTTCGCATAACCGACTCCCGAACCCAAGATTTGGTTGCGAGACCCCGTCTTGTCCTTTCCTTTTTCAGGTTTACTTCGAGCGTTTCCTTTCCCTCCTTTGGGATGAATAACGCACGGTGGCGACTCTTCTGTCATTCTCTTTCGCCGGTTGTTTTTTCGCACACTGTATTTTTCAGGTTGCGACAGCTGGCGACTCTGCTGGGGAATATAGAAGTTGACCTCTTGCTGGTCCATCTTCCCTAAGCGAGTCCCTCCTAGCTTTTGTAGTTTGTTTGTTTATTGGGTGTTCATGCTTTTATACAGTTATTTATTTACCTGCTTTACCTTATTACATTGTGTACATATCATTGTTGTATCTGTTTCTGTTGGCTGGCTGCTTGGTGATCTTTGTGAGATGAGTTCTATACCCGAACTCGAGTGCACTTAAGATAGGAGAATGGCATAGTCCTGTCAACTTGTGTGGAGTATTCCTTAGCGAGTTGACTTGCAAGCTCATTCACTTGGTGGAGGTCATGTTGAGATCAATAATGTCACATAAGTAAGTTGTGGTTAGACATTACTTGTTCCAATATAGACCTAAGAAGCCAAGGACCTTAGTTTACCTAACCCATCTTGGCCTATTCGTAGGACGTAGTGCGAAAGTCGTTCAAATGTAAGATTTGATACGATTGTTACGCGATACTACACTCATAAGAGTCTCTCTTGAGAATATTGTTGGAATACGAGTAGTCGTTCCTCTAATAATATCCGAAAGATGGGATTATGACTATGGGAACCTTTTTGTAGAACATGTTTGGCAGGTTTAAACCTTAGTACACTCCTTTTGGGTGGTTCTTAACCTAAACTCCATGCTCGTGACTTGCGACAAACCCTCGATTCATGGTTGATCCGATCAGGTACCCTTAATATCAATGAAACTCGGGTGTTGATAAGGTGTAAACCATAATCCGCCAAAATGGGTGGTTGATATTAAGGATAACATGATCCATCCCATGACCTTTGTTTGGTGTGCTCTTAATTTCTCTCCAGACAGTGCAACCTGACAGATGTTCAAGCAGATATAGCAATCCTGATTGACATGCCACTGCACTGCATTCACATCATTTTGCATCACATCATTTGCATTCATAATCATTCACACATGTTTATCCATTTCTGTGGGGTTTATATCTTCCACTTGATTCTAGTTGGAATTTTCTTGGTTCTCATCAACGGCTTAGTCTTTTCTTACACTGTTTATCAAATGTGAGACTGGAATCAAGGGGGTAGAATACCTTTGGAATTGATAAACATGTCATTGCATGTGCATATTCATTAGCATGTCTTGCATAACAGGTACTGCCGCAGGGGTGACCATTCCAGCTGCAGCACCACTACAACAACAACAATCACAACGTCAACCAGCTCAGTATCAACAACAGCAACAACCGGGTAACAGACCCGCTTATCAACAGAGGCAAAGGATGATGGACCGGCGTTTCGACACCCTTCCAATGTCGTACGCTCAGATGCTTTCTAGTCTTCAACAACTACAGCTTGTGCAACTGCGCACTCTGGCTCCTCCTGTTGGTAGACTTCCGGTGGGTTACGACGCCAACGCTAGGTGTAGCTTCCACTCTGGGGCACCTGGCCATGACATTGAGAACTGCAAAGCTTTTAAGCACGTAGTTCAGGACCTCATAGATTCAAAGGCCATCGACCTTGCACCAACTCCGAATGTCGTCAACAATCCCATGCCCCAGCATGGTGGTGCGAACGTTAATTTGGTATAGGGAAAAGCCAAGCCCATTAAGGATGTGTTGAAGTTGAAGACTCCATTGTTGGATATCAAAGGATGCTTGCTGAAGGCCGATGTTTCCCCGGGTTGTGGGAAGGGTTATTTGGATTGTGCCACTCAGAGTAGAGGTTGTTTGAAGCTACAGCAAGGTATTCAGGCCTTGCTCGACAAAGGTATCCTCCAGGTTGAAGATTTGTCTGTCCAAGAGTTTGTGGAAGGGGTTGAGGAAGAAGGGTTTGAAGATGCTGCTGATGAATTCGCAGATGTTGTTCCTACTGATTCTGTAATCCATGATGTAACTGAAATGGATTCCGATGTTTCGGATGTGTGTACTTCAACGCCTCAGACTCATCAGGGGCCGATTACTTTCTCCAGTGCTGGCATCATTCAGTATGGTCAAGTCTCTGCAGTCGACGAAGAAGATGGGGATAGTGATTGTGACATTGACAACTGGGTGCGTCCGAGGATCCCGGGTGAAGTTCTCAACAATTGGTCTTCTGAGGAGATTATCCAAGTCACTCTTCTTGAAGAGTAATTTTCTTTGTTTATTCATGCATATCCAAGTCTTACGTTCCGCCCAGGGCGTAATGACTCATTGTAGGGCCCACCTATGTGACACTTGCATTTTTTATCATAAATAAAGGACGTCTTTTTGCATTCAAATATTTCGTTCCCTGTCTTTCTATTTTTGCAGTTTTTCAAAATATAAAAAAAAAATGGCAATGTTTTGTTTAGTTTTCACTTCTTGTTCACACTCATAAGCACATACCATCACTCATGCAGATGCACAACACCGGATCCTATTGATAACGGTTCTGCTATGGCTCGCTTCGACTTTGAAAATCCAATCTTTCAAGCTGAAGAAGAGGGTGATGAAGACTGTGAACTCCCTGAAGAGCTTACCAGGTTATTAAAACAAGAGGAAAGGGTTATTCAACCACATCAAGAGTCTGTTGAAGTGATTAATCTCGGCACCGAGGACGCCAAGAGAGAAATCAAGATAGGGGCTGCTTTAGAAGACAATGTGAAGAAAGGGTTGATTGAATTGCTGCAAGAATACGTTGACATCTTCGCCTGGTCTTATCAGGACATGCCTGGGCTGGACACAGACATCGTGGTGCACCGCTTGCCTCTCAAAGAAGGTTATCCTCCGGTCAAGCAGAAGCTCAGAAGAACAAGACCAGAGATGGCTGTCAAGATAAAGGAAGAAGTACAAAAGCAGTTGGATGCAGGGTTTATAGCAGTCACCAATTATCCGCCATGGGTTGCAAACATCGTCCCAGTACCTAAGAAGGACGGAAAGGTACGGATGTGTGTCGACTACCGGGATCTGAACAGAGCTAGCCCTAAAGATGATTTCCCATTACCTCACATTGACGTTTTAGTGGATAATACAGCTCAGTTCTCGGTATTCTCCTTCATGGATGGCTTTTCTGGCTATAACCAAATCAAGATGGCACCAGAAGACATGGAAAAGACAACTTTCATAACCCCATGGGGCACCTTCTGCTACAAGGTGATGTCGTTTGGTCTGAAAAATGCCGGAGCAACATATCAGCGAGCAATGGTGACTCTGTTCCATGATATGATTCATCATGAAATCGAGGTTTATGTGGACGATATGATTGCCAAATCTCAGACAGAAGAAGAACATTTGTTGAATTTGCAGAAACTGTTTGAGCGTTTGAGGAAATTCAAACTGAGACTTAATCCGAATAAGTGCACTTTCGGGGTGAGATCGGGAAAATTGCTGGGTTTTATTGTTAGCGGAAAAGGGATTGAGGTGGATCCTGACAAAGTAAAAGCAATACAGGAAATGTCTGAGCCAAGAACAAAGAAGCAAGTCCGTAGTTTCTTAGGGAGGTTGAACTACATTGCAAGGTTCATCTCTCACCTAACAACCACGTGTGAGCCAATTTTCAAATTGCTGAGGAAGGATCATGCTATCAGGTGGAATGAAGATTGTCAAAGGGATTTCGAGAAGATAAAAGAGTATCTACAAAAACCTCTGATCCTTATACCTCCAGTTCCTGGGAGACCTCTGATAATGTACCTATCAGTGACCGAGAACTCGATGGGGTGTGTATTGGGACAGCATGACGAGTCTGGTCGAAAAGAGCATGCCATATACTACCTTAGCAAAAAGTTTACCGACTGTGAAATCAAATATTCGCAGCCTGAGAAAACTTGTTGTGCTTTGGCCTGGGCTGCTCGCCGACTGAGACAATATATGTTGAACCATACTACCTTGTTGATTTCTAAGATGGATCCAGTGAAATACATATTCGAGAAGCCAGCTCTCACCGGAAGGGTCGCTCGTTGGCAAATGATTTTAACAGAGTATGATATTCAGTACACGTCACAGAAGGCCATCAAAGGGAGTATTCTGTCAGACTACCTTGCCGAGCAACCGATTGATGATTATGAGCCAATGAAGTTTGAATTCCCTGATGAAGACATCATGTTCCTCAAGATGAAAGACTGTGAAGAGCCAGTTGTTGAGGAGGGACCTGATCCAAACGAAAAGTGGACTTTGTTGTTTGATGGGGCTGTCAATGCTAGAGGTAGTGGAATTGGCGCTGTCAATACTACTCCGAAGGGTGCCCACATTCCTTTCACCGCTCGTTTGACTTTTGAGTGCACAAATAATGAAGCTGAGTACGAGGCCTGTATCTTGGGTATTGAGCAAGCCATTGATCTGAGAATCAAGACTCTGGACATCTTCGGAGATTCAGCTCTGGAGATCAATCAAGTGAATGGTGATTGGAATACTCTCCAGCCCACTCTGGTCCCCTACAGAGATTACACGAGAAGACTTTTGACTTTCTTCACAACGGTAAAATTGTATCATATACCTCGTGATGAGAACCAGATGGCAGACGCACTTGCTACTCTATCCTCCATGATCAAGGTAATTCGTTGGAACCATGCTCCCAGGATCGATGTGATGCGCCTTGACAGGGCCGCGTATGTGTTTGCTGCTGAACTGGTAGTCGATGACAAGCCCTGGTATCACGATATCAAGTGCTTTCTGAAGAATCAAGAGTACCCTGCAGGGGCATCCAACAATGACAGAAAGACTTTGAGAAGATTGGCAGGCAGTTTCTTCTTGAACAAAGACGATGTGCTGTATAAGAGGAACTTCGACATGGTTTTGCTCAGATGCGTGGACAGACACGAGGCGGACATGTTAATGCAGGAAGTTCATGAAGGTTCCTTCGGTACTCATGCCGGCGGACATGCAATGGCTAAGAAATTGTTGAGAGCGGGTTATTATTGGATGACCATGGAATCAGATTGTTTCAAGTATGCTCGGAAGTGTCATAAGTGCCAGATTTATGCTGATAAGGTGCATGTACCGCCGAATCCTCTGAATGTGATGTCTTCGCCGTGGCCGTTTGCCATGTGGGGCATTGACATGATTGGAAAGATTGAGCCGACTGCTTCCAATGGGCATCGCTTCATCCTTGTTGCCATCGACTATTTCACCAAGTGGGTCGAGGCAGCGTCGTTCGCGAATGTCACCAGACATGTGGTTGCCCGTTTCATCAAGAAAGAAATCATTTGTCGCTATGGGATTCCCGAAAGAATCATTACTGATAATGGTTCTAATCTCAACAACAAAATGATGAAGGAGTTGTGTCAGAACTTCAACATTCAGCATCACAACTCTTCCCCTTACCGCCCTAAGATGAACGGCGCTGTTGAGGCGGCAAATAAGAACATAAAGAAGATTGTGCAGAAGATGGTCGTCACGTACAGAGATTGGCATGAGATGCTACCTTTCGCCTTGCATGGGTACCGTACTTCAGTACGTACATCGACCGGGGCAACCCCCTACTCCCTTGTGTATGGTATGGAAGCAGTCCTACCTGTTGAAGTGGAGATCCCTTCTCTAAGAGTCTTGTTGGATATCAAGCTAGACGAAGCTGAATGGATTCGGACAAGGTTCAATGAGTTGAGTCTTATCGAAGAGAAGCGAATGGCAGCCATTTGTCATGGGCAGTTGTATCAGAGTCGGATGAAGAGAGCCTTTGATCAGAAAGTGCATCCTCGTTGTTTCCAAGTCGGAGATTTAGTGTTGAAAAGGATCCTTCCTCCTCAGACAGATCACAGGGGCAAGTGGACTCCTAACTATGATGGACCGTATATTGTCACCAAGGTTTTTGATGGTGGGGCTTTAGTGCTTGCAACTATGGATGGTGAAAACTTCACTTCCCCTGTGAACTCAGACGCAGTTAAAAAATACTTCACATAAAATAGACCCGCTGGACAGTAAAAAGAGTAGTCCAGGCAAAAATGGGCATCCCGACGAACCAAGAAAATGAAAAGGTTCGGGCAAAAATTAGGGATTAAAAATGAAAAGATTGTACACCCGGTAAGTTGAAAACCTGAAAAGGCAACTTAGGCAAAAATGGGTATCCCGGTGGATCGAAAACCCGAAAAGGGCGATCCAGGCAAAAGTTAGGGATTAAGCGAATGACTGCGTTCTGAGTAGTTCTGAATCTCATCTCGTGCCAATGACTGGAAATTTTTGAAGGATAGGAAACAGTCCAATCACTCTTTCAGAAGGCTGATTATCTGGAGGATCTTGAAGACGAGCAAGTCATAGCAGAATTGGAACCCAATAGAAATCCATTTCACATTGCCATTAGATTAATTTCTGTTTTTATCTATTGTGCGATTACCTCTTTCCAGGGATTGCTTCCTAATGTAAATGCCTATTCAGAGGCCATTCAATCAATAAAATCATGTTATTCAGTATATCTCTGTTTTCATTTTCATTTTACTGTTTTGTTTGCAAAAATGACGTCCGAATTTTTGATAAACATTGCATCATGACACATAAGGGCTTTACAGGTACATGCTTAATAAACATTTAAAATTGTTGTAAATTTTAAGTGCTTTGGATCGTCTATTCAGAACAGATACCCTCGGGGCATTTCCTTAAAATCCCCTGCGGACGATCGTGAATATCTTCCCCGGTGAAGTCACCAATAGACAAATCTGGTGTCTTATCCCTGCAGAGCTTATCAGAGCGTTGGATTCTTCAATCCCCAGCAGTTTCTCACCACCGTACTTCCCCAAGCGGTTGTTTCAGGACATACACTCCCCAGCGGAGTTGACAGTGTCAGACTGTATCTTCCCAACGGAAGTGGCTGCTCCTTAGAGTTCGATGCCAGATCGATAATCCCAATGCCAGATCCATGGTTTCTTTCCTTGAAGCAGAACCTCGGTACCGTATCAGTGTTTGCTCCCCCTGCTGAGTCATCTCTCGCAAATCGTGGTTGCCAGAACCATTGTAGCTTTCCTCAGCAGCAGGCTTCCAATGCCATTCTTTCCCCGATCAGAGTCTCGGTATGGCCAGAACACCGCATGGCTAGTCATCTCCCCACAGAGTTCTTTGCGCTGTGCATCTCCAACAGCCTTGCCAGGGTCCAGAAGATGGTGATCATTTCTCCAGCAGATCCCTTGCCTCAGCTTGGCATTCTACCCAGCATTTCGCATCCCTGCATGTAGAATCATATTGCATTGCATCCTTCCAAATCGCGTAGCATTTCCATTTTCATGGAGCATTACGCCATTGAAAAATTCAAACATACGCATGTAAGCATAAAACATTCTCGGTATCCCAAGTGATAAGCTAGAAGTTGTTTCTAGTACTCAGACTGAAGATTGTTCATGACTTACCTTTCTTATCCCCAGCAAGTGTCATTGGCCCATGCGCCGCCTCTATTATCATTCCCTATTTCTGCCAATGATGACAGACATGAAGTTTTCCGGTATCCAGACCGAAGTGGCATTTAGGCCAGTTTTCCCGGTATCCAGACCGAAGTGGCATTCAAGCCAGTTTTCCGATATCCAGACCGAAGTGGCATTCAGGCCAGTTTTCCCGGTATCCAGACCGAAGTGGCATTCAGACCAGTTTTCCGGTATCCAGACCGAAGTGGCATTCAGGCCAGTTTTCCGGTATCCAGACCGAAGTGGCATTCAGGCCAGTGTTCCGATGTTCAGATCGAAGAAGTTTCCGACGTTCAGGTCGATGCAACTTGTGGCATTCAGGCCAGTTTTCCGGTATTCAGATCGAAGTGGCATTCAGGCCAATTTTCCGATATTCAGATCGAAGTGGCATTCAGGCCAATTTTCTGATGTTCAGATCGAAGAAGGTTCCGACGTTCAGGTCGATGCGACTTGTGGCATTCAGGCCCATTTTCCGATGTTCAGATCGAAATCCTTTCCAGTATTCAGACTGATGAGCGGCATTCAAGCCATGGTTATTTCTGTGTTACCATTTATTTTGGTATCCAGTTTAACATTCTTTTTCGATATTCAAACTGACTCTCACCGTACCAGACGAATTCTTCTTTCAAGACCACCTCTTTGCTGATTCTGACAGACATTGTTACTTCACTTCACTTCAGTGCAAATTTTTGGGCTTTTATTGTATTCAATCCCTTGATACCTCGAAAGTACGAAAGCAGCTGCCATCTTCTTTCCGGGTCTCCAGTTGATTGAATAGGGGCAGCTGTAATACCCCAAAATTTACCCTTCATTTTTCCTGAAAAAAAAAATTTAATTAATTAATTAATTAAATAAATAAATAAAATAAATAAATAAAATATAACAATTTATTTTGGACTTGGGTCTCCCTCATTTGAGCCCATTACCCACGAAAATCAGTCTATAAATACTGAAGTTTCAGTAGAGGAAAACACACTTGGAGTTACACTTGGAGTTACACTTGGGGTTACACTGGGAGATTCACTGGAGAAAGAAGGAAGAGAAGCAAAACCCTGAGGAAAAGATAGTGAGAGAAAAGCCAACAGAGTTCAGAGCAACCTCCAAATCCTGAAGGGAACTCAACTTGTAAACCTCACGGGTGCAACTCAATTTCAATCAAGCTCTCCAATCAGGTTTGCCCTATATCCATCATCTTTATGCCTTTAATTTGAATGCTCTAAATGTATGAGGTATTATGGGTGAATTTGATACCCTTTTTGTGAGCCTTTTGTGAATTTTGATGGAATTATTCATATGGTTACATTTTGATTTAGGGGCAACTCTGGGTTACCCTATTTTGTTTATTCTAACCTGTCTTGTGTTTCCATGGCATTGTTTTCTCTTGATTTCATCCTGCTGCTCTAACCCTTTGTCGAGTTTTGTGAGGGCTCACATGGCTTTTGCAGAGACACTCGCGTGGTTTCCCACTTTATTTGTGGGATACCCCCTGGAGTTTTATTCTGATTATTCGTGTTGACTGATTTCCTTTGACGGTCCAGCTGGAGACATTTCAGGGTTTCTTGCCCCTTTAACTGCTATAGCTTCGGATCTTTATCCGTGTGGTAATTTTTTCCCTTTCTCATACTTTGTCGCTTTCTTAGCTGGAAGACCTCGATAGGAGGCAATGTTTGAGCCCCTTGGTGGCATTTTACTTTGAGATACATGTTTTGTGTTTTGTATTCATATCCCTGCAGGTAGCGCGGTTCCTTCGTCAAGGACTGCCTTTTTGCCCTCGAGCATCCCAAACCCTAAAACCCAAAGCAACATGTTTACTCCTTCTACTACAGGCGAGTAAGTCTCCAAAGGTCGAGCATCCGGTAGATTGCGTAGTAACGTTGTTCGTCCAAAACCCAATCCATAACCCCGTAGTTAGCCGAACTACGGCTTGCTCTGATTCTCATTCCAGATGAGATACGTAGGCATAAGACGCGATGTCTTAGCGAGCACACATCCCCCCAACTCATAGGTCAGCCGAGCTACGAAGACTCTGATTCTCATATTCAGATGAGATACGTATGCAGTGGATGCGACATCCGCGCGAGTCATTTCTCTTAACCTTTTTAGTAAATAAACACGTTAGGTAAACCCACACCCTTTAGACAAAAACTACAAAAGTGGATCCCGTAGAGTACTATGGATGCGTAGGGGTGCTAATACCTTCCCTTCGCATAACCGACTCCCGAACCCAAGATTTGGTTGCGAGACCCCGTCTTGTCCTTTCCTTTTTCAGGTTTACTTCGAGCGTTTCCTTTCCCTCCTTTGGGATGAATAACGCACGGTGGCGACTCTTCTGTCATTCTCTTTCGCCGGTTGTTTTTTCGCACACTGTATTTTTCAGGTTGCGACACTGACCACATCTGAAACACTTAGCAGGGGCACTAGAGTCTCCCCCACTAGGCCTCTTCATCCCACTCTGTCTCTGGAAACGTTTGCCAGCTGCATACGGTTTCCCACGATCATTCTGATTCTTGCCTTTCCTATTAACCCTTTGCTGATAGCTTTCCGCCCTGGCCTTGGTATCCTGTTCAAAAATCCTGCAACAGTCCACTAGGTCAGAAAACACTCTGATCCGTTGATACCCAATAGCCTGCTTGATCTCGGGACGTAACCCGTTCTCAAACTTCACACACTTTGAAAATTCCCCAGTAGCCTCATTATAGGGAGTGTAATACTTCGACAGCTCTGTGAACTTAGCAGCATACTCAGTAACAGACCGGTTGCCCTGCTTCAATTCTAAGAACTCTATCTCTTTCTTTTGGTGGGGCTAAAGGTATGGGGAGGTAGGATTGTACTAAGGATCTACTATATTTCGTGACTCGTCAGACTCATGCATTATACTAAAAAGACAAAATAAACAACTAAAAGGGAAATTAAATAATCTAAAAACGATAAAGAAAAAATGAGAAAAACAATAAAGAAAAGACGATAGAGTCTCCTCCCACACTTAAATCGAACATTGTCCCCAATGTTTCGAAATAAGATAAGGAAGAGTTACCTGGCAACCTATTGCTGACCACTAGTGCCCTCGCCATCCTGAGGTGGACGACGGGATCGGGTACGACGACGGTCTCTCTGATCCATCCTCGCCTGCAGGGCATCCTGAGTGGTCCTCACGTCTCGAAGGTGACCTAAAATGGTACCCTGAGTGTTTTCAATTAGTGCCATGTGTTGCTGGTGGTAATGTTGCTGACGGGCCTGTGAGTCTGTGATCACTTGCAGAGACTGTAGAACAGTGTCATAGGACCTGTCTGTCCTCCGCTGCGATTCTTGCATGAAGTTCATATTGTCCGTCATTTGTTGCTGGATGGTAGAGAGTAGGTCGTCTCGCCTTTGCTCTCTAGCCATGTGGTCACGCCACATCTCCTCTGTAATATAGAAGCCAGGAGTGGTACCTACAGAAGAAGAAGATGGTGCGGTGTGTGGTGGTGAAGGATGATGGGGGGACACATGTGGTACGGGAGATCTCTCTCTCCGATCATATTCATCATCAGTGTCTGGTCCCGCCTCATCCGGAATGTTAGGAGGAAGAGGACCCAAAACAGGTGGAGCATCTAAATCGTAGGTCCAATTCCTCTCATCACGTATATCTGTACATCTAGTGCAAGGTAGAATAACAGATGGGATGGCTACTGTAACACCCTTCTAAAATACCCCAATTATTTAATTAAAATAACATATATCAATCAGAGTAAATATGCAATTAAGGGTGTCACACAATCACTTCACACCGTTTTCCAAAATATCCTGTCATGCTCATTTATTTAATCAAAATAAAACATTTGCATAATTCGCAGCGGATAAAGTCTAACAACAATGCAAAACATGTAACACATTACATGTAAAATTATTCAACAAGGTAAACATCCCGTCCCGATGTTACATCTATCAGAGCATGACCCATTAAGGAGACTACACTAGACTCCAAGCACTAGCTTCTACTCAATCACTGCTCGTTACCTGAAAAATAGTTGTAAGGGTGAGTTCCTCAATCGATATAATAAGCATTATAAAATATCATGTCATGTTAAGTAATTTAACACATTAATCACCCTAATCACATCACACATTCGGTAACGGCACATCAATTCAAATATCATACTCAATACAAATACAACTCATGCTCATACTCAATATCAACACAAACACACGTATAATATTGGAATACATCCATTCATATTATACGCCATACACATATTATGCAATGAGACTCCATGCATGCGGTACCGACTATTTTGAACATATAGTTCACCTCACCGTCCAAATCCAGGCACGGCTACCAAGCCCACTAGTCCCACTCATTTGAGACCTAGTGACTCACTCACTAATTCCTCACCATGGGAATTAGCTACCACCCCAAGGGCCATGCTATGCACGCTAATTCACCTAGCATGCAAACATCAACAACAGTCCTTAATGACTAACTCACTAATTCCTCACCATGGGAATTAGCTACCACCATAAAGGCCACAATATGCATGCTAATCACCTAGCAATGCTAAATCATCAACCACAATTCAAGAATAGACATATGCTCACACTCTAAGCCATAAAACAGTCTATTCACAAATGCACACATAACTGATACATTCACAGGATCATGCATACCATCACACATCATCAGTATTTTATCACATAAGCATATCAGATCATGCCCAAGAACAACCACAGTATTAGCACACTCTACTAATACCTATACTACTCAAAACAACGGGAAATGATCCCTAATATATCATACATCAGCTGAATTACGTTACTCAGCTGAACAGTTAAAAACTGCACAACAACAGCTCAGGAAAATCACAATCCTGCCCATACGCGTATTGCCTAGTCCCATACGCGTATGGCCCATCTCCTGACCAAATCCCATACGCGTAACACCATCTCATACGCGTATGCTACGCGTATCACTTCCCCATACGCGTACCAACAGAGACCAAACTACGTTCAAAACATCATCTTCCCCATCCATACGCGTATTGCCTAGTGCCATACGCGTACCAGACCATCTCATACGCGTATTGCCTAGTGCCATACGCGTATGACCAGAAACCAGATTTCCAGATCTGCTATGGTCTTCTCTGCTACGAGATCTACCAATTTCCAACCTCCTACAATCCAATTTTTCACAGTAATCGTTCATACCATCTAACACGAATCATACCCTAGTCAATTTCACCAATTCTAACATTTTTACATCTAATTCCTACGAATTCCTCTCAATTATAACCCAATTTCGTTCATCCAAAGGTTCACAATTTCATCATGCATCATTCAATTCAGAGGTAAATCAATGGTTTATCACTACCCATTACATATTATCCCATAATACCCATTAAACGATGATAAACCCCCCTTACCTGAGTTAATCCGGCAATCCTGCAGCTTCAAGCTCTTCCTCTCTTCAACCCTTGTTCTCTGGCTCTCTTTTGCCCTTTTTCCACTTTTCTGCCCCTTTTTCCTTTTTACGTGAAAAATAAACCTTTTTACTGAATGGGACCTTTTCTAAATTCCAACTTTTATTCCAATAAAATAATAATCCAATAATAAAAATTCCAATTATTTAATTAAATTAATAAATATATTATTAACTTAAATTAAATAATTATCTTGTTTTATCGGGGTGTTACAGCTACACCATGAATCATAAGGGTATAACCTCCTTCTCTCCTTGAGCGACACAATTTCATGTCTCTCAGAAATTTTAAGTTAATTGTGCGAGGAGGTAAGGGGTCTAGGGTAGCCATCTCATTGTTCAGGTTAAGTGCCCGAGCAATAGACGTAATCAATTTGAGGGGTCTGGATAGCATTTGTCTTGTGATTCTTCTAGTTTCTTTGACTTGCATAATTTTATAAAAGTAAAAACGAAAAATAAAAAGTGAAACTGAAACAAAAACAAAAACAGAAATTAAATATAAATAAATAAATAACTGAAAAATTAAAATGCAAATAAAATATAAAACATATATAGATAAAAATAGAAATACTAATGTATAGTAGTAGTTTATATAATATCCAAATGCGATAATGTAAAATGAGTAATGCAAATACGATAACTATATAAAAGAGAAATAAAGTGAAATGAAATGGTGAAATCAGGTATCAGGGGTGTCGTCTGCCTGAGTGGATCCACGGAGCATGGCTATCTCCTGCCTGAGCTCTGCGATCTCCTGATATAGACAATCGGCTTCAGTTGCATGGGTGAGATCAGACACTCCTATCTGTAAAGTTAGGTCTGCCACTTCCTGTCTAAGCTCTGCAATCTCTCTACGGCACTCAGTAATCTGGGTGCGTATGTCGGGTGTCTGCAATGAATGATTATTAGAGAGAACAATGATTCTAGGAGATGGTGGTGCAGGTGTATATTCAGCAAATGGGGGCGATCTCGGCTCCGCAACGGTCTCTCCCTGGCCCTCTAGAGCATAACTCCAATTCGTTGGATCATGCACACTGGTCATCATAGGGTCTGGCAATGTGAAGTAATGGATGGCCTCGCTGTCGACTAGCAGTCGGAACTGACATGGGTGGAAAGAGGCTCTCCTCATCAATCCTCTAGTTAAATAGAAATCGATGTCCATGGTAGTATATCCACAGTAGGTCCGAAGATGCAACAGCTTGCGAGACAGACCCAAAGCGACTGCAATCTGTGTGATGATTCCACCAACATGGATGACTCCTTCGGTGGATCTAGAGGTACCGCTGAGATTATTCAATTAAAAGTTCCCACATGCTACTGGGCGAGACTGGGATGCGCAAAATAATAGGAAGATATCCTCTTCACTTAGTAGTGTCTCTGCATCTGGTCTTCCCAGGAAGGAATGTGCTAATATCATCTGAAAATATCTGAAGGTTGGGTTATGTATGACATAAGATAACTGTGTAGATGGATCATGGCTTCCGCCACCTGATATATCACTCCAAAACTTCTCCACTTCCTTACCCAGGAAATATCCCAAAGGTGTCTCCGGGATAGCATCAGGAGTAGTCTGGAAACCTAATAAGTCGCCGAACTCTTTCTGGCTGAAGGAGTACTCAACTCCAAAGAGCCTGAAAGCAGCATACCCATCTGGTCCAGAATATGGGTCGTAGTCGAATGAACTCAGGAACTCCAAAGTCAGGTTCCTATATGTGTTACTCAAGTCATCAGCAAATTCGTCCCAGTGGAGCTGGTGGCTAAGGAATCGGATACTAGGCTCGATACCCAGTGCCTCCATACAATGCTGATCAGGGTAACGTGTGGGTGCCATAGGGCGCTGGTATAAAGCAATGTAGCGCTCCCTCTGAGCATTGTCTCTATAGGCAACATGCATGTCATCAAAACCCTGCAACCTGTAAAAGTTAGGAAAGTGATCCTGAAAATACAAACCATTCAAACTTTAGTCTCAATGCAAAATAAGATAAAATAAAATAAAAATAAAAATAAATGTAAATAAATGCGAAAAAAGTAAAATGAAAAGAAAAACCATGGGTTGCCTCCCACGCAGCGCTTGTTTAACGTCATTAGCTTGACGATTAGAATTTATACACCTGTAGTAGTATGAATCGGTGGATCAATCAGGGTGTGGCTCGAGTAGTATGCTGGAATGTCTCCTCCTTCGTAGAGCTTCAGTCTTTGTCCATTTACAATGAATGGACTACAGGTATCGTTCTTGATTTCTACGGCTCCGGATCTCAGAATCTTGGATACTTCGAAAGGACCAGTCCATCTTGAACGTAGCTTTCCAGGGAAGAGTCGTAACCTAGTGTTGAAAAGGAGAACAGAATCGCCTACATTGAAGTTTTTCTTTACTATTCTTTTGTCATGATAGGCTTTTGTCCTCTCTTTATATATTTTTGCATTCTCGTAGGCAGATTGCCTAAGTTCTTCTAATTTATGAATATCTAGGGTACACTTTTCTCCAGCGGCTAGGTAGTCTAAATTCAAAGTTTTAATGGCCCAATAGGCTTTATGCTCTAATTCGAATGGTAAGTGACATGATTTTCCATAAACTAGTTGGTAAGGGGTAGTTCCTATAGGGGTTTTGAAAGCGGTTCTATAGGCCCATAACGCTTCTTGAAGCTTCTGAGACCAGTCTCTCCTAGAAATAGAAACAGTTTTCTCTAGGATTTGTTTTATCTCCCTATTAGATACTTCTACTTGGCCACTAGTTTGTGGGTGGTACGGTGTTGCTACTTTATGCCTAACTCCATATTTTCTTAAAAGTTTGTCAAATATTCTCAATATAAAGTGTGATCCTCCATCGCTTATGACTAAACGTGGTGTTCCAAATCTAGGGAATATATAGTTTATAAATAGTTTGATTACTACCCTAGTGTCGTTTGTGGGTGCAGCTATAGCTTCAATCCACTTAGACACATAGTCTACAGCTACTAAGATATACCTATTTCCTAAGGATGGTGGAAAAGGTCCCATGAAATCTATACCCCATACGTCAAAGAGTTCTACTTCCTGAATGTTTCTTAGATGCATTTCATCACGTCTTGAAATGTTTCCAGTGCGTTGGCATCTATCACACTTGACAATGAAAGCATAGACATCACGCCACATGGTAGGCCAGAATAGGCCAGCTTGAAGAATCTTGGCGTACATCTTAGAGGTGCTCGCATGTCCACCATAAGGTGCAGAATGACAATGCTCGATAATATTATTTACCTCTTCTTCTGGAACGCAACGGCGAAAGATGCCATCTTTACCCCTTTTGAAAAGGAGTGGTTCGTCCCAATAGAAGTTTCTCACATCGTGGAAGAATTTCTTCTTGCGGTGGTAGTCAAGATCAAGGGGTACTATATCAGCAGCTAGGTAATTAACGAAATCTGCATACCAGGGTACGTTACCTATTGCTAAGGAATTTTGGGAATGCTCATAAGGATCTAGGTTATTGTCTTCAATGGTTTCTACTCTAGCGATCAGTCTATCATAGGCGAAATCATCGTATATGGGTACTAGTTCAGGTTTTAGATGTTCTAGCCTAGAAAGGTGATCGACTACTACATTTTCAGTGCCTTTTTTATCTCTTATGTCTAAATCAAACTCTTGTAGTAATAGAATCCATCGAAGTAACCTGGGCTTGGCATCTTTTTTACTTAATAGGTAACGAATGGCAGCATGATCGGTGTAAACAATAATTTTTTCTCCTACTAGATAAGATCTAAATTTTTCTATAGCGAAAACTACAGCGAGTAATTCTTTTTCGGTTGTTGCGTAATTCAGTTGGGCAGCATCTAGGGTTCTACTGGCATAATAAATGGCATGTAATTTTTTATCTTTCCTCTGTCCTAGAACGGCTCCAACTGCATAATCACTAGCACCGCACATTATCTCAAAAGGTTCCGACCAATCGGGCGGTTTCATAATGGGTGCAGAGATTAATGCTTGCTTTAAAAGATTAAATGCGTCATTACATTTTTCGTCGAAAATGAATTCAGCATCTTTCATTAAAAGTCCGGTTAACGGTTTAGTTATTTTGGAGAAGTCCTTAACAAAACGCTGGTAGAATCCAGCGTGTCCAAGAAAGCTTCGGACTTCTCTGATGGTTTTTGGTGGTTTTAGGTTTTCTATAACTTCTATTTTAGCTTTATCTACCTCTATACCTTTTTCGGAAACTATATGTCCTAAAACTATTCCTTCGGTCACCATGAAATGACATTTTTCCCAATTTAGCACGAGGTTCACCTCCACGCATCTCTCCAGGATTTTCTCAAGGTTAGCAAGACAATTGTGAAAATCGAATCCGCAAACCGAGAAATCGTCCATAAACACTTCCATGATACCATCTAGGTAATCTGCAAAGATTGACATCATGCAGCGTTGGAAAGTAGCTAGGGCGTTACAGAGGCCGAAAGGCATTCGTCTGTAGGCAAAGGTTCCATAGGGGCATGTAAAGGTAGTTTTTTTTTTATCTTCAGGGTGAATAGGTATTTGGAAGAATCCAGAGTATCCATCTAGATAGCAGAAGTAAGAGTGTCTGGCTAGACGCTCCAACATCTGGTCAATAAATGGTAAAGGGAAATGGTCCTTCCTAGTTGCTTTATTTAATTTTCTATAATCTATACACATCCGTCATCCTCCTTCTAAACGTTTTGCTACATGTTCGCCTTTATCGTTTTGCACGACTGTGATGCCTCCCTTTTTAGGTACTACATGCACAGGGCTCACCCACTTACTATCCGAGATCTGGTAGATTATACCTGCCTCAAGCAACTTAAGAACTTCCTTCTTAACAACATCACTCATTATAGGGTTTATTCTTCTCTGATGCTCCCTAGAGGGTTTTGAATCTTCTTCTAGCGAAATCCGATGCATGCATACGGATGGGCTTATACCTTTCAGGTCAGAGATATTATATCCTAAGGCTGAGGGATATCTTCGTAAAACATCTAAAAGTTGGTTCGTTTCCTCATGGCTCAAGGTAGCACTAACTATAACTGGACGGTTCATCTTTTCATCGAGGAACTCATATCTCAGGTTCTTAGGCAGTTCCTTAAGTTCTAAGGTAGGTTTCTTAGGGCATGGCATAGGATTTGGAGTAAGGGATAAACATTCGTAAAGGTTATCATCGATGTAAGGTTCTTTAAAGTCATCATCTTCCTTTATGGGGGTTGATGGTAACTTGATTGTTTTTATAATTTCTTTTTGTTCTAATTCTCTAACACATTCATCAATGATATCTAAGGCATAACATGAGTCTCCCATCACAGGTGCCATAAGAAATTTCGAAAGTATAAATTCTATTTTCTCGTCACCTACCTCAAATGTCAACTTTCCTTTCTCGACATCTATTATGGCTCCTGCAGTCGATAAGAATGGTCTACCTAGAAGAATTGGTATATCATTATCTTCTTTGATGTCCATGACGACAAAATCAGTAGGGATAAATAGTTGACCTATCCTAACAGGAACATCTTCCAAAATGTCTATCGAATATTTGTCAGATCTATCGGATAACTGAAGTGACATCTTAGTGGGTTGTAATTCTCCTAAGTTTAACCTCTCACAAACTGCTAGAGGCATTAAGCTCACACTAGCTCCTAAGTCTAGAAAAGCTTTTTCGATGACATGATTACCCAAATGGCAAGGAATGGAGAAATTTCCAGGATCTTTATCTTTCTTTGCTAATTTGTCCTCGGAAATAGCATTACATTCCAAAGGCTTTGGATCGTCAAGTCTAGGTTTATTGGTAAGGATGTCTTTCAGAAACTTTGCATAAGAAGGTATTTGGGTGATGGCTTCTGTGAAAGGGATTTCTACATGAAGTTTTTCTATAACTTTAATAAATTTTTGGTACTGTTTATTGGTCTGGGTTTGTTTGAGTCTTTGGGGATATGGTATAGGTGGTTTATATGGCGGGGGCGGTACATAAATTTTATCTTTAGGTTCTTCTCCTTTATCTCGACTTTCCTGGTTTTCAGATTCCTCTGGTTCCTTTACTTCGTCCGGGGGTTTGGTACATTCCTTAGAAGTTTCGGGTTCACTTAATCTTGGGTTTGGTGGCTCATCATAAGCGTTCCCACTTCTTAGGGTAATGGCATTGGCTTGTCCTCTCGGATTTTGTTGAGGTTGTCCAGGGAATTGTCCTCCAGGTGTAGTCTGAGGGGCTTGGTTTAAAGCTACCTGAGAGATCTGGGTTTCAAGCATCTTGGTATGAGTTACTATTTGGTCAACCTTGGTTCCTAACTGAGTAATCAATTCGTTAACATGAATGTTTTGATTCATGAACTCCTTGTTTTGTTGGGTTTGAGCGGTGATAAAATTTTCCATAATTTTCTCAAGCCTCGGCTTTGGTGGTACAGGTTGCATAGGTTGATTTGATCTAGGGGCTTGATAACTAGGTCTCGGAGGTGCATTATTTTGAATAGGGTTATTGTTTTTATAGGAGAAGTTTGGGTGATCCCTCCATCCAGGGTTATAGGTATTCGAATATGGGTTCCCTTGGGTGTAGTTCACTTGCTCGGAGTGGGTTTCGTTCAATAGACTGCATTCGGCGGATTGGTGTCCTTGGGTTCCACATATCTCACAATCCGACGAAACTGCGGCTATAGTATTCGGGTTTATGCACATATGCTCGACCTTAAGGGCTAATGCGTCCATTTTAGCCTGCATCATGTCTATAGAGCTTAGTTCATGCACTCCTCCTTGGGCTTCCTTTTTCTCAACTGTCGCTCGTTCGACTCCCCATGATTGATGGTTTTGAGCCATGTCTTCGATGAGGGCACTAGCTTCAGGGTAAGGTTTGTTCATCAGAGCACCGCCTGCAGCAGCGTCGATGGTCATCTTTGTGTTATAATGAAGTCCATTATAGAAGGTTTGAATGATTAACCAGTTTTTTAAACCATGATGTGGCCATGCTCGTAACAACTCTTTATATCTCTCCCAAGCTTCGAACAACGATTCTCCATGATTTTGGGTAAATCTAGTTATATGGTTTCGAAGAACGGCGGTCTTACTCGGGGGAAAATATCTAGCAAGAAAAACTCTTCTAAGGTTATCCCAAGTCGTAATGGAATTGGGTGGAAGGGAATCTAACCATGATAGAGCTTTATCTCTGAGGGAAAAAGGGAATAATCTTAAACGTATTGCCTCAGAAGAAGCTCCATTGGTTTTAAAAGTATCTGCTAATTGAAGAAATATTTTTAAATGTTGGTTAGGGTTCTCGGTAGCGAGACCCGCGAATTGTCTCTGTTGCACTAATTGCAACAGGGATGGTTTAAGTTCAAAATTATTGGCTGGGATGATTGGGTTTACTATACTAGAACTAGGCTCTTCGTTAGATGGTTGAGCGAAGTCCTTAAGAGGTCTTTGGTTTTGATCTTCGGCCATAGCTCTCTTAATTCTATGAAAGAATAAGCGTGCGCGAGCGTAACGTTCAGGTTCCGCCAGAGGGGATACTAAGCTTAAACTTCTGGTGCTGCGAGTTCTTCGCATCGACCGGCGGGAAATAACCTAAGTCTAAACGATATAACAACAGGAAAATGAAATTTGACGAAATTGGTCCCCGGCAACGGCGCCAAAAACTTGATGCGTTGGAAAACTTGATGCGGTGTTCGCAAGTATACGAACGCGTCAGAGTAATATAAAAGATTGTCGAATCCACAGAGACCAAGTGTCAAGCTATTGTTATCTGTTGTTATGGTGTTTATCAAAGGCAGTCAAAATAGGTGTTTTTCGTAGTGTGCAATGAAAAGTAAAGTATTTAAATAGATTATAATTAATAAAGACAAGGTCGAATGTAATTCACGTAATTAATTGATAATCCAAGTACTTGCTAGTAGAGCTACTTATGGGCAGTGTTTCCTACTTTGAAAAGAACTAATTTAACAGGAACTGTCGCTTTCGCGTATTCAGAACCGATTTGTACTCCCTAATCAAACCCTCTTATTGTCACTTATAAAAAGGCGCGCATTGCATTAGAGTAGTAAACCTATTTTTAAGAAATATAGTATCTTGACTAAGTTGAAAAGTATTATAACCTGGATTTCTTAACCAAAAGAGGTTCTCACGAACCAGACTCTAAACTTATGAACGCGTCCGAAAATAGTTTTAAAATCTCTTTTCTTCTTGATGTTAAAAACTCCTAATAAACTAAACAAAGCGCTTTCGCTGTTTTTGAAATAGTTAAAAACAATTAAGTTTATAAAGACGTTGGACGGCTTTCGATCTTACCTAACGGAATTGAAGTGCGGGAAAACTTAAGTTGAAAGTTAAAATAGTCCTTTAAGTGTTTCTACGAACAATTGTACGGATTACTGGTTTAATTACGATCCTTACATTCTAGCCTTATAAATTTAGCTAGACATGGTAAAGTAAAAGTGCATTAAAATAAATAAAAGTAGTGCGAGTGCGGAAAGTAAATAATTTAAAGCGTGTGCGGGAAATAAATAAAAGTAAAGCGAGTGCGAGGAAATAAATAAAAGTAAAGCAAGTGCGGGAAATAAATAAAGTAAAGCAAGTGCGGGAAATAAATAAAGTAAAAGCGAGTGCGGGAAATAAATAAAGTAAAGCGAGTACGGGAAATAATTAAAGTAAAGCGAGTGCGGGAAATAAATAAAGTAAAGGCGAGTAATAAAAACCTGCTCCAATCGGAGGGCTGAGTAAATTGCAATGCGGAAAAGAAAATGGCGGCAGGATTAACTTCCTTCCAAAGTGCTCCAAACTCGATTACAGACTCTATCACAGACTTGATGACACAATTGTGGTAACACTCCAAAGCGAAGCGATTACCACTATAAAATACTGAATATATGCCTAAGTGAAACAAAGTTGTTTCTGAGTTTGCCTCTGCTCTAAGTTTGGATGATTGTAAAACTGAATTCGCGTTTCTATTTATAAGCAAATAAAAAAGGTGGAATTGACTTGGATGCCCTTCAACTTGAAAATAGAGGAAACCGTTTCCTTCTTGTGTCGCCCGCCACAAGGCTATGGCGCCTGCCACAAGCACAAAGTGGGGTGCCTTAGTGGATATAGTGGGGAAACGTGGGAGTTGAGGAAGTTGGATTTGGACACGTCGTGGTTGGGTCTGTGGCGCCCGCCATGGGGTAGGCCATAAGCACAAAATGCTGGATTTTAGGGTTTTTAGCTCTTTTTCACTCCTTTTCTCGATCGGGGCTCCGATTAAAGTAAAAACCTGAAAACAAAGGAAAACACAGTAATAACCTAACAAAATGATAATAAAACAGCTAGAATGCATGTGAAATCGGAGTCGAAAATACGTAAATTTTAGTGTGATCACTGACTCCGATAGTCAGGAACATATCTGATTGCAGTCTTGTTTTGCTCTGTTTGTTTTTTGTGGTTTTTGGTCTGTGACAAGGATATTTTGCACCCTTGTGTTCCCCACTCTGTGGGATATTGCATCTTACAAATATGGTTTTGTTTCTGTTTTTGGTTAGCTGTTTACCTTTGTCATATTATGGCTAAAAATGGGGAGTATAGTTGTGTGCTAACCACTAACTGACTGTGCTTAAGAAGATAGGAGTTGCAGGTGTTGTGATGTCTAACAAGGTGTTGTGACATCAACTTGACTAAGGGAGTGGTTTTGACCTCTGCATATGCCTTTGATATGCAAGGTAAAACAGGGTATGTATGTGTGTGTGTGCATGATTGATTGTCATGCTCGTTTTGTGCTTTAGTGGATGTTGCTGCTACTGTTGGTGCTAGTCTTGTTGTCAGACCAAATATTCAAACATCATGTCTGCAGTTTTTTTGGGAGAACCTTGGTTTCTCTTATTTTTTAGGCTTATTGTTCTTCTACTGCATAAGCCTCTATTGTCTGAACTTGGACAATTTATAGTGTTTCAGATGTTCTCTTGAAGGGGAGTCCTGATTATGTGAAACAGGGGGAGTACTGACTACTGACTTTGACTGATGTGATTCCCCGAGTACCCCTGTAATATATATGTGTGTTTGATTTTGTTCTGTTGATGTTTCAGTCCTATGGTGTTAACATATACTGTGGTGCAAGTGTGCAAGGTGTACTTGGTTGTTTTATCCAAAATGTTCCAAATGGGGAGATTGTTAATTCCTTGCTGTTTTGATTGGCAGTAATTTTGGTAAAACTATCTTAGCTACAACATGTTAAAAAAGATGTCCTAACATGTGGTTATGGCATCTTGTCTGAAACAGTTTTTACCTTGGTAACATTTGTAGGGTTAACTGTCTACAGAATATTCTAGGAATATTAAGCACTCTCTTGTGATGTTCGTGATTGAGGAATCAGAGATTCGAATTGTGCTTAACAGATTTTGTTTCCTAAATGTTAAGACATCTTAGGAAACTTTTGATTGATAGCCTAATGTTGTACAACTGGTTCATGTGGAATGCAAGGCCCAAATCCAGTGCATTATGTGGCTATAAATAGAATGCCTTAAAACCTAATTGGATACGGAGAAGTGAAGATAGTTAACTGTATTAGGGTTTGAGTGTTTGTGTTATTTGTGAGCCTCTCAAATATCTTCTTGATACATGAGTAGGACTGTGTTGATTGGTTGTAAGCATTGTCAAGCACTCATAAGCTTTTAAGCATTAAGTGGTTGTGTTTCTGTGAAGTGTGACTTTTGAATTTCTAAAATTGTTTAAGTATCACTGTTGTGATTGATAGGGAGGATAGAAGGGTCTCACACCTAGGAGAGTCTTAGGTAGAAGTTAAGCATGGGTAGTGATTAGGGTGTCAACTGTAAATTGGAGATAGTTTGCAGAAGGCCTACAAACTAATACTATTTAGCGAATTTCCTCCCTGGCTTGGTAGCCCCCAGATGTAGGTGTTGTCATACACCGAACTGGGTTAACAACTTTGTGTGTTATGTTATTTTATGTTCCTCAATATCTAAGTTGTCTTGTTATTAATCAGATATTAGTATCTCGACATCTCATAGGACATCTGATATATGCATACCAGAATTTCAATTGTTTATACTGACCATGCAGCCATAAAATACATGTTCACCAAGCTTGACTCAAAGCAAAGACTCATACGATGGATTCTCTTATTACAAGAATTTGATCTTGAGAATCGTGATAAAAAGGGCACCAAATATTTCGTAGCAGATCACTTATTTAGGTTGGTTGATCGATCACCACTTTTACTATGTTTTCGTTGCTTATCCAACAAGAAACCAAGGATTATGAGACAATGTATACACATTATGGTACCTTTAAAGTTAATTTTAATTCCCGTAAGTTATTTAAGCAACTTTATTCATTGTCATGTTTTACTTTATATTTTTGTGATTTTACGCGTGGGATGTCTGTGTTTTTGTCCAACAGGTACATGTGGAAGAACCGAGGAACTCGGAGCGAGACAGTGTGGAATTTCGGCAAGCAAAGGAATGGAAAAACCTCGGTACAGGAGGCCTGACACGACCACCCGTGTCACCTGACACGGGCCGTGGCATGCAGAAGGAAAATGAAAGCAAAAAAAATAATAGCCTGGCACGGTCGGCCGTGTCAGGCCTTAACCTCAACCGTGTTAAGCCTCATGGGCGTGTCAAGTGAAGCAGTGAGCTGACACGGCCACCCGTGTCAGCTGACACGGGCCGTGTCAGCCCAAGCCCAAAATTTCCTTTTTCATCGGGCTTTTGATTATCGGGCTAGCGGATATATCTTTGGACATGTTCACCTGTTGCTTGGAATTTTCACTATATAAGAGAACCTTCTACCAAAGAAAATATCATCTTGGAACGAGGCAAACATAGTATTGTCAAACAAGCAAGGATTAGAGAGATCAAGGAATTCGGATAGCGGAAGACTTTCATGAGCGGAAGCGATTGAGGATCCACGTCATCTAATTACTTGTAATGTGTATTTTTTATCTTGAATTTTTTTTGAACAATATGAGTAGCTAAACCCCCCAATGCTAGGGGTGTCCCTGATCTAGAATTGTAATGACTATGAGTTTACGATTGCATTTATAATATTATTCTTATGGTAACCTTTTGATGTGTTTAATGTTTTCTCTTTCGGACCAATCGAGATTGTTTTGTGGTTATCAATTAGGATGGACCACCATTGGTAGGGTTTTAATAAGGTTACTCTGCAGTAGATATCACCTAGGACTAGGGATACCATGTATGAATCAGAGCATTCTTGATAGAATAAAGCTTAACTTCACCCTAATTGCGTATGGACATAGAAATTAGGGTAGATTGATTAAAGGTTTTCTCACCAAGGACTTGGGAGAAAATACCCTTGAGAACGGTTAGTAATTGATATTTGTTGATGCAGTAGTGACTCAGAGTTGTTACAGGGATAAATCATATACCTTCCCTGGCATTGTTCCTCATACCTTGCAAACCCTTATTTTTTTATTATTATTTTCATTTGCCTTTATTTTTATAATTTTGAATTAAAAAAAACCCCAATTATAATTTTTGTTTAATTGAACGATGAATTGCACTCAATATTAACTTGCAGTCCTTGAGATCGACATTCGAGGAATTTCCCCTTTCTTACTATAACAGGCAAAATAGTACACTTGCTATTTTTTCGATCAAGTTTTTGGCGCCGTTGTCGGGGACTGCCAAAATATAGAGTGTAATTTTTAGTTCAATTAAAATTTTGTTGCTCTGCAATAAAATTATTTTTCTGTCATTTATATAATTTAATTCACTAATCTGTGTATGCGAGGAGAGCCCTCAGCAGAATTTTTTTTTTTGACGCAAAAATTGAGAGAACCCTTCACCGGAGACGCAGAAACGCTATATTGGATTCCAAAGAAGAAGATCCCTCTGATCACTCAGACTCAAAAAAAGAAACTATGGCTGAAATTTCTCCAGTTCCACTGCTTCCACCTCCGGAAAGACTCCTAGGTGACTATGGAGGTGCAAATGTGTCAAGTGGTAAATTGACCATTGTCAACCAACCGGTGAATGTGATGAACTTTCAACTGCATCCTAGCACAATCAATCAACTTGAGAGAAAATCTTTCACCAGAAAGGTTAATGAAGATGCCAACAAGCACCTGCAGAGATTCCTGACCATGAGTACTACTTTGAAAATTGATGGTCATACTGATGAAGCAAAGAAGTTAAGAATGTTCCCGTTCACTTTATCTGAAGAGGCGGAAGAGTGGTTCTACTCTCTTCCAACTAGCAGTATTACATCATGGGAAGAGATGGAAACAACTTTCTTAAATAAGTATTTTCCTGCATCAGTATTTCTAAGAAAAAGGTATGAAATCTTGAACTTCAAACAGAAAGATGGTGAGTCTTTGGGAGATACCTACAAAAGATTCAAAAGGGTCCTGGTAGCATGCCCAAATCATAATATGGATCAGACTGAACAAATGCAGATGTTATTGAATGGGCTGAAAATAAAGACAAAATAGTTAATTGATACAGTAGTCGGTGGCTCAACAAATTTCTCAACAACCACCAGTATTAAAAGGATCATTGAAGCGATAGCCGCAAATGAGCATCTGGAATTATATGATAGGTGTACAAGCAAACCTGAAGGAGTCATTGACCTGAAAGTAGAAGTAAACAAAATATGTTTGAAAGATACAGTCGCTACTGAAGTGGAGAAGAAATTAAAAGCGATGAATATAGGTACTCAACAGGTGGCTCAAATTCAACCTGCTCAGACCATCACTTGTGAAATCTGTAATAGACTTCACCATACTATGTATTGCTTTGCAACTCCTCAACAAATTAAAGAGATCAAATTCTTAAAGAAGAATAACCCCTACTCTAACACTTACAATCCAGGTTGAAAGAATCATCCAAACTTTTCTTGGAAAGATCAGAAAGGGAATGTTCCACAACAGGATCAAGGTCAATATCAGACTCAATATCAACAACAACAAGCTCCAAGGAAAGCAGACTGGGAGATTCCCATTGAAAACATGGCAGCTCAAAATAGGCAATTTGAAGAAGAGACGAGAAACAATCAGAAAAACACCACCGCCTCTCTAAAGAATCTTTAAGTTCAGCTGCGGCAGATAGCATAGCAACTAGCAAGTTCTCGAACACCAGGTTCCTTACCAAGTGAAACAGTTCAAAATTTGAGGGGTCAAGAGAATATTAATATTGTCACGATGAAAAAGAAAAAGGCTACTAAAAAGAAAAAAAATATATCACCAGGCGAGCTGACTGAAGAGGAAAGTACAAAGGAGACTAAATCGGTGATTAAGTTACCCTACCCTCAGAGAGTGACAAAGAAGGAACCAAGCGAGTCAGACTTGGAGAAATTCATGACAATGTTTAAAAAGGTTGAGGGTCATATGTCGTTGTTTGAAGCACTCAAAAGAAATCCCATGTACAAGACATTCATGGAAGAGGTAATGACTGAAAAGAAACCAACAACAGAAGAACAGGTAGCCTGGAAGGAAAAATATAGTGCAAACTCACTGGGGTAGAAAATTCCTAACAAACAAAAGGATCTAGGAACGGTAACAGTACCATGTACAATTAAAGAAAGAACATTCAAAAAGGTACTAATAGATTCTGGAGCTAGTGTGAGTCTGATGCCATTATCAATCTATCACAGGTTGGGTATTAAAAATGTCAATGATACAAAGACCAATATGAAGTTTGCAGATCACTAAAGAAAGGATGCCTATGGTATAGCAGAAGACGTATGGTAACAATAGAGGACTTGATTTTTCTTGGTGATTTTGTAATCCTAGACATACCTGAAGATGATGAGGCACCCATCATTCTGGGTCGACCTTTCATGCAGACAAGTCGATGCAATCTCGACATGGATCAGGGCACGTTAACCTTGAAAGTTCATGACAAGGAGATAACATTGAATACAATTGAAGACTACGAGCTAGAGGAAGATACAAAATCTCACTATCAAGTAGGCTTAATCAGAACAGAGGCGAGAAGGCAGAGTAACATACCAACATCATAGAAAGATACAGGAAGGCCCTCTCGACTCTCACCACTTCCATTAGCCACCCTGAATGGAAAGACTCATATCTCTATTCCAAAAACCAAGAAAAAGAAAAGAAAAAGAAAACAAGGTAAGTAGATGAAGGTTAAAAAGAACTTATGGCACAAAGGAATCCATACTGATGAAAGAGACATCTTCCTAATTTTGGACAAGAGATGCAACAAGGTTTGGAGGCTGAAGTACCCCCCCCCCCCCCCCCCCCCATAACAAGGGGAATGAACCGTCGAGCCATGCGACGTTAAACGAAGCGCTTCGTGGGAGGCAACTCGCGCGTTACTATTTCTAATTATTGTTTGTGTTTGTTTGTTATTTTAGGTTTGCATAGTGCCTTGCATAAAAGGGAGAAGGTACTCACATGGAAAAAGTTGGAAAAATGAGCAGAACAACAACCTGACACGGCCCGTGTCAGGCCTGCAGATTTGAAATTTGTTTGGAAAATTTGAATTTCGTGTGGGCATGTTGCACTTTCCGCCCCAGCCCCATCAGTGGGGCACTGTGAGTCACCATCCTACTATCTTATTCTAAAACATTGAGGTCAGTGTTTAGTTCAAGTGTGAGGGAGGTTTTCCTATGCTTTTTGCCTTTTTTTGTTTTGTTTTATATTTTATTTGATTAATTCCCAATTTTTACCGTTCACATTTGGTTTATTTTTACTGTCGGGTATCATGTGTTGCATGTATTTCAGGTTCTTGGTATTATAGGTTGATGAGGTAACGATAAATAGCGGTAGTGGATGAAATGATCACTCCACTTACTATTGCTTGTTACGAAGGATCTTCCCAGAAAGTCGATACTGCTGAAGAAAAGATCGGACGCAATTTATAAAGCTCAACTAACGTAGGTTCCCTATGCATTCCGAGTTGAGTAAGAAGTCGCACCATACTCGAAGTAGTGTGGATGCTGTCAAGCTTTATCTAACACGGTGAGTGCATAAAAAGCCAAATACATTTATCATCATGAGCGATATTCAGGTATGTATTATCACTCTGACTTTGCGTAGGTTCTCTAGGAGTTTCACTTCATGTATATACACACTGAGGCACATTGTTTGATTATAGCCCTGAGCCTTTCTAGCCATCTTGTTAATGTTATCCTTTGTTAACCCCATTTGAGCTTGTACCCTTTGTTTGTCTAACCATATAAATGTAACGCGCGGCCCAAAACACTTCCTTACCCTGTTCAGAGTCAATGTGATATCATTAAGCTGTGTTAAATTATAAGTTTGGGGTAAACCCCATAGGTATAAAAAACCAAGGTAAGTACAAAGAAAAAAAATAGTAAGAAGAAGAAAAACAACCATCAGAAAATTTGAGAAAATGAAAATAGTCGATGGTTCGAAAGAAGCACTCATCGAAGGAAGAGCACTCAGTTGAAAAAAAAGAGAGAATATCAAAGAAAAACCGAGCAATTGAAAAAGAAAAGAATAAAACACAATGAAAAGAATATGAACATTGGCTCTGAGCCCAAAACCACTTATTTTCCTTTTTGTTTGTATTTACCACACCATAACCCATGCCCCGTTACAACCCAAAAGACCTCAAAAAGTGTGTGTTATGTGTATTTGATATGAAAGGAGAAACTATTCAAACTTATGAGTTGATATTGCATATTCTGAATTGGGAGTGAAAACACTTTAACCCCGAGAGACTTGGTGAGGGTGTGATGTAAGCTGACAGGTGAAGCGGTACCTTGATGAGGAAGTGCGGCAGATATCTCATTAGGAAAAGCAGGAACTATAAAAGGGAGAATGAAGGCGTTGGCGAAAGATCTCAGCAGTATCATGGTAAGAATACAAATTTTGGGAAGTGACACTTTGTCGTATAGGTCATTACTTGAGGACAAGCAATGAGCTAAGTTTGGGGTTGTGATCGGTCACCATTTTCACTATGTTTTCGTTTCTTATCCGACAAGAAACCAAGGATTTTGAGATACTGTGTACGCATTATGGTACCTTTAAAGTTAATTTTCATTCCCACAAGTTATTTAAGAAATTCTATTCATTGTCATGTTTTACTTTATATTTTGTGATTTTACGCATGGGATGTCTGTGTTTTTGTCCAACAGGTCCAGGTGGAAGAACCTAGGAACTCAGAGCGAGATAGTACGGAATTCCGGCAAGAAAAGGAATGGAAAAACCCCGGTACAGGAGACCTGACACGGCCACCCGTGTCACCTGACACGGGCCGTGTCAGACATAAGGAGAATGAAAGCAAAAAAAATGGGTAGCCTGACACGGCCGGCCGTGTCAGCTGACACGGCCCATGTCAGGCCTTATCCTCAACCGTGTTAAGCCCCATGGGCGTGTCAAGTGAAACAGTGAGCTGACACGGTCACTCGTGTCATCCCAAGTCCAAAATTTTCCTTTTTCATCAGGCTTTTGATTATCGGGCTTGCGGAGATATTTTTGGACATGTCCACCTGTTGCTTATAATTTTCACTATATAAGAGAACCTTCTACCAAAGAAAAGATCATCTTGGAACGAGGCGAACACAATATTGTCAAACAAGCAAGGATTACAGAGATCAAAGAATTCGAAGAGCGGAAGATTTTCATGAGCGGAAGCGATTGAAGATCCACGTCATCCAATTACTTGTAATGTGTATTTTTTATCTTGAATTTGTTTTGAACAATATGAGTAGCTAAACCCCCCAATGCTAGGGGGTGTCCCTGATTTAGAATTGTAATGACTATGAGTTTACGATTGCATTTATAATATTATTCTTATGGTAACCTTTTGATGTGTTTAATGCTTTCTCTTTCGGACCAATCGAGATTTTTTTGTGGTTATCAATTAGGCTGGACCGCCATTGGTAAGGTTTTCATAAGGTTACTCTGCAGTAGATATCACCTAGGACTAGGGATACCCTGTATGAATCAGTGCATTCTTGATATAATAAAGCTTAACTTCACCCTAATTGCGTATGGACATAGAAATTAGGGTAGATTGATTAAAGGTTTTCTCACCAATGACTTGGGAGAAAATAGACTTGAGAACTAGTAGTAATTGATAGTTGTTGATGCACTAGTGACTCAGAGTTGTGACAGAGATAAATCATACACCTTCCCTGGCATTGTTCCTCATACTTTGCAAACCCTTATTTTTTATTATTATTTTCATTTTCCTTTATTTTTATAATTTTGAATTAAAAAAAAACCCCAATTATAATTTTTATTTAATGGAACAATGAATTGAACTCAGTATTAACTTGCAGTCCTTGAGATCGACATTCGGGGAATTTCCCCTTTATTACTATAACAGGCAAAATAGTACACTTACTATTTTTCCGATCATTGGTAAATTAAGAGATAGCCTAAAAGGAAAGCGAAGTTTTGGAGGAATTCCCTAATGAAAAGTTACTCATGATACAAGAAATATCGTAGTTTGCATATTACTTTACAACAAGTAATATGCAAACTACGATATTTCTTGTATCATAAGGCCATTGGTTGGTTTCCTGAGTATTTGACTTGGCAACAGAAAAAGAAATTCCTCCGTGATTCAAAGTTTTATGTTTGGGATGAGCCTTATTTGTTCAAAATTGGAGCAAATAATTTATTGAGGAGATGTGTTACCAAAGAAGAAGAAAGACACATATTATGGCATTATCATAATTCACCTTATGGCGGTCATTATAACATTCAAAAGACAGCAACAAAAGTTCTGCATTCGGGCTTTTATTGGCCTTCCTTGTTCAAGATGCACATGAGCATGCCCAAAATTGTGATAGTTGCCAAAGGACAGGAGGAATGAGTAAACATAATGAAGTGTCGTTATAAAACATGCTTGAAGTTAAAGTTTTTTATTGTTGGGGCATTGATTTTGTTGGTCTATTTCCTGCTTCATGTTCAAATGAATATATCTTGGTAGCGGTTAATTATGTTTCCAAGTGGGTAGAAGTGATTGCATCTCAAAAGGCCGACCGCAAAACAATGATAATTTTTTTAAAGAAAAACATCTTCACTCATTTTGGTACTCCAAGGGTTTTAATTAGTGATGGAGGTTCACATTTTTTCAATTCTCAGTTAACAAAATCCCTTGAGCACTATGGTGTCAAACACAAAGTAGCATCACCATACCATCCATAAAAAATGGCCAAGCTGAGGTTTCCAATAGAGAAATCAAGAAAATCTTAAAGAAAACAGTTTTTTCTTCAAGAAAAGATTGGTCTCTCAAGCTTGATGAAGCTTTGTGGGCGTATCATACAGCTTTCAAGGCCCTAATTGGTCTTACTCCTTTTCAAATGGTCTAGGGGAAAGCATCTCACCTTCCTGTGGAGTTAGAGCGAAAAGCACTTTGGGCATTGAAGTTTCTGAACTTTGATCCAAAGTTATCCGGAGAAAAGAGGAAGTTGTAGTTACATAAGATGGATGAGCTGAGACTTCTATGCCAATGTCATTCCAGTTGAAGACCAACCCTACTTGTTCATGACCATGGTGAGAGGGAGGCCAATTTCACTTCAGTAGGGATGCTATAAATGTTTATCTTGACAATCCTCTCACTTTGGAGGATGGTGTTCTTTGTGAGTATGGAAAAGGGCTTGCTAGAGGTAATTGGAACATTGAGTTGGTAAAGGAAACACTTGTGTTGACAGGTAAGTCCTATGAAGTGAATGTTGCGGGGGCTCCAAAGAAATTCCTAAGGAAGGATCTCACAACAGAAGCTCAAGTATTAATGACTTTGGTCTTTTACAACATAAGGCCAAGAAGTCATGCCTCCTCCATTCCTTTGGATACTGCTTATTTGTTATACTATACTTTGGATGATAAATAGATAGATGTTGATAGGATCATTGCTAATGAGATAAAGATGATCACTGAAAGCATACATAGATTAGGAAGCAAGACTCCTAGAACTTTGGCTTTGCTTGGGCTAATCATGGAGTTGTGCCAAAGAGCTCGTATTCCTCTGCCAGTCATTGATTATTCCTGACAATTTTTTAGCCAACTTTTATTTAAAAACTTGGGGAATTGTTGGAAGTAAAATTTGTGATTTTATTCGTAAGGTGTGGGATAATCCTAGTCATCAGATTTCTTTGGTGAATCAAACATACATTTTTTTTATTCCTAAAATTGAGCAACCTCAATATTTCTCCCAATTTGACCCATGTCCCTGTGTAAAACAATATATAAAATTGTTAATAGGGTTGTTGTTGAGAGATTAAAAGAGTGTATTCCGAAGCAGATGTCACCATTTCAAACTGGATTTATTCTTAGGAGAAATATTCATGAAAATATCATTGTTGCTAGGTAAATAGTGCATAATATGAATAAGATGATAGGAAAAATATTAATTTGATATTAAGGTATATTTATCTAAAGCTTATGACAAGCTGAGTTGGGAATTTATTTGGAAAATTTTATCTGAGATAAATTTACTTGGCAGTATGGTGAATGTTATTATGCATGTTTTGTTATTATGCATGTTTTTACTAGTGTTACAACCAGTGTCAAGTGGAATGGTGTAAGGAATGAATATTTTCGTCCTCAACGTGGTATCCATCAAGGTGATCTTATTTCTCCTTATTTGTATGTTTTGTGCATGGATAAACATTCTCACCTAATTTTGCATGTTGTTGAAGATGGGAAGTGAAATACTTTTAGTTTCGGGAGAAATGGTCCAATTATTTCTCATTTGAAGTTTGAACTTTAGCGTGTGAGGCATTTTTAGTGAGGAGGGAAAGAGAGACAATAAGGAAATAAGAAAATAAGGATTACTATTATTGAAGAATGATTGTGATAAAAAATTGAATTATAAAGTATCATTTTATATACACCTAAGTGACTTGATTACTACATAATAAATATAACAATCCTAAACCCTAATTAACTTTGGATTTGGGCCTCACACAACTTTGATTATATTACATATCTCAACAGGAAGATGGTCCAATTTATTTGTTTACGGAAAAAGAAATAAATTATGTCATGGAAATCCTTCATCTTTTATGTACCAATAGTACCATGTCTATGAAAAAGGTGAGTAATAAAAAAATAGCGTGTTTTTCTAAAAGAATGTCAATAATAATAAGAAAGAAAAATGAGTTCATATCTCAAGATTTAGTGAAACTTTATAGCTTGGAAAGTATCTTGGTGTGCCCCTTAGTGGTATAGCTCTTAAGCGCTCAGATTTTCAATGTATTGTTGTTGGTCATATTAGTTCTAAGGTTGTGGCTAGGAAGTTGAAGAACATTTCTTTTGCAGGAATAGTGAGATTGGTGAAAAGTGCCATGGCGGATATCCTGATTTATCCTACAGTGACAAAAATAATTCATAAGGCTTGTATTGATGAAATTCATTGTTTACATCGCAACTTTATTTTGGGATATACGAAGGAGAAAAGGAAGTATCATGATGTGAATTAGGAGACAGTTACCAAACCTAAGTAGTTGGGAGAGCTTGGTTTTAGAATACTTGACAATATGAATAAAGCTTGCACTTTCAAGCTTAGCTAGAAGTTGCATACCGGTACAAATGAGTTTTGGTGTAATTTTTATGAAACAAATATGCGTGCAACACTATGCATGATTCTGTCAGTTACCGTAGTTTATGGAAGGCAATTGTTAATCTCATACCTTGCCTTTACTCTGCTGGTAATTTGATTGTTTGAGATGGTAGAGATATTACTGGATGGAGTTCTACTTGTTTGGAGCCAAGTATGGCCCTCGATTATCCGACTTTGGTCATTTCAGAAGGAATGTTAGAAGTTATGTTATGTGATTTGGTTGGTTTAAATGGAGATTGGAACTGACAATTGTTGCGGAGTTAGATGTCGCACAAGTTAATTAAAAAAATTGTTGTAAGCCTTCCCCGAATAGATAGCATACAATAGAGATGAGTATATTATTATGGGAGATGATGCGAAGGATTTTTCAGTTGATGTTATGTACAATTTGCGTTGCAATATTGGTGTAGCTATAATTGATAAGGTTTGGTGCAAAATTCGGAAACTGTGTAGTCCTGAGAGAGTGAGATGTTTTATTTGGCTTTTGAATCATGATAGGCTTCTCACAATTTATAATAAAAGTGGGATGGGAATAAGGCATGTTATGTGTCACTATTGTGGTGATAGGATGGAAACTGGTTTGCATGTGTTTAGGGACTATACTATTGTTATGCAAATATGGTCGAATTTTATGCCTAATGATAGAAATAGTTTCTTCCATGGAGAGTTCATGGCTTGGATTCAATATAATCTAAATTACAACTTTTGTGTTGTGAATGGTGTCAAGTGGAGATACTATTAGGTGACAGTGTGTCATCATCTGTGGATGTCACACAATAGAGAATTGCATGATGACTTTCTCCAGCGACCGCATTATAGGTTAGGAGTGATTACTATTATGTTAAGAGGACAATGCAACTGAACTTTGATTCGATTGTGGTTGGTTGTTCAGGTGCTCAAGACTGGTATATCTAATACCATTGTAGGTCAAGCTTTGGTGAAAAATATTTGTCACTTACTAGATTTACAAAGGGAGGCGGTTGTGGTGCATTCCTATAGGGACGTTAATCATTGTGTTGACACTTTAGCCAATATAGGTTGCTCGTTAAAGAATAACCTTGTTTTCTTTGAGTTTTCTCCCGGTTAGATTAGGCATTTGTTAGATGCATATGTTATGGGTATTACTACCCCTAGATTGATCTTTGTATAATCTTTCTCTTTTGGTCTTTGGCCATATATATATATATATATATATATATATATATATATATATATATATATATATATATATATATATATATATATATATATTCTCTCTCATGTCAATTATTTGCTATGAATCTTCCCACCTCACATTGTCACTGAAAAAATATATTTTTCAAAAGATAAACCAAAAGATTAAATCATGTAAAACAATGCATATAAAAGATCAAATAAAAATGATTAAAAAATAATAATTAATTTATAAAACAAAAAAACTCAAAAAGATATTATCACCGAAATTTTTTTGTCCATCTTTTTCAACCCTAAAATTCTTCCATATTACTTCTTTTCACTATCCTAATTTGTATTTGTTAAACAAAATACACATATGTAGCAACCCTAAGCTAATAGAGGTTGTCAAATGCTTTAGTGTTTCTGTGGGGTTAGAGCAAGCTCACGAGGGTGAGAAACTCTATTATAAGGGTTTTTGATGAATATGAGATTGTCCATCTCCACCCTCTAGTCGAAGTATTTATAAAGGCTTATTGGCCAGAATTTAGGGTTTCTCGAAAATAAAGACCGCTACCAAAAGGGAGTGAACCGTTGAATACTTATTTCCTAAGGATACATAGGTTATTCCCCAGACTCGTTCTCTGCTTACATGTCACTTCCCACGTCTTATCACTCTTGGCGAGTAATATGGGTCATGGGTGGCATCTCTAGGATGCGGGTGACACCATGTTGTCGCCATTTGTGGGTCTTTTCAAATATATTATTGTATATTACCTCAAGCACAAGGGCTTGGTAAAGGGTGAAGTGTTTAGTTGACTTCGCGTCGGGGGAGCTTAGGCATGTAGGCGATGCACTCAGATAAACATGTTTGTTGAGACTCTTAATCAAGTCCATCAAGATAGGCGCTTAGATGAGCTTGTCTGAAGAGACTCTTAGTCTCTCAGACGAGGCATTTAGATGAGCCTGTTTGATGAGACTCTTAGTCGAGTCCCTCGGCGAGGTCCTTAGATGATCATGTTTGATGGGACTCTTATTCCTTAAAGCAAGGAATTTATATGAGCTTTTCAGATGAGACTCTAAGTTGAATCGCTCAGGCTAGGCGCTTAGATGTGCTTGTCTGATGAGGCTCTTAGTCGAGTCCCTCAGATGAGGCGCTTAAAGAGTTTGTCTGACGAGGCTCTTAGTCCGTCAAGCGAGATGTTTAGATGGGTCTATTTAATGAGACTCTTAGTCTAGTCCCTCAGACGAAATGCTTAGATGATCCTATCTGATGAGACTCTTAGTCCCTCAGGCGAGGTGCTTACACGAGCCTCCCTGATGAGACTCTTTGTCGAGTCCTTTAGGCGAGGCGCTTACATGAGCCTGTCAGATGAGACTCTTTGTCGAGTCCCTTAGGAGAGGCACTTATATAATCCTGTTTGATGAGACTCTTAGCCGAGTCCCTTAAGCAAGACACTTAGATGAGTCTGTCGGATGAGACTCCTAGTCCCTCAGGCAACGCGTTTAGATGATCTTGTTTGATTAGACTCTTAGTATAGTCCCTCATGTGAGGCATTGAGATGAGCGTGTATGATGAGACTCTTAGTCGAGTCCCTTAGACAAGCCACTTAGATCAGCATGTCTAATAAGACTCTTAATCCAATCCCTCAGACAAGGCGTTTAGATGATCACGTCAGATGAGACTCTTAATTGAGTGCCTCATGTGAGGCGCTTAGATGAGTCTTTCTGATAAGACTCTTAGTCCCCCAGACGAGACATTAAAATGAGGTGATCCCCCATATATAACCCATTATGTTTCCCATGAGTGCAGAAAGGATCTCCTTGTGAAAATTCAACCTCTATAAAGAATTGGTACGATATTTTCATATTTTTTAAAAATAATTTTTGATATATTTGATTCTGTATGATGAATATAAAATTAAAGCGTTTGATCAACTCTACTCATAATTTTTATTTAATTTTTAAAAAGAATAAAAAGCAATTAAACAAATGACATGTCAAAAGAAATCCAAATATATATATATATATATATATATATATATATATATATATATATATATATATATATATATATATATATATATATATATATATCACCTAATCTGAACATTTTACCTGATAAAACGGAAGTCGTCCATATAACAAAATAAAAAATTGTTATTAACCCTTATATTTATCATCATGTGTATCAAACACATAAGTTAAGCGCTTAACATATTAGTATCATTTTCAATCATTATTAATTTCTTTTTTTAATCCTATTATGCATATTTATCCTATCATGTGCACCAAACATACTATTAATAAATACTGCTAATTCTGGAAAGCAAACCTCACGTCAATATTTACAAAATGTGAGAAACATACTTAAAATCTCTATAAGATCTTCACACATTTCTTTGACAGCAGCTTAAACAAGACATAGCAACAAATACACTACAATACAATACAAAAATTCAGATTAATATGATAATATATATCATCACATAACAAATGACATGGCTTTTTTTTACTCACTATGAGCATGTATATGAGCAGAATCCAATTGCCATGAAGATTTAGCAGATGATGCCATCACTTGCAACTCTTCATAGAAATCAAAGAAGAAAAAAATAATTCTGGTTGGTTCATCTCAACCATATATAATAGTCTCAATTTGTTGGTCTATGACAGCACATGACATATCTTCCAACTATGTTTTTCATAGGAAGTGGTCCCCTGTTCATATATAAGGCAAAAAATAACAAGGTCAAAATAATAATAGAGAAATTAATTGCACTGATCATCAATCCATTTAGATAATCACTCATGTCAAGAAGTTGAAAATTAATGGAGAATGAAAACTAAAAGTAGAGTAGCTTGTTGAAAATAGTCACTTACCATACATGTGAATCATAGCTATTATTGCGATTATCCCCCATAACATAAACATGGCCTTTTGGCACATACTGCAAGGATCATGGACCTAATGAGGAAAAATCTGAACAAATAACAAGAGAATTTTTCAGAATGGATGACAATGGTCTCACAGTTAATTTCGTTGTGTATGTTGGTGCCTCAATCACAAAATTCTCCTCTTGAGCAACACCATTGACATAGAGTACTCCATGATGAACCTGCAAAACGTTGCATAACTTAACTTAGAAAAAACTGAATGGTGTAATTAGCAATGAAGCAGATACTTAAGTTTGGTGTATGATGTACATTTCAATTGACATTTACTACCTCAACAGTGTCTCCTTCTTTCGCAACAATTCTCTTGATAAAAACATTTGTGTTCTCTCCAGAATGCTACATAAGAAAAACCAATCATGTCATTATAAGTACGCTACATATTCCATACGAGTACAGTGTGTACTAGCACAACATACCTGTGTTGGATCACGAAATGTTACAATATCCCTTATAGCAGGACTTTTAATGTAATATGATGCCTGGGGAAATTGACAAGTAAAATATAAAAAGAGATGAGACAAGTAGAAAAAGTAAAAACAAGACCAGAAAACATTCCTTGATCTTATTTCTGAAAGTGTTTTCTACCATAATGCACTTGGATATATGGTGAATTCATTAAGCATGTAAAACATAATGTTGCAAATTACCAACATTTGATTGTGGCACAGGAAGTTTCAAAATTGTTTAAATGCTAAAAAGTTGTTTCACTATAAGGCAAAGCTTCTAAGTCTCAGTAGCTAAACATCATAGATACTTAGACTTAGATTAACGAGCAAGAAAAACAACAAAATAAGCCTTAACCAAACAATTTCTGTTAATTATACAAATTCTTACAAAACAAGTTACAATATTCCTTTTAGGCCTCTTTTCAAACCCGTCGGTGCTAGCGCAGTGGTGACTTGTAACCTAAACGAACAGGGTTCGGCGAATGTATGGCCAATGCCTCCCATAAATAAATAATAACATTCTCCCTCCCATACTTTTTCGAATATAACTTTAAGCTTTTGTCTCAATAGCCCTGGATTCTATGCCCTGAATTCTGTGTAATTAGTTCTTTCGGAATACATGAAAATGCATGATATATGATATCTTTTTCTCTTCTAGAATTTGAGCTAGGCCTCACTGACTCCCAAAAGTTGGCCAAGGGGTGAGGATTATCCAATCGATAATCACTAGTTAGTCCATGGAAGATTTTAACAATTTTTCTTAACAATTGAAACTTCCAGAGCCATTGGTATAAGTATAACTAATTTATCTTAAGTTCGTAACACATAATATGTGTTGAATTTCCGTGACTCAAATAATCCAAAGGGAAGTTTTAACAAGTGGTTTTGGAAGTTTGGAAAAGCTATATTTAAAAACAGTGATTATCAGAAACAGTGAACAAACCAAAGTTTTGATGCAGACAGACTGAAACAGTGAAGAACTGCCAAAACACACCTCTCAACAAAACCAATTATGAAGATTCATTTTTACTTTTCTAAAGAAGCAGATGTCCCAAATTCATTTTCACTTTTCTACCTACTATCAATTAGAATATGAGGAAAGATACCTAAAAAGGGAATGAAACGAGATTTCAACCTATCCTGGGTGGAATATATTGCATGTCATTGACCTAAATTAACAATTATGGAATATTACTGAATCTGTAAGATCCTATGCATAAAGTTAGATACAACAGAAACAGAAACAGAAACGGAAACGGAAAGAGGAATGCACCTTTTCGACTATAATTCGATCACCAACACGTAGGGTAGGGTACATAGAAGAAGAAGGTATATAGCAGAGATGAGAGAAGGTAGACCAAAGAAGAAAAACGACGACAAGTCTGAAGAAGGCTTCGAGACCTGGCCATCGAAGGAAACTCCAACTCTGACAAGGCATCCATCGAAAGGAAGGATAATTCATCATCAAAGTTGTACTCAAGAAGCTCATTGTGAATTATTATGACTATTCAACGATGAAACTAAATTACAATTATGGATGAAAGAAGAAAGAGACGAGTTATATATGAAATGGGTTTTCACTGCTTACTTAAAAAACAGAACTTTGGAGTTAGACTTGGTGATTAAGTTTCCTAAAAAAAAAAGAAGATAAAAAAAAATAAAAATGAGATCTGTCTCTGTATTACGCGGTTTTGACTCTTACATATAGTACCAAATACCAATGTTTTTTCTTTCGTTTATATTAGAATTATTAACCGCAACTTATATGCACTTTCAACCGGAATAACCAACCAACATGATAAATTAATTCTATTTTGAAAATATATTTTAAGATGAGAACAAATGCACCAATATCCAACTCTCATGTATTTGTGATACAAAAATAATTTATTAATTCTCAGATCAATGTGAAATCCGAAAATACTCATCTCGCACTCGCATTTTCTGGAGTTTGAAATCCGGACACACCATACGCTATAACAAACTGAATTCATTATAAATGTATTCATGGTAAAATAATTTGCGTATGCACCCTATGCTAATTGAAATCTACAGCTTATGTACATGCTCCTAATGTTCTTGTACATGCGCATGATCCACATCCCCTAGCTAGATATGGTAACGCACCTGATGGTTTTCTTGGAGGTCCATATGACATGTCGCTCCACCCTCGATATGCGAACCATATCGCTAGGCACATCTAAGAAAGAGAGGTAGCATAAACATTTAATTACGCTTTAAACCATAAGTGTGACATATGTCGATGTTGTCCACCTTATCTACTTCATGGACTTGGATATGATTCACGAGTATAATTAGGGGGCATCTTATTTGGTTTACATGTATTTCAAGTTAGATGAAACTAGTCAATGGAGGACGAAACAAATGACAGGAATCAACTGTCTATTTTAGGTGATTTAGTTGCATGTCAATTATTAATTTTATAATACCTGTACTACACTCATACTGGTTTTCATCTGAGGGGGGAGTATGTCACATGCAAGCTCGATTATCCATTATGTGGGGAATTCGGCAACTGAGTCTTATAGACTTTTTATTGACCGTATTCTGACAAATGATATTTGTTTCACACCATACGATGAGCATCGTCAAACATGACCTTTGGAGGTGATGTGTCGATACTCTGGATGGTTAGCATGTGGGTCTCAACATATGTACTAGTGAGTACTACAGAAGATTGGTACCTAGGGACCCCACATGGTTGTTGTTGCCATTGTGCTCCGTAGAGATGATGATGGGATATTTGTGAAGTACCATGAGCATGTGGTACTAGAGGTGTGCATATTGTGTCAGCTTCTCGTCCATGGAGTACGTTATACAGTTGCATCCAATGGTTTTTGTAGAATTTCACATTCTTATATGACACCAATTTTAGATAGATATCCCCCTAGATCAACTCATTAGGAGATACTATAGAAGGAACATGCAAGAGTGGACCACGTTATGGATGTCTTACCTATATGCCAATGTGTTGTCCCAATTGGTAGAGATGTTATTAGTAAATGAGAGTCTCAGAGAGGCACCCTCAAGAGGGTCACTTTACATGTAATATCATCAGAGGCACAATTTTCACTACAGTATAAAAGGTAGAGAAGGAACAGGGGTGTGCAATATACCCAGTAGTTGTAATTTAATGTAAACAATTTGAGTAGTAGTCTTAGTAGTTTTTATGAGAGTTATGAATGATTGGTGTATGACTTATGCATACGACTTGTGTATGTGACTTATGAATATCCGTTTTGTGTTAGAAATGTGCCACTGTTGTATTGTATATGAATTATGAATGATTGAGTAGTATGTTTTGCAACTTTTCACGAAAATATACAAAGTAATATTATCTAAAAAGTAATATTTTTCCAAGTCTGTATATGGAGATTGGAATTTGGACACACCATTTTGTAACTTATATGAAAATAGAAAAATAAATGTCGTTAGAGGGGTGTGAATGAAGATTGGAATCTAAGCACATCATGGTTTGCAAACTACTCAATCACTTTATTATATGTGTTTGGTGGATTTCAAATCTGTAGCACTTTGTTGAAGTTTATTTGAAATTGGGATGCCTTATACCACTTACACCACTGGAGTGTACAACTCATTCAACAACAAAAGTTGAGACTTGGCCAGACCATTTTGTGGAAAGGATGCAAGAGTTAACCAAATTGAGTGAGATTGAAATAGAATTAAATAAATAAAAGTCAAAGGAGCTACCACCCATATATATAGATTTAGACGGAGACAAATGTTTCGGTTCATTTTAGTTTTTATTCAACAATGTGATGTATCTAATCTTGTATTAATATTAATGATTTCTAATATACATGTTTTAAAATATTTCAATACATTTTTCAATTTGCCAAAATGCATTTAATACAAGTTATGTTTCTGTCTAGTACATAATTTCATTATGTTCTAAGCGGTTTTGAAATACATCTCTGAAATAATAGAACATGGTGGTACTGGAGATGCATCTCCGGAATATCCCCTGGTATAATATAGAATTGCAGAGGTTCATATTTATGTACAAATACTATAAGTATGGGCTCTTGTCTCATGTTTCATATCAAAACACATTACAACCAGAATGAACATTAATTGGCATGTCACATATGTCTACTTTAACAGCGTGAAACCCACAATTGAATTTAAGTTCAATTAGTTCACCCCTCTTAAAGATATGAAATACATATTGTAGAATCTCCTACCTTACAGATACAATCGAAAAATTGTGAAGCTCGAGTACCATTCACCATTGATTAGCAACGAATGGAAGATTGAGTACATCAACTTCGAGCTCAAGACGGATGCAGATTTAAGGGCTATGTGGAATACTTTTTGAGTTTAAAAATAAAAGTTGCGATCGAGGTTGATGCGACGATTTCAATATCTGCCAAAGATCTTATGAAGATGTTGAAACATCCACCTGGATATTGAAATATAATGTTTGATTTATGTTAACATCACCTATGTGTTACCTCATATTTTCAACATAATCATTAATTATAAAGATGTGATAAGTTTTCTGATTTGATGACAGGTTTACTGTCAGAATCGAAATGGTCAGATAATCCCGTAGACATTTTGACAAATTCGTCTAGTTGAAAGATGATGTCAACTTTGGTTGAATTTCTAATCAGGCAGAGACCAACGGTTTGGTTGGTTTTAAGACTTTGTGAAATTCAGAGTTTTCCAAAAATTATTTTCTCCATGCGGTCGAATGAGATATAAGTGGATAAGATCAGACAGTTATCTGAAGACACATGGAAATCTGTTGAATTTGGAGTTTGCATGGAGACGAAGATGTGGCATATTTTTCTGCATGGAGACGAAGAAACAACAACAATGGAGAATAACCATTCAATAACACAAGGGCATGCACGACCACTGCAACTTCGACTGAACCAATCGCCTTTATTGTTAGCACGACGGCCATACCGTCAACCATGTTCATTTCATCGATTGCACAAGAAGGGGTGGTATTTCCACAAGTTTAGGCCTTTTGCCACAAGTTTCACAATGCCTATGCTTGGGTGTGAACAACGTTATGGTATGCCAACATCAATGATGACAATGTAAGTGCAATTTTCCGTTAGATGTATTTTGAATGATGTCAAAACTAGTATACTTTAGCGTTAATGTATATTGGACGGTATCCTCTGATTCTCAATGTGAATCTTAGCATTAGGAAGCATAAAAACATTTGGAAATAAGTTGGAAAAGGTCTCATACATCAAAATACACCAAAAACAAGTTTTATGGGAAAGTTAACCTACAGGTTGACACATACATGTTTTAGGTCGACACATAGAAGAAGAAAATTATATGTGTCGACACATCCGTTTTTCAGGTCGGCTCATGTAAAAGAATATTGTGTCCATACTTATGGAGTTCAAATGTACATTCAACGTCAGGACAATTTGATAAGAACGAAAAAGTTTAAGATGAATTTGCATGAAGAGTTAAACGACATCCTTAAGAAAGAGGAATTCATGTGGTTCCAAAAATCGAGGGCTTAGTAGCTTGATGATGGAGATTGAAATACTAAGTACTACCATCTAAAAATAATAACTAGGAAAAGAAAAAATAAGATCATGATGCTGAAAGATGAGCATTGTCAATGGGTTGAAGATGGTGAACAACTTAAAAGCATGGAAAATGAGTATTACAAAAAAGTGTGTACTATAAGTGGTTCTTGGAACACTTGGAGGCAAACGCATATTACTTTCTCCAACATGGACTTGACTGATATTCAGAATCATGATAATCAAGTTAGCAATTAGGAGATTAAAAAAAGATCTTTTTGATATGAAGCCTTGGAAAGATCCATCCCAGATGGATTTCATGCGGGTTTTTATCAAAGGTCGTGGGATGTAGTAGGAAATAATTTTTGTGACTTTGTTTGAAAACTTTGGGAGAAGCGTGATGAGATTGCAAAAGTTAATTAAACAAATATTTGTCTAATTCCTAAGGTTGATCAATCTCATACAATCATACAGTTCTATCCTATTTCTTTATGTAACACGATATATAAGGTGGTGAGCAAGATTACTATGGGAAGACTGAAAATAATCATGGATAGATTTATCTATCATTATTAAGCAGGGTTTGTCCCAGGTAGATCTATACATATCATAATAGCAAAGAAATGGTGCATAACATGGAGAAGTTGAAAGTGAAAAAAGGTTATTTTTCTATGAAGGTTGACCTTTCGAAAGCTTACGACAAGTTTAATTGGGAATTCATTTGGCTTACTCTTCGAGAAAATAAGCTTTATGAATGAATGATTAACCTCATCATGCATGCAGTGTCGAGTGTTGAAACCAATATAAATTGGAATGGTGCGAGAAATAGTTTCTTTTGTCCTCAACATGTTATTTGGCAAGGTGACATGTTATTTCCTTATCTGTTTGTGCTCTGCATGAACAAGTTATCTCATATTATTAAGCAAGAGGTTAAGAGCAAGAACTAGAAAGCTATCAAAATGGGTAGGCATGGTGAAATGGTCTCGTATCTAATGTTTGCAGATGGTTTGTTACTCTTTGGGGAAGCCACTGAAAAATAAATGAAGTGTGTCATGGATACTCATAATATGTTTTGCAGTATGTCCGATCAGGAAGTGAGCCATGAAAAAACAAGCATGTTTTTTTTCAAAGAATGTTTTTAGAAGCATGTAAATGAAACTATTGTATCTATCTCAATACAGGGTTACAATAATCTTTGGGAAGTATCTTGGAATCCCTGTAAGTAGTAGAAAGCTTAGAAGGAATGACTTTTTGTACATAGTTGACCAAATTTCCTCAAAGTTAACTAGTTGGAAGAAGAATAACTTATATTTTGTGGGAAGAGTTACGTTAGTGAAAAAATTTATTGAAGTCATTCTTTTATACCTGAAGATGACAAATAGATTACCAAACTCCTGCATTGATGACATTCATGGCTTGTAGAGGAAGTTTATATGGGGAGATTCAGGTGATCATTGGAAGATTCATGTGGTAGGATGGGAAACCCTAACAAAACCTAAAGCTTTAAGTGGTATTGGTCTCACGAATCTGGAGGATTTTAATGCAGTATGTCTCATAAAATTAGGATGGAAAATCATCAATAACTCTAAGGAGATTTTGTGCAATATTCTACAAGACAAATACAGAAACAAGGAAAATGATGAGCTCACTAGATATAGAGGTGCATACTCTATTATATGGAAGGAGATTATTAAGAATATTCCAAAGTTGTTACAGTACAGAAGCTGGAGCATAGGGGACAGTAAAACCATTAACATCAGAACAGATAACCGTCTGGGGAAAGATCTTTGCTTGGACAATCTTGAGGTCACGATTCCATATGATCTCCTTGCAGTTAAGGTGTGTGACTTGGTGGATGTTTAAAGGGAGTGAAGATGGAGTGTTCTTTATAGTTGGTTGTCTTAGGGCTGGCTTGATAAGCTTAGGTCGTGTTTGCCTCCATCATTGAGGCAAGATCCTGATGTTTTTGTTGTTGCAGGTACCGGCAATGGCGATTTTTTATGAAGGATATTTCTAACAATGTAGCGGGTTTCGAGGATGATATGGTAGAATAGGAGTGGGAAATGATTTGGAGTACTACAGCCCCAAAAATATGTTAAAGCTTTATTTGGTTAATGAAACATGATAGACTGCTCACCAATCTTAGTGAACGCAAAAAGGGGTTAGGCATTGCAGATTGCATATTGTATGGTAATTGTTGGGGTTGGCTGAAAATATATATGTTGAAAAAGTTCCATGTCGCTTAGTTTTGTGAATGAAGAGAGATTCCAAGGCTATATATAAGTTACAAGTTATTTTAAGTCCGGCATCACTTAGTTTTATAAAGAAACATGGAGTCCAGGGCTATATATAGGATTCAAGTTATTCATTCTAAGATGCACCAGTCAAAAGCACTTTAAACTTGTATTTGACTTTCTTTTCTCTCTTACACTCTTGGATTAGAGTGTTGTGAGATGTAGTTAAATATTTGTTATGAAGGGTGAGGGTGTACTGGAGGTCTGAGTTAGTTGAGGGTATATTATATGTTGTAACAATTTTCACATTGTGTTATTCTCTGGTTATCATTTGACAGTGGTCATGGTTTTTCTCAGGTTTTGGAGTTTCCACGTTATGTTCTTGTGTTGTGATTGTGTTCCTCCTTTTTCTATATGTTTGTTTATTTTTTCCCAACAACTAGAATCAGAGCCTGGTTCGATCTAGGGCTAAGTGTTTTTTTATGCTCTATGGTGGTAGTTTTGTCTGATCTTCCACATCAAAAAAAGAAGGGTGGTGTTGTGAAAGAGTTGTTGAGTTGCAGTCACAAATTCCACTTTGCAATTTGGGCTAGAGAAAATTGATGGAAGAATTTTTTACTTATGGAAAGTTCAAGTTAAAGATGTGTTGATAGAATCAAGATTACATAAGGTGCAAGATTGTGTCGGTGGTTGAAGCGCTTCCTGCCAACAAGGAAGTTGCACCATAATATTTCAGCCTGGTTTTTGACATGTGAAAATTCTTGAAGTGGTTTAGCTTCAAGTGAAGTATACTATTCTTTAGATAGAGTCTGATAGTTTTTAAAAACTATTATTGTCGGGGAAGACAATGTGAAATTCTTGGTTGATTTAGCTTCAGGTGAAATTTATTCTTCATGATAAAATATATGATTGTCGGTGATGACAATGTGAAATTCTTGAAGTGGTTTATCTTCAAGTGAAATATATTCTTCATAAGGAAGTATGCTAGTTTTTAAAACTATGATTGTCGGTGAAGACAATGTGAGAATTCTTGGAGTGATGTAGCTTCAAGTGACTATACTTTTTATTGTGGAATATGATTGTCGGTGAAGACAATTAAATTTTATGTATTATTTTCAATCAAGGTGGAGATTATTGGGGTTGGTTGAAAATATACATGTTGAAGAAGTCTCACATCGTTTAGTTTTAGAAAATGAAGAGAGAGTTCAAGGATATATATAGGATACAAGTTCTATTAAGTCCCACATCGCTTAGTTTTGTGAAGGAACGGGGAGTCCAAAGCTATATATAGGATTCAAGTTTTTCACTCCAATATGCACCAGTCAAAAGCACTTTAAACTTGTATTTGAATTTCTTTGTTCTCTTATACTCTTGTATTAAAGTGTTTTGAGATGTAGTTAAATATTTGTTTTAGAGGGTGTGAGTGTACTGGGGGCCTGAGTTAGTTGAGGCTATATTATGTGTTGTAACAATTTTCACATAGTGTTATTCTCTAGTTGTCATTTGACAACGACCGTGGTTTTTCTCCGGTTTTGGAGTTTCCATGTTATGTTCTTGTGTTCCTCATTTTTCTCTATGTATTGTTTGTTTTTTTCCAACAGTAATGTCTATGAAACAACTATAATTGCTCTTAGGGATTGTCCAAAGATCATGCAAATGTGGAAGACTTTAGTGCTCAGTAACATAATGGTAGATTTTTTCATTGTGGGATTAAAGGATTATATAAATTAAAATCTCAAGTTTTATGGAGATGGCATCAAGAGATGGAGTAGCGTATGGGCCATACCATGTCATGATTTGTGAATGTGGCAGAAGAAGGGAGAACATGACGACACTTATGTGAGACTAGGTGGGCCAGTGCATCATATTTTGAATCGTCACCTTGAATATGAGAACACGGAGAATTTAACCATCAAAATGTCTGAAAAAGGGGATAGGAATCAGAACATTGAGTGGAAGTCTTCCTAAAATAACATGGTTAAGCTTAATACTAATAGTGCCAACAAATATTTTCACTCAACTGGTTATGGGGGAGTCATTAGAGGCGAAAGTGGTATGTGGATTAGTAGTTTCTCTAAGTACCTGGGGCATTGCAATGCTATTATGGAGGAATGCTTGGGTGTTTTAGAAGGTTGAGGATAGTGGAACTTGTAACACCCCCCCCAAACCACTACTACTCAAATACAACATACAATTGCATAATCAGAGTAAATTAAAGCATGCATACACGAGGGCATCACATTTACTTTTGCCAGAAACAACACATGCCATGGTCACAGACAAGTAACACAGATTATAAATCAAAACTAAATAACCACCATGCAAACTCACACAGCGGAACGACATCTCTCTTCATAAATGGTAAATAGTGATGATTCTCATACATCATCTACCACAAAATATCGTTTTGTGCTCTAAGGCCACTCAACATCAAAACCAACATATCCAAATAAAAAAATAAAAGAGAGCACAACAATATCTCTCAACATAAAAAAAAATACAAATAATCCCATAAATTCAAGTGTTACATGACCAGAGCGCTATAGACTACCTAGTCAAAACACAACAAAAACTAGCCTCTGAATCTAATCCATGTACGAAGCACCACTATCTCCGGTACCTGAGCGATGTCGCGATAGAACACCATTCCAACAGAAGGGTGAGGATTCAAATTATTATAAAAAAACATAATAATATGAAATGTATAATAAACATACATATATTATTAGAATTCGTCACGCTTCATACAAACATGCATCATATCATCTTATTAAAGAATCGCATGTTTACCATCATACGTCATGGCTCAACAATCCACAAGTATTCATTTATGAATACTAAACGATGTACAAAAGTAATATTTCACATATATCGATTTCAGGTACATATTATCATCCATCATCATTTACAAATCATCATCAAATATGTATACAACTTTCACATGATTCCATAATGTTTACAAGTCACCATTTCATCACAAATATCACAAATATGCACACATATCAGATCAACAATTAATATCAAATAGATCACCTAAAGTCCACGTATATGCATATCAACCAAAATCATATCCACACAACCATATCACATAATCACACAAACAATAATTCACACCGACGTGTGCGACTCAATGTGTGACTCAATGCGATATGCATATGGATCCCATCTGTTATCATTTTTGGCTTGCCGAGCGTCTCTCAAATAGACTACATATCCGCCTCTAAATCTCGATTCGGCCTTAAGCTTTCAAACCCCATTCGGCGTTAGGTTTGGGATAAGCAAATAATCTACACGAGATTACCCAACATTGCCTCTTTCATAGACTCATGCTAGTGTAAGTGTGCAACAACAACAAGACTCATGCAATTAAGACGATCGCAGACCCTTAATCATACATAAGCATACCACATCTAACATTTGCACAACATACACCTAATATGACTTCAATCCCAAAAAATATATCAAATAACAGCCATCATCTCATCACAACATATTAACATAAAGCAAACAAGCCAATTCATGTTATTCATCAAATTCACCAATTCATATCATCACATACATAATTTCAAGTATTATGTTTCTTCACAAAATCCATCTAAAATCATGCAATACATGCCAAACAATAGAAAACATGTCATTCACATTCACCACACATACAACATACATCCACATTAGGATTCTTTTGATAAAATATTAATCTATTGTTATCAAAATGAATATCACATTATAGATAATATTCTTAGCTTCATAACGGTCCAAACGGTACCTCAAACGGAGTTACGGTTCAAAAGTTATTGAATTTACAAGTTTTTCAAAATGCTATCAAAACCAAAAAAATTGTTGTTGCGAAAATGCTGTCAAAAACCAGAAAAACTGTTGTTGCGAAAATGCTACTGTCCAACACGAATTTTCATCATAAAACCACATTAATCCATCACTTTTCATGAAATAAATAGTTATACAACCTATATATATCATATATCAACTATTAGGATCATAGAAACAAGATTCTAAACTCCACTAATTTTCACCAAAATCCCAAATCAATCATTTCCAAGTGAAACTCAAACATGCAATTATACACCAAATCATGTTCTATACACATACTCATTCATAGAATTCAATATAGAAACATCATAGCATAACATAAACATCACTTTCATGGATTAAAACATAAACACGTGTTAGGGTTTCTCAAAAATCAAAATCCCAAAATCCTAAGTTCATGATATCTAACCCACATACATTATATACATTATGTTTACCCATCACCACTTGAAATCCCACCCTTTATCCTAGTATAGATGAAATCTCTAGGTCCTTATTCTTCTAGTTTCCTCTTCTCCTCTTTCTCTTCTATTCCCTCTTCTTCTCTTGTTTTACAAAACTAACTCTAATCTCTAAAACTCTTACTATCTTTTTAACTCATAATGGGCTTAACCCACTTATCCATCCATTCTAATTAATTAGGCCCATTACTAGACAATTGTTATTTCTACTTATAAAATTCAATTATTCAAATAACACATATATTCAAATAATTCAAATAACTCAAATAATCACCATAACACATATTTAATTAATTATCACACCAAATAATGATTAATTAAAATAAATACCTAATAAATAAATATGGAAATTAAATCGGGGTGTTACAACTCTCCCCCACTTGAAATATTTTCGTCCTCGAAAATTACCTCAAGCAAACAACTCGGGATATGAATCCGTCATCTGAATCTCAAGCTCCCACGTCACATTTCCACCAGTCGGTCCTCCCCAAACGACTTTCACCAAAGCGATCTCTTTATCACGGAGTTGTTTCACCTCTCTATCTTCTATCCACATAGGTAATGTCTCCACGGTCAAATTATCTCTAACCTCAACATCATCTAATTGGACAACATGCGAAGGATCCGTAATGTATCTCCTCAGTTGAGACACGTGAAACACATCATGGAGATTAGCAAGTGACGGCGGCAACGTTATCCGATAAGCCACATCACCTACTTTCTCGAAAATCTGATATGGACCAATAAAAAGCGGCGTCAACTTACGCGACTTCAATGTTCTACCAACACCCGTTACCGGAGTAACTCTTAAAAACACATGATCATCTACCTCAAACTCAAGTGCTTTCCTTCTCTTGTCATGGTAACTCTTCTGACGACTCTGAGAAACCTTCATCTTCTTCCTGATCATTTTAATCTTAACAGTAGTTTGTTGAACTATCTCAGGTCCAACCACAACACTCTCTCCAGATTCGTACCAACACAAAGGCGTCTTACACCTTCTACCATACAAAGCTTCAAATGGAGCCATACTAATACTCGAATGAAAATTATTGTTGTAGGTAAACTCAATCAAAGGCAAATAACTATCCCAAGCACCTCCCTGTTCCAAAACACAAGCTCTCAAAAGATCCTCAAGTGACTGAGTCGTCCTCTCAGTCTGACCATTTGTCTGCGGATGATAAGCAGAACTCAAACACAACTTTGTACCCAAAGCACGTTATAAACCTTCCCAAAATCTCGAAGTAACCCCCGCGTCCCTATCTGACTCAATGTTAGACGGAATACCATTCAAACTGGTAATTTTCTCAATATACAGCTTTGTAAGCCTCTCCATCGGATAATCCATTCTAATCGAAATAAAGTGAGCAGATTTCGTCAACCTGTCCATAATAACCCAAATAGCTTCATAATTACTCAGAGTCATAGGTAAACCAGAAAAAAAATCCATAGAAATACTATCCCATTTCCATTCAGGAATAGATAACGGTTGTAACAAACCAGACGGATTCTGATGCTCAATCTTCGATTTCTGACAAATCAAACACAAAAACACAAATTCCATAATCTCTTTCTTCATACTGTCATACCTCAAAAAAATGAAAACATGACCTAGCAAAGTGCAATCGTACACTCATAAGGATGGACTGAACAGAGTCGCCACCGAACTTTATTTATTCCTAAAAAAGAAAGGGGAAATATTGATAAAACCCAAGAAAGAACGACAATGATTATGGTCTTCGCAACCAAATCAGGGTTCGGGAGTCGATTACGTAAGGGGAAGGTATTAGCGCCCCTCACGTCCGTTGTACTCAATAGGAACCATTAGGTTAGTTGTGCGCGTTAGTGTTAGTTTGGAATGTTAGGCTTCTCGAGTTATTAGGTGGGAAAGAAAGAATAGAAGAGAGAAGAATGTTTTTGGGTTTTCAACGAAGGGGATTAAACCTAAGTTTTTTATTAATGGGCCTGACAAGATTTACGAATCCTACTCCTACGTATCTCCAAGTGCAATAGAGAACTCAAGGCTTACGTAGTTCTGGGTAGAAAAATGTTTCTTTGTTGGTCGATTTTGGCGAAATCTAATTTATGTCAATCGATAAAAACATTGTTGGACTACCCAAAACAAGTGGAGAAACATTGCTTTGCATCGTCTTGAGACAAATTACCTTTTGTTTGAGAAAGGGTTTAAGGGTCCATCGCACGGCGGTGAGAAAATGTTTGATTGGTTTGAATGTGTTTTGAGTAATGGCAAGAACTTGGATGGGCGAGATATCCATCTCGAATCCTAGTCTCAGGGATGCGTGGCATCCACCATGTTCCATTTCCATCTTATTTGTGAAAAGGTTTAATATATTTATGTTTTTTGAGATTTGATTGAGAAAGGGTTTGAATAAACCGCATTGACAAATTTGGGATGATGGCGAGAGCTAAGATAGGCGAGATATCCATCTCAAATCCTAGTCTTAGGAGTGCATGGTATCCACCACGTTCCATTTCCATTTTATTGAAAGGTGTTAAATAGGAATTAAGTATTTTCGAGTTTTTATTATGAAAATGGCTTGACGTTGGATCAAGCATTTGATGAGTGATTGAGAAAGATTTGAGTGACATGGTTTGAAAGAAGTGGGATGGATAGAAATAGATTGATTTGTTTATTGAGAAAATACTCGACATTGGATTGAGTCACTATTTTTTATATTTTCAAAAAGAAGTTGATTTTATTCTTGTGTTAGTAATTAGCTAAATAGTCAAGCAAATAAAGAAATTAAACAGTAAAACTATTACACATCATGGGAGTGGGGGTACATTTTATTGAATGAGGATTCAAAATAATGAAATAATTAAATTGGTCCCAACCAACAAGTAATGCAATGTATGAGTGTAGGTGTACAAGGAACTGTCTCATTGTAAGAAGGCCCAAGAGTAAGCCATGTGAAGAAAATATCGAACATAAATCATATTCACAACACCTTTGAAAATTAAATCGAAAGAAGTAAAATTGGGACGTGCACGGACTAAAATCAGAATGCGAGGATGCGAATCAAAGTCACATAACGCAAAGACGTGCAAGGTGGGTGGAAATTGAGGAGAAATCAACAACTACGCATCATGATAACCATCGGAGAGTCATGTGCGATAAATCAAAACACGGAGAAATACTATCAATATACCGATAAAATAATCAAGGAATGACAACATGGGAATTGTTGAATCCATAAATTAAAATCGATGTTTATTAATAAAATAAAATCCAGGACAAACGACGAAATTAACGAGCGTCGGATAAGTGAGAATAAAATATAAAAAGAGATTAAAAGAAATAAAATAGAAAAATAAATGTGTATCAAATCCTGAACATGCCACACGCATGTATTGAACCCATTACTAGGGAGGAAATGAATTAGCTTTACACCCACCCGACCATGAGCTATCAGCTGTTAAGCTACTAGCAACTAATGTACATAAAAAGAAAATAACTAAAAAAAGCTACATCAACAAACCAAACATGGGCCGCTGGGTTAGGTTTAAAGTAAAGCCCAAGAATCCTAGACCATTTGGGCTCGGGTCATTGAAGACCCGCTTCAGGAGTGGCCCAAACGCAGAAATGGTGAGGGAATCCAAACGATCAAACCTAGCCGCATGGTTGTTGGGCACGGACAACGAACGATGTTATTGCTAGCATTAACTGACAGCATTTATGAAAAACCTGCAGAAGCAAAAAACCATAACAGCTTTTAATGGAACGGCGTCCACCTTCCAACAAATAGACTTTAATTGTTTTAAACATCAATTAAAAGGAACATTTTTAAAAAGGGAAAAAACTACCAAAACTAAAGAAAACTTCTCCTTTCCTTAAGCAGTAGCCGACGGTCACAGAGAGAAGCGAAAACAACAAAACATGAGGAAACGCAAAAGTAAACCCAAACATAAACAGTAAAGAGGACGATGATGAAGTGCAAATTGAAGAGAATGAAAAAAAAGATCAAACCAAAACGAAGCCTATATCCTTCTTGCTCTTAGATCGGGCACCCAAAGCGATGATACAATGAGAGATTTACTTGATCACAAAGAGATCAACGGTGATTGGAATGGTGATGTTGGATCCTCCTTTCGAATGCCCTCTCTTTCGGTGATTCAACTCCGGTGCGTGTTGGCTCATCTGCTTTGGTCTCAGTAGGATTTTTTCCAAAATTGCGTCAAAATAAAGCCCTGGTGTTCTCTCCGAAAACATAGACTCTATGTTCCTTTTTTAAATTTTTTGTTGTTTTGCAGAACTTCTTGTTCATTAGCATTCTCTTGAATGCTCTACTTTTCTATTTATCTGTAGGTAATGCCCCCTAGAATTCGTTAAGGACAAAGGTTAACCTTTCTCTATGGTCCCCTCCACTCTCCCTTCTTACCGTTAGTGATGGCATGAAATGTTGGGAGTAGTGGCGAGCGTCAGTACGGAATGCTTTGGGACCTTTGTCCGCACCCTTGTGGTCCCTCTCAATTCCACTTTGGTTCCTTACTGTTAGTAAAAAAAAAATACTATTGTGAACTTGGCCCACCTTACTGATGTATTATCTTTAACACTTCCATATGAGATTAAACCATACTCTTCCACCATGTTTTCTTCTTTCTCGTTTGTTTGTTGTTCTGTTAATATGCAATGCATTTGTTTACAGTGGCATGGTTCTAATGGTTTGATATTTATTAATGTTAGACTCATGTGCATTTTATCTGGTTCGTTTGGAGACAAACCCTGCAAGATTGGCGCTATCGTAAGACTGGATTGCAGATTGGTTCTGGTTTGGCTTATGGTGCAGCAAATTGTATTTTGCTTGGTCTTTGCTCATGTACTCTAGTGTGCTGTATGATTGGTAATGTCTAGGTTCATCTGGTTGTGGAGGTAAAACACTCCCAGAATAGCGATGCAAATTATTTGTAGCACCAATGATTTGTAGGACTCTACTCCTTGCAAATGCTAATACTAATTCATCTTTTGTAAAGCTATATTTGTGAGAACCATGATCATGTAGATATAAGCATTCTCTATTGTTGCAAGGCACATTTCTGAGCCATGCAAGGAAATAATTTATGGTTCCAAAATAAGCCTTCAATGGTCTACCTTCCAATACAAAATTAAACTGATTGAATGCATCGAACTGCTTCAGATTCTTTTGAGTAAGTTATATACACACAATAGTTGTTGTTTACAGAATGTTGAATAATGCATGTTGTTGTACGAGATATTGACACCTTCAAAACCTTCCCATACCTTCCAAAGTACTCCCTACGCTGAAGCAAATCTTCATCTTCTATAGTTTCTTTTTATTCAGTTCAGCAACCAATCTTCGACAGCTAGTTGCCATTGCCATAATGTGTTATTTGTCATAAGTTGAACGGCATGCTGGACAACGGCCCTCAGTTTCATCCTTATGTGTCATTTCCATTATATGATGTCAACACCACACACATATCTCATAGCCGCATTTTCATGGTTTCAGATGCTGATCAGTCAGGTCCATATCCTCAGTGCAAATAAGACATGATTTTCCTCCTTTGTCACCCATGGTTGTCCAGAATATTCAGGGTGAGAGCAGAGAAGAGAGAGTAGAGGCAGAGCAATGTGTGAGTGAAGTAGGGATCGGGATTCTTGGGATTTTGGGGTGAGTTGAATTTGGTCCAAATGCCAATTTGTTTTGTAAATTTGTAAGTTTATGACTTGTAATGATTGTAACATTTGATGTGAATGAAAATGGGTGACCTTGTGGCAAAAAAAATTGTTTCCTTGTACCTTAGAAGTTCCATATATTCATGTGATGGGATACTTTATTCACATGCCACGTAAATGGATGATTATGATTGAATGAATGAATGAAGTAATTGAAATATGAATGAGTATGTGGAATTTCTTGAATATGAAATGGAAAATTTTCCAATGTGAATGAAGAAATATGAATGAAAATTTTGAATATGAAATAGAATTTTGAATATGATATGGAGAATACGAATGTGAATGAAGAAATATGGGTGGAATTTCTTGAATCATGAATGAAGAAATATGAACATGAATGGAGAAATATGTATGGAATTTCTTTGAATCGTGAATGAATGGGAAAATGAATATGAATGGAGAAATATGTATGGAATTTCTTTGAATCATGAATGAATGTGAAATGAATATGAATGATGAAATATGTATGGAATTTATTTGAATCATTAATGAATGGAAAAATGAATATGAATGAAGAAATATGTATGGAATTTCTTTGAATCTTGAATGAATGGGAAAATGAATATGAATGATGACCCAAAACAAAACATTTTGCACTTGACACAAAATTTATTTGAAAGAAGGTGTGAACTAGTAATATGACAATAAGGGATGAATAATGTTTTATGAGGGAGACAAAACGTGGATTGAAATAGGACACAAGAATGAAAGTCATGAGGTTCCACCTGATTCTATCAAGTGAAGAGAGGTTCCCAATCTTGCTTGACTTAGGAGGTTAATTTTCTTACACCAAAACAAAAGGAAAAGCCCAAAAGTTTATGGAATAGCAGGTGATAGTAAGTCTAAAAAAAGCAAGTTGGTGGGTTGCCTCATGAGCAGATGAAATGATCATGAGGAGGTGCAACGCAAATGAATGATTGATTGGGAAAACTTTCAGGACCAAAATCAGGGTATGACAGTTGCCTCTATTTAAACATCTTCAAAAGAGGATATGAAGCGGCACCTCTTCATTGGATCGCAGTGGGGGATGGTTAAATACCATGAAGACCCAGATTTTGATCCTGAAAAAATGCAAATGATATGATATGATATGCATGGGTGAAGAACTCTGTATATTTTTCTGAATTTATCTGTTAGGGATGTAGTGAACCCTTAACAGGAGATGTTATGCCAGACAGACCAATATGTAGGGAATACTGATGGCCCATAGGGAAACAGATGAATAGGGTAAAACCAACTCGCTGGGGATAATAATTCTGTTGGAGAGTCAGATACACCCTGGGGGAGTACTCAACGTGAAAGTTTGACAAACGACCCTTAGAGTATGAGAGATTTCGTCAGTAAGTTCACACATGACTTACTAAAAACTCGAATGCTTTAGGAAAATTTCCACAACAGGTTCATACATGACCTGACGTCACTAGAATAATCAAAGAAAAAGGTTCTTCAACAGGTTCATACATAACTTGATGATGCTGGGGAATATCAAAAAGTTCTGACAGCAAGTTCAGACATGACCTGGCAACATTAGAAAATTCAAAGAGAGTATATCAACAGGTTCACACATGACCTGGTGACAACTTGAACATTCTTGACAAATCCGGAGATTTCTCACAAGAAAAACATCCAATTAAAGATTCTGGAAATTCCTATCAATGAAAGAGTCCAAACGACAACTTTTTAGGGAACACCAGAGCCAACAAGATAGAAAAACTCTCTGTAGGTTCCAACAACAATTGGACTTATATCGTAAGTGTAGGTTACAACCAACTTCAAACAGATCGGCGTCCGTTACAATGGGACTTCAAGGGTGCTGGTGACGACCAGGCCTTAAAGAGGTACCAGTTACAACTAGATTTCAACAAAAAAATGATAATTACAACTAGGCTCAAAAGGGTACCAGTAACAACTGGATTTGAAAACCATATGCCAATCACAACTGGACTTAACAGGTAAATGCCAATAACAATTGGACTTGTAAACGAAGGTGGTGATAACCAGACTTAACTTACCATTTACAAATGGATTTTAACATAGTGCCATTTACAACTATGCTTAAGATACCAATTACAATTGGATTTGAGATAAGATTTTCGTGACAACCAGACTTTACAAAGATACCAATTACAACTGGACTTCAAAATTTGAGCGCCAGTTACAACTGGACTTAACAGGTAATGCCAATAACAATTGTACTTATAAACAAATGTTGGTTACAACCAGACTTACAGGTACCAATTACCATTGGATTTAAAAAACAAGATGCCAATTACAACTAGACTTGACAAAAGATATTGGTGACAACTAGATTTAAAGAGATATCAATTACAACTGGATTTAACAAAGACGTTGGTGACAACCAGACTTAACAAACGATGCCAGTAACAAATGTACTTAGAGGTCAAGGAATAAAAATCAACAACGAAACCTGAGATTATGCAAATGAGCATGAAGTACTTCGGGTTATGCATGATTTTGATTTTGCTTATATGCATGATATATGAATGATCATGATATGCAAATGCTGACAACATGCAGACTGGGAGTTTGAAGAAGGCTTTATGGAGGTATTGAATCCTCAACACTGACGAATCAACCAAAGGAGTGATGATAGATGCATCTAAGAGGGATCTACCAAGCTGAACAATTACAACTGGCCCAACAATCCTTTCGGAGAATGGTGAATAGTGCTCTCTGGAGATATATGTTGATTATTCCAGGAAAAAGTCTTGCAACTTGAGACTTGCGGGGAAAGACGGAAGATTTCGTTTTAATATTTCCACATGTCAAAGCAAAAATTGTTTCTCAATATGTTGAAAAATTCTTTTTAAGTTCAAAATTTCATTATTAACAAATAAATGGCATTTTGCATAACAAAGGAAATCAGAGAAAAATAGCAAATGGTAGAAATTGATAGGCAAACTTGTATTTATTCAAGAATGGTAGCACACAAATGGTGCAGCTCCATGGAATGTTACAAATTTGAAAATGGCAACGGGAAAAGGTTTACATTGAATCACAATGACTCCATAAAACCTCACTTTTGAAGGGAGCAACTGGATTGATCTTTCACCTATGGCTCTTCTGTGTTAATCAATGACAACTGATGCAATCTATGCCTTTTGTCCCTAATTTTTGCCTGGATCGCCCGTTCGGATTTTCAATCCACCGGGACGCTCTTTTTTTGCCTAAGCCGCCCTTTCAGGTTTCAACTTAGCGAGCTACCAATTTTTTATTATCCCTAACTTTTTCCTAGACCGCCCTTTCGGGTTTTCAGTCCACCGAGATACCCATTTTTGCCTAAGTCGCCCTTTCAGGTTTTCGACTTAGCGGGTTTTCATAAGGCATAGTATCTTTTGACCGCATCAGAGTTCACATGGTGAATGAGCTCTTCTCCATCCATAGTTGTAAGAAATATAGCACCTCCATAGTATGCTCTCTTTACAATGTATGGGCCTTCATAGTTGGGAGTCCACTTCCCACGTGAATCTTTGCATACTGGCAAGATTTTCTTGAGCACGAGATCCCCTTCCTTGAACTCTCGAGGGCAGACCTTCTTGTCAAACGCTTTCTTGATTCGTTGCTGGTACAATTGTCCATGTCACAAAGTGGTCATACGCTTCTCATCAATGAGGTTAAGTTGATCATAAATGTTCTGGATCCACTCAGCTTCATCTAGCTTGACCTCCATCAATATTCTCATTGAAGGTATCTCTACTTCAACTGGGAGAACTGCTTCCATCCCATAGACCAAGGAGAATGGGGTTGCCCCTGTTGAAGTGTGGACTAAGGTCCGGTATCCATGCAAAGCAAAGGGTAGCATCTCGTGCCAATCCTTATAAGTTTTCACCATCTTTTGCAGGATTTTCTTAATGTTTTGGTTGGCAGCTTCAACAACACCATTCATCTTTGGACGAATATGGAAAAGAATTATGATGGTCAATCTTGAGACTCTCACATAATTATGTCATTGTCTTGTTGTTCAAGTTTGAACCATTGTCGGTGATGATCTTGCTTGGGATTCCATAGCGGCAGATAATCTCCTTCTTAATAAAGAGAGCAACCACGTGCCTCATCATATTGGTGCAGGAAGCAGCCTCCACCCATTTAGTAAAGTAATCGATGGCAACTAGGATAAAGTGATGACCATTGGAAGCCTTAGGCTCTATAGCACCAATCATGTCGATGCCCCACATTGAGAAAGGCTGAGGCGATGTCAAAACATTCAGCAGTGTTGGTGGTACATGCACTTTGTCAGCATAAATCTGACATTTATGACATTTCCTAGCATAGCTGAAACAATCGGACTCCATGGTTAACCAATAATAACCAGATCTTAAAATATTCTTGGTCATGGCATGTCCATTAGCATGGGTTCTAAGGGATCCTTCATGAATCTCCTTAATTAACATGTCTGCTTTGTGTCTATCCACGCATCTGAGCAGAACCATATCATGGTTTCTCTTGTAAAGCACATCATTGCTCAAAAAGAATTTATATGATAACCTCCTTAGAATTTTCTTATCCAACAATGTAGCATCTTCTGGATACTGTAAGACCCCAATTTTGGCCCTAAGATCCCTCATGGCCCATATCATTCATATCATAACCTCAAGGATCATTGCATGCCTTTGTCCCCTCCTAGTGGGTAGATTGCCTTGTGGGTTGTTTCTTGATCACCAAGCATACTTTGCATTTGTATATCTTTGCTTTCATATGTTTATTATTCAAAAAGTACAAAAATATTGTCAGTCTAACCTTTTTGCTTGCAGTTAAAGTAATCATCAGCAATTAGGTCAAAGTCAGTCAACAGTCAATCAAAGCAATGGATGGTGGCCATTCTTGCAGAATTTGGGCACCATGATCATTAATCAAGAGTTCATACAACTTGAGACATCATTTGAAGTCAAGTTCTCAAGGAATTAGGGTTTGGAAATCATCAGAAGAAGTTCGATCAGTCCAAAACCCTAGAAAAGTCAAACTTGGTCAACTGTGGATTTAATCAGAGATTTGATGGATAGAATTGATTTGAAGGAGTTCATTCATGCTTATATAAGTCTCATCTATCATGTTCAACCTCATCATGGAAGAAAATCAAGTCAATCAGAAATTTTTTCCAGAAATAGAAAGTGGACCTGTAATTTCAACTGCCAAAAATGGAAACTTCTTGATCCTCAACTTACATCATGATACAAGCTTCAAATGAATTTTTGCCCAACATGAAAGTTGAATATCTTGTTCTCCCATTTTCAAAAAGTCCAAGAACTCTCAAATCCCATGTGTGGTTGTCAAGATATGATCAAATCATTTTCACCAATTTTTGAACTTCAACAAGCCATATCTCTCAAACCATAAGGCCAAATTTGGTGGGGTTTTTTCCTACAAACCACATTTTTCATCCTCTTTCCAAAAATATAAATTTCATTCATTAAAACCCTACCATTCAAAATGGCATTTTTGGACCTTTTTCATTTAAAATCAAGTTTGACTCAAGTTTGACTTTTTGAGTTTTTGACTTTTTTTTGAATTGGCCAATTGGGAAATGTGTTATATCATGTTTGAAACTTGTTCCAATTCCAAAACCATGTTCATTTCACCATTACATCACCATTATGGACCAAAATGCAAATTTGGCAAAATGTGCAAATGGGAGCATAAGAGTAAAAGCAAGTGAGCAATGCAGGTACAGACCAAAAACAGCAAAAGCAAGGTCTGTATACAGCTGGTTTAAGGCCCATTCGACCACAAACTTTCACACCTCCACTTCATTTGTACATAATTAGCAAATGTGCAATAAGCTTCATTTAAGTAAAAGCAAGGTACAGCCTTTCAGGTACAACCAAACAGCATTTGCAAATGTCCTTCTGCAGCATTTCATAAGCCCACTCGAGTAGCATACACCCTCCAATCTCCACTTACATGCCAATTAGCAAAATTGCAAAATGTGTCATTAAGCATAAACAAGTTTACCATTTGATTAAAGGGCTTTAAACAGACTACATAAGGGAAGTTTTTCTGTCATTTGAACCCTAGGGAATCACAGCCACCAAACAGAAAAACTCCATTCTCTACTCTCTTGCAACTTTGCATTTTGGCTCGATTTGAAAGAAACCCTCAAAGACCACAAGTTCCCTTGCATCCTTCAACATCCTGCCAACCTTTGGAAACCTTTTGGGTCTTTAATCACCAGCTGGAGCTTCATTTTCCCACTCTGTTTTTTACCAAGCATCTCCAATGGCAGTTTGAGTTGTGGAAGCTTCAAAGCCTGGCTGAGCTCGTTTCCCTTAAAATTTCATCATCTCCAAGCATTTGAAGCACCTGTCTGCACTCGAATCAACCAAAACAACACTGCATCATCGAGTTCTTCGAATCAAGTAAGATTTTCGACTTTTTTATTTGCCTAAACCATGCTATGTATCATGTGGATCTTCGTGTGCTGATCATTTTGAACCATAGTTTGCTTAAATTGGTTGTGTATTTCTGGAAATATGCTGATTTGAAGTTTAGGGTTCATATGTGTTTTTGTTCGAATCTAGCTGGTTTATATGCTTTGATGAAAATGAACAGTGGATTATGTGTGCATAATGCCTGAGGATCACAATGCCATGCTTACTTCTTATTTCTGGACATTTCGTTTTTTGAGTTCTTGATGATAATGATGACTTTATGCTGCTGCTGAACAAACATAACCATGCCCATAATTCTCCCATGATTATGCTTATGTTTGTTGTTGGCTAATGATGTTTTGATGTTGGTGTTTTGAGTTAGTGCTCATTTTGATTGATAATGCTATGCTGATGTTTGAATCGTGAGGATTTTCTTCCATGCTGTTGTTGCTGTTGTTCTGTTTTGAAAAACTCTAAGACTCTTTTTCCAGAAATCCACCTGAATGTGCTGGTTTATTATTTGTTTGTGTGTTACGTGAACCTACTGCACTAATGCTATGACTGTTTGGGTGCATTTGTTGGATTTCAATTGATTGCTTGATGGTGATGAACACAGGCTGTTCATGTTAAACCTTGCCCTGCCCAGCATTTGCTCGATTGGTTGTTTGTTTGGTTGTTGCTAGGATGCAGTATGAACATCTTTGTTTAGTTGCCATGCTGTGTGAATAGGTCTACTGGAATTTTGTTTATGATTGATGATTTAAATGATGAAGGATGATGAATGCTGCTGTTATTTGAACCAAACATCATGTCCAGAAAATCCATGTGAAATATATTGTATGCTGTTGTTTGGTTGCTGTTTGAATGATGATGATGGTTGTATGCTGTTGTTTCTAAAACCATAGAACCCTGCTGTTCATGAGCTTTACATATTTTAATTTCCAGAAATTTGAATTTCGTGTTTTGGTTGGTATTGATTGATGCTCCTGTACCAATGTCCTGCTGTTTGAGTGCTTTTGTTGGATTCTATTTTTAGTCGATTGCATGATGAACACAATGCCTTTGCCATGCTTAAACCCTAGGGTTTTGAAAACTCATAAAATTTGAGATCATTGGCCACGTTACTGTTTTATTGGCTGAGAGCCAATCAAAACATTTCGTTTTGCAAGGCCAAAACGCAGCACTTCGATTAGTGGCGCGCTATTTACAGCTTTGCCATCGGTTGACCACATGTTGACCCCATTTGCCATGCTTTCATGTTCATACTTCATCCATTATTCACTCAACTTCCATAATTCATTTTTTATTCATTTTAACTCCAAAAATTGTGGGATTTTTTGCATTAAACTCATGAATGTGTCCTCTATTTTATGGTGAATTTTAATTAATTTTCCATTGGCTGGATTTTTAATGATAATTATTTTCCCAACATGTATGCCAAAATGGTACATTGTGCCATTCCTTTTGTGAAATTGTCATGATGCATCCAATGAGCTTGAAATTTTTTGTGGTGAAACTAGACACATTGACCTTCATTTCCATATAAAGTTTGTGCATTTATCATTTGTGGATTGAGAGTTATGATTTTCTGAAGTTATGTGTTACATTTGGTGCTATACCATGATCATGTATTTTCCCAATTTTTGTTCACATGCTTCCTCTTATCCAAATCACTTGAAATTTTGCATGAATCATATATCATATGTCTAGTTTGTGTATGAATTTTCTTGGAATTAATCTTGCTGTTTTCCATTTTATTGAGAATTTTCTTCCATACTTGGTCATTTGTTGACTTTTTGTGCTATGCCTTGCCAAATCTTTTGTGAAATTCTCAAATCTTATTGTATGATCATGAAATTTCATATGTGATAACTAGACATCTCAAGCTTTGCATTGGTGTTAATCTCATTCATTTCTCTTCTGTTTTCAAATTGATATGATTTTTTGAAGTTGACCCATGCTTGTTGACTTTCACCATGCTTACTTGAATTTGGTTTGACTTCATGATTTTACTTGACTGCCTTCCTCTCATCCAAATGCCATGAAATTTTACATGTATACCATGTTAGATGTTAGGATTGAGTGTGATTTATTTCATAAATTTTTGAGATTGTTTGAGTTGACTTTTGAATGAAGTCTTTGCTGTTGACTTTTGTATGCTTCTCTTGCCATGCTTTGCATCCTTGTGCATATGAAATGACCATGATGCATGATATAATTATGAATCCATTTGAGAATGCTTCTTGAATGTTTAGACTTGGTTTGGGTTGAATTTCCCTTGCTGCCTTGACTTTTTCTTTCATCTTTGACCCTAGGCTAGTCCTAGTGGTCTTCTAAGCTCATGTTGAGTTCATCTGTTTCAGGTTAAGCACCAATGCCTTGAGGATCATTCAAATGTGTTTTAGTTTGATTGTTTAATGTGCTAACCTCTGTTTTGTAGGTGACTCATATGCTTGAGTCTTTGTGCCTTGCACAATTGGTCCCTCTGTGGTTGACTATTGGTTCATTTCCTTTTGATTTTGACTGTTGAGCTGTTTACTAATTGGTTTGACTTTTTCAGGTATTTTAGTCGCTTAAGTTCTTTGAACTTGCTAGCTTTGCTATTTAGCATTTGCTTTGAGGTATAAACCTTTCTTCTTCATGTAGTCTGGAGACCCGGTCTGTTATTTGACCGGGCAAACTGTCTGAAGTCCTCCTTAAGAGGCAATGCCTGTGTTTGTTTATATTTGTCCCAAGCAGGAAAAGTCCTTCAAGTAAGGCAATTGGTGGAAGGTAGGGATAAGCAATCTATCCCCCACTATTCAGTGTGTCCTCTCTTTGCTCCCATTACATGGTTGAAGCATTGAGATAAATACCCAAGATCTAATCGAGTCAATAATGTGGAGAGAGTTCCTACTTTCTGAACTCCCACACTTTCTTTGATGCTCTCTCTGATCTGAGATAGAAGCAATGAGGCACACCCCTCATCTCCTTTCATCTGCTTCACCTTAGCCTCTCAATGGCAAGGTTAAGAGCAACTTTTTACCCTATTCCAGTTGGCCTCAGTGCCTAACCCTCTTGTGTGAGCCCCCTTGTTTGGCTATAGAGTGTGCTGTTTGATATTCATTGATTGATTGATTGCTTCATATGCACTTGCTTGCTTGTATGCTATGCATTATCATCATCATCAATTGCCATTAATGCATGATCATCTCATTTGCTTTTTGTGATGCTATCATTGTTGTTTGCCCATTGAGGTCAATTGTAAGTCCATTGCTTTGGCATTTGCTCCTGTGATATGGAAGGATAGAGTGTAAGACCTCATTGGTCACTCATATCTTCTGTTTTATCTGTTTGTATGTGAGGATACAGTTATAAGTCCCTATAAGTTGGCATCTGTCATCCTGTGATCATAATTTGATCTTTTTGATGTTGTATGTGAGGTTGCAGTTATAAGTCCCTGTAAGTTGGCATCTGTCATCCTGTGATCATAATTTGATCTTTTTGATGTTGTATGTGAGGATACAGTTATAAGTCCCTGTAAGTTGGCATCTGTCATCCTGTGATCATAATTTGATCTTTTTGATGTTGTATGTGAGGTTGCAGTTATAAGTCCCTGTAAGTTGGCATCTGTTATCCTGTGATCATAATTTGATCTGTTTGATTTGTATGTGAGGTTGCAGTTATAAGTCCCTGTAAGTTGGCGTCTGCTTTCCTATGATCATAGTTTGTTTTATCTGTTTGTATGAGAGGTTGCAATTATAAGTCCCTGTAAGTTGGCATTTGCATTCCTGTGATCATATTGTTGCTTTTGTTCTTGTATGTGAGGATCCATTGTAAGTCCCTGTAATGTGGCATTGGATTTCCTAGGACCATACTGTGGAGTTAACCTAAGTCCAGATAGATTGGCAGTTGACTTCCATGTTTCATCTTTGTTTTCTTTTGAGGAGATTAGTGTAAGCCCATTGAGTGGCATCTGATATCCATTTTTATTTTAGGAGACTGGTGTAAATCCATCTATTGGTATCCGGTATCCGCCTTTTATTTCTTTGCCTGTGAAGATTAGTGTAAGACCATTGAGTGGCCTCTGATATCCCGTTTTGTTTTAGGAGATTGGTATAAGACCATTGATTGGCATCCGGTATCCGCCTTTCTTTGCTTTGTTTGTCTATTATTATCCATTGCTATTCCAAAGGACACACTTGAATCATCTGCTATATGATTTCAAGAAGTGAACCTTCTAAGAAGTTTTACTTTCCATCCTCATCCATCCATCATTCATTATGTCCTAAACCTTTTCACACTCTTGACTTTCAAACTTGACATAAGTGTTGTGCAAACATCTTCATGTTTTCAAACTAAAAACCTGGACTCAAGTCCTTGACCTTTTTTCAAACTTCATTTCATAATACTTATTTGAATTGATCTTAATTATACTTCGACTCCATTTTCATAATCATAATCAGTAACTTCACTCATTCACTTGTTTTGGCTTTGTCCATTAATGTTTTCATACATGATCTATAGGTTTGATTTATCTTAGTGGTTGATGTTAATCTCACCTTCTGTCTTTAGTGATTGAATTGTAAGTCTTCCTTGCCTATTATAGGGTTAACCCCTCCCTGGCAAGTTGAAGCTGTTCTCACATGGTGGACGTTGTTGTTTGTATAAGGTTGAGTCTTCTCCCGTGGATAACGTAAGACCTAGGGTTTGTGTTTAAAATTGAACCTAACCCACTTTTGGAAATCTTTTAGCCGAACTACGGCGTTCTGATCCTTACCTTTGATGGAAGGTACGTAGGCAACGGGTTCATCCGTTCGAACCCAATAACACAAAAATAACTAACATGTATATTCTTTTCTCATCATCCCAATCATGTTTGCACAATCTTTATGTCATAACAAATAACAATCTTTTACAACAAGTGTGAAAAGGGCTCCCTAGGAGTACCTAGGACGTAGTGGGTGCCTAACACCTTCCCATTGCGTAATTTACCCCTTACCCAGAATCTCTGATCTTTTTATTAGTTTTCTACGTGTAAAACTTCTTAGGCTTTTGTTCGCTTTTTAGCCAGTCCTTTGGATAAATAAAAGTGCGGTGGCGACTCGAAATTTTCAATGTATCTCATAGCTTATGATTTAATCGATAGATCATATAGCGACGAATACACCGCTACAGAAAAGTGGCGACTCTGCTGGGGAGAACCAGAACCCCTGGTGGTATTGCCTACTTTTCACCCTTGTTGTATGATATTTGTTTATTTGTCATTTGACATATTTTTGTACAATTTGGGATAACTGTATTGATTGTAATGTGTGAATTGCTTGATATACATTGCTGTTTGCTTTGGTGATCTGTGAGATGAGTTCTATACCCGAACTCGAGTGCTCTCTAGGATAGGAGAATGGCATAGTCTTGTCGATTGGTGTGGAGTATTCCTTAGCCAATTGACTTGCGAGTCCATTCACTTGGTGGAGGTCATGTTGAACTAATAATGTCACACAAGTTATTTGTGGTTAGGCATTATTCTTTCAATCATGTTCCGCAGAAGCCAAGGACCTTAGTTTACCAAACCCATCTTGGCCTATTTTTAGGACCGTAGTGCGGAGATCGTTCAGATGTCAGTTCTGATACGATTGTTACGCGATACTACACTCATAAGAGTTTCTCTTGAGAATATTCTTGGAATACGAGTATTCGTTCCTCCGATAATATTCGAGAGATGGAACGATGATTATGGGAACCTCTGATAGAACATGTCTGGCAGGTTTAAACCCTAGTACACTCCCTTTGGGTGGTTCTTAACCGAGACTCCATGCTCGTGACTCTCAACAAACCCGTGATTCGTGGTTGAGTCGTTCAAACATTGTTAATATCAATGGATCCCGGATCAGGTGTAAAACCTAAATCCACCAAAGCGGCTGGTTGATATTAAGAATGTCTGAACCGGTTCATGTACCGTTAATATCAATGGAACTTGGGTGTCGATAAGGTGAAAACCTAAATCCACCAAAATGGATGATTGATATTAGGGATACATAGAGCTTTCCCACGACCTTTGTTTGGTGTGCTTTGCTTGATCCTTGAGTGTGTTTGTTGCATTCATGCATTCACGCATTCATCCGCATTCATGTCATCAAAAAAGAGAAAATTTTCAAGGAACTTAAAGGGTTTATTTGCAAAATTTTCAGACATGGAAAGATCGAAGAGGTATACAAAGAAATACAGCTTCAAGCAGCCTGATGTCAAAGAGTTAAGGAATCTGACATCGTATGTATTAGATCCCTTGGGTTTCAAAGCTCGATATGGGAAGCTTCTGCCGCTGCTGACTATTCAAGTGGATGAGGGATTGATGAGCACTCTTGCTCAATTCTATGATCCGCTCTATCATTGCTTCTTATTTCCGGACTTTCAGCTGTTGCCAACTTTGGAAGAGTACTCTCATCTCATTGGGATTCCGATTCTGGATCAAGTGCCGTTCAGTGGCCTAGAGAGTATTCCATCTGCTCGAGAGATTTCCAGCTTGTTGCATATAGATGAAGATCTGATTAGAGCTAATCTGACTACCAAAGGCGGAATTCAAGGTTTTCCTTCCGAGTTCCTCATTGCCCAAGCTACCTTTTATGGGAAGGCCATGAGTGAGGATGCCTTTGAGGCTCTATTCGTATTGCTTATCTATGGATTGGTGCTATTTCCCAACTTCGACAAGTTCGTCGACATGAACGCCATTAGGATCTTTTCAGTCCTTAATCCAGTTCCGACCTTGTTGGGTGATGCATATGTCTCCATGCATCTGAGGAATATGAAGAATGGAGGAGTTATTGTCTGCTGTTTACCCCTGCTGTACAAGTGGTTTATTTCGCACTTGCCGCAGACAGTTGCTTTCAAGGAGAACAAGGGATGTCTACGGTGGTCTCAGAGACTCATGTCTCTCACCAATGATGATATCACCTGGTATGATCGCGTGTATGATACCGTTCAGATCATCGATTCTTGTGGTGAATTCCCCAATGTGCCTCTTCTTGGTACATGTGGTGGGATCAGCTACAACCCTACGCTTGCACGTCGTCAGCTTGGGTTCCCCCTAAAGGATAAACCCCATAACATTCTGTTAGAAGGTGTGTTCTTTCAGGAGGGTAAAGATCCCCAAGGCCTGAAAGCCAGATTTGTCCGCGCTTGGCGCAATATTCGCATAAAGAGTAGGAATGAATTGGGTCCAAAGAACTGCATTGCTTTGGAGCCATACACCTCTTGGGTCAGACAGAGGGCTGCTACCTACTTGATGCCATATGATCATCTGAGACCTACACTGTTGGATGTGGCTGGGCCTTCAACCCTCCCTACCCAACGTGTAGAGGAGTTGAGAGAAGAAGACCTTTCGCGTGCCTGGATCCGCGAGAGGGAGGAATTGCTGCAGCAGCTCAAGGAGAAGGATGCTATGATTGAATTTCTCGAGCACCGAGTGATCGATGATCCAAACGACACTTGGACTTCTCTGCTTCCTCAGTCATCCAAATTCTGGAAAAGGAAGTATGATCAACTTGCAAAGGAGAAGGCTGATATGGAGGCTGCCTATGAGAGAGAGATCAAGAAGTTGTGCACTTCTCGTCTTCCAGCATCCCGAGCTGTTAGGGATCCATAGGATGTCATTTACCTTCTCTCTTTGTAATAATTGAATCAAAAATGCTGTATTTCTTTGTTTTGATATATTAAAAGAAATATTTTCCATGAGCAATCAAAATGTTTAATATTCAAAATATTGCAAATAAATGCCCTAAGGGTTCCTTGAAAACAAAGCATTTGCACAGAGCATTTCATGCATCATTCTTGCATAAACAGGTACTCCTTTGTTTCTGGTCTTCCGGTTCTAACCTTTGCTCTTCATTTATTTTGAAGACAAGCTGACTCACCGGTATTATACGAGAGTCAACTCTGCAAGGATTATGGAGCAGTTGGAACAAGAGAACCAGAGTCTGAGAGATGAAGTTGCCAGACTTGGCGCTCTGATGGAGCAACTTCTTGCTGCCCAGAATCAGCCTGCTCAACAGCCAGCAACTCCCGTTCAGCGGACAGTTATATCCGAAATAGCTACATCGACGGTGCCTGTCAGTGCCCAGCAGCCAAATGCCATGCCTCCCGGTTTTCCTTGGGGGATGCCTCCTGGCTTCATGCCCGATCTGCCAGCTCCTACGTTTGCTCAAATGCCGGCATCTAGCCCGGTCCCTATTCCCGTTCCTCCTGTCGTGCATACCATGCCTAGGGTAGACGACACCATCTATCACTCTGAAGCTTCTGAAGGCTCAGATGTTCATGAAAAGATGGATGCTATGAACGATCAATTCCTCGAGCTGAGAAAGGAATTGAGAACTCTCCGTGGCAAAGATCTCTTCGGCAAGTCAGCAGCCGAACTTTGTCTAGTTCCCGGTGTTAAAATACCAGTTAAGTTCAAGGTCCCAGACTTTGAGAAATATAAAGGGAACACTTGTCCTTTGGCACACCTGGTCATGTATGCCAGGAAGATGTCTACGCAGACCGACAACGATCAACTCTTGATCCACTACTTCCAAGACAGTTTGTCTGGTGCTGCTCTCCGTTGGTATATGAGTCTGGACAGTGCCAACATCCGCTCTTTCAACGACCTTGGCGAAGCTTTCGTCAAGCAATATAAATACAACGTTGACATGGCGCCTGACAGAGATCAACTCAGGTCTATGTCACAAAAGGACAAAGAATCGTTCAAGGAGTACGCCCAGAGATGGCGTGAGCTGGCAGCTCAAATCACTCCACCATTAGAAGAGAAGGAGATGACCAAGATCTTTCTGAAGACTCTTGGGTCATTTTACTATGAGAGAATGGTGGCCAGCGCTCCCTCTGATTTCACCGAGATGGTGAACATGGGGATGCGTCTTGAAGAAGGTGTCCGCGAAGGACGGTTAGCTAAAGATGATGGTTCTTCCTCTAAACGATATGGAGCGTTTAAGAGGAAAGAAGGAGAAGCCCATGCCGTGCAGTCTCAGCCAAAGCATCGAAGACCCTCTGTTCAGAGGAAGCCTGCACATCGTGCCGGACATCAGCACCAGGTGGCTCATGTAGCGCCTGTATTCAAGGATAATGCTCAACAGTATCAGCATCAACAGCAATATCAACAACCGCAATACCAACAGCAACAGCAGCGTCCACATCAACAGGCTTACCAGCCTCGTGGAAGTACAACCAACCAAGCTAACATGAATTATGATAGGAAGAAGGTCAGCTTCGACCCCATTCCGATGACATATGCCGAGCTTTATCCCTCCTTGTTGGAGAGGAAGTTGGTTTCTCCTAAAGATCCTCCTGCTATTCCTGCAAACCCGCAATGGTGGTACAAACCAGACCAGCATTGTGTCTACCATTCTGGCGCTCCGGGCCACAACGTTGAGAACTGTTTCCCGCTGAAGAATAAGGTTCAAGATCTTATGAGAAGCGGAATTCTGAGTTTCGAAGACTCCAATCCGAATGTCACCAGGAACCCATTGCCTGCGCATGGGAAATCTGTGAACATGATCCAGGAGGACCTTGGGAAGTACAAGGTTAAGTACATCAGCCATATCGGGCAGTCATTGGTTGGATTACACCGTATGCTGTGTCAGTACAGCTATTTGGAGCATAACCATGACCAGTGCCGCGTCTGCTCGGTCCATCGTTTGGGTTGTGACCAGGTTCGCAAGGAATTACAAATGATGTTGAATGAAGGTACCATTGAGATTCTCCAGAATCGAAATGTTGATACAGTTGAACCTGAGGTGAATGTCATATCTCCAGTGTTCAAGTTGCCTGAGCCTGTTGTTATTCGCTACAATAGCAATAAACCAAAGGCTTCCCCTGCTTTGATTATCAAGCCAGCCGGCCCTGTGCCGTATTCATCTGATAAAGCCGTACCTTTCCGGTACAATCCTGTTGCTGTCCAGGATGGGGTTGAGGTACCTCTGCCGTCTACTTCCGTGACCACTATCGCTGATGTTAGTGGGTTGACCCGCAGTGGTCGTGTGTTTTCTGTGCCTGCTAAGGCTACCGCTTCTGACACTGTTGTGCACCCTGTAGGGACTGCTGTGAATGTTCAGAACCCGGCACTTGATGTTGCCAAACCTCCTCGCCTGTACAAAAGACTCCCATTTCTTCAGTTGTTGGCCCGAGTGGCATTATTGACGAAGAATCTGATGAGATGCTGAGGCTCATCAGAAAGAGTGAGTACAATATTGTAGACCAGCTTCTACACACGCCCTCCAAGATTTCCATACTTTCTCTGTTGCTGAATTCAGAACCCCATCGGGAGTCTCTGCAGAAAGTCTTGGACCTAGCGTATGTTGATCATGACGTCACCCTGGAACAATTTGATAGCATTGTTGCAAACATCACCGCTTGCAACACTCTAAGCTTTTGTGACGCTGATCTCCCTGAGGAGGGAAGAGACCACAACATGGCTTTACATATCTCTATGAATTGCAAATCTGATGCAATGTCCAATGTGTTGGTGGACACTGGATCGTCTCTGAATGTATTGCCGAAATCCACACTCTCCAGATTGTCATATCAAGGTCCTCCTATGAGGCAGAGTGGGGTTGTTGTAAAAGCTTTTGATGGGTCGCGCAAGACCGTGATTGGGGAAGTGGATCTCCCGATCAAGATTGGACCAAGTGATTTCCAGATCACTTTCCAAGTAATGGATATCCACCCATCTTACAGCTGTCTCTTAGGCAGACCATGGATTCACGAGGCTGGCGCCGTGACATCCACCCTACACCAAAAGCTGAAGTTTGTGAAAAATAAGAAATTGGTTGTAGTAGGGGGAGAAAAGGCTCTCCTGGTCAGTAATCTGTCTTCCTTCTCGTACATTGATGCAGAGGATGAAGTTGGAACTCAATTTCAAGCTTTATCTATTGATAAACCAATCGAGAAGAAGTCTCCTTCATTCACTTCCTACCGTGATGCAAAGCTGGCCATTGAATGTGGTGCAGTCGCTGGTTTAGGGAAAGTGCTTGAACTTGAAGATAACCGATCCCGGGCTGGCATTGGCTATGATTCTGGGGCATGCAATGAGCAAGGTCTGTTCACCAGTGGAGGATTCATTCACGCCGATCAACCTGTAGAAGAGGAAGCTGCTGCTATCATTGAAGAAGAAGATGCAGAAGATTTGAACAATTTTGTTACTCCTGGTGGCGTCTGCCACAATTGGGTCGCTGTGGATGTTCCTACAGTTATCCATAGATCAGAGTAATTGTTCATTTTGTTTAAAACCCTTCTCCCATGCCAAAAGGAGAAGTGATGACATTGTTGGCAAAGCATATATACAATGATATTTTCATTCAATTTTTGCATTGTCAAAACATTTGTTTCTCCTTTGTTTTCACTTTTTGCTTTTCTTTATGAAATCAGTGATCACAAAAAACCATAAAAACAAAAATAAAAGCTTCGAAAGCAACATTTTTCATCTGCATAATGATTTGCTTATTTAAATGCTGAGTTTTTCTTAACTAAAATCATTATGCAGGTTGATCCTAAAACCCATTGAACATAATGATCCAACGCCATCTCCCAATTTTGAATTCCCTGTATTTGAGGCAGAGGAAGATGACGTTGAAGAGATCCCTGATGAGATCACCCGTCTCCTTGAGCACGAAGAGAAGATCATTCAGCCGCATCTCGAAGACTTGGAAACAGTCAACTTGGGGTCTGAGGATTGTGTTCGCCTGGTGAAGATTGGGGCACTTCTTGAAGAGTCTGTTAAAGAAGATTTGATCAGCTTGCTACGAGAATATTCAGATATCTTTGCTTGGTCCTATGAAGACATGCCGGGTTTAGATACAGATATTGTGCAACATTTCCTGCCTTTGAAGCCTGAGTGCGTGCCTGTGAAGCAGAAGCTCAGAAGAACTCATCCAGATATGGCAGTGAAGATCAAAGAGGAAGTTCAGAAGCAAATTGATGCGGGGTTTCTGGTGACTTCGACATATCCTCTATGGGTGGCCAATATTGTGCCTGTTCCTAAGAAGGACGGAAAAGTCCGTATGTGCGTTGACTACAGAGATTTGAATAAAGCTAGTCCAAAAGACGATTTTCCTCTACCACACATTGACATGTTGGTAGACAATACAGCTAAATTCAAAGTCTTTTCCTTTATGGACGGATTTTCCGGATATAATCAAATCAAGATGGCACCAGAGGATATGGAGAAGACAACATTCATCACACCTTGGGGAACATTCTGTTATCGAGTGATGCCCTTCGGTTTGAAGAACGCCGGAGCCACGTATCAACGAGCTATGACTACCTTGTTTCATGACATGATGCACAAGGAGATAGAAGTCTATGTTGATGATATGATTGCTAAGTCCCGAACGGAAGTAGAGCATATTGAGCATTTGTTGAAGCTTTTTCAGCGTTTGAGGAAATTCCAGCTTCGTCTGAATCCGAACAAATGTACTTTTGGAGTCCGTTCCGGCAAGTTGTTGGGTTTTGTGGTAAGTGAAAGAGGTATTGAGGTTGATCCTGCAAAGGTCAAAGCAATACAAGAAATGCCCGCACCCAAAACTGAGAAGCAAGTCCGAGGTTTTCTTGGCCGCTTGAACTATATTTCCAGATTTATATCCCACATGACTGCCACATGTGCGCCTATATTCAAGCTCCTCCAGAAAGATCAGTCTCATGATTGGACCGAGGATTGCCAGAAAGCTTTCGACAGTATCAAGGATTATCTGTCCGAACCTCCGATTTTGTCTCCGCCTGTGGAAGGAAGACCTCTGATCATGTACTTAACAGTTCTTGAAGACTCGATGGGTTGTGTACTCGGTCAACAAGATGAATCAGGGAAGAAGGAGTTTGCTATCTACTACCTCAGTAAGAAGTTTACTGATTGTGAGTCTCGGTACTCTATGCTTGAGAAGACGTGCTGTGCTTTAGCTTGGGCTGCTAAGCGTTTGCGCCAGTATATGATTAATCATACAACTTGGTTGATATCCAGAATGGATCCAATTAAGTATATATTCGAGAAGCCTGCTTTAACTGGGAGGATTGCCCGTTGGCAGATGCTGTTGTCTGAGTATGATATCGAGTATCGAGCTCAGAAAGCTATCAAAGGTAGTGTCTTGGCTGACCATCTAGCGCACCAGCCAATTGAAGATCATCAGTCAGTTCAGTATGACTTCCCTGATGAAGAGATTCTGTATTTGAAGATGAAAGATTGTGATGAGCCTACACTTGATGAAGGTCCAGAACCAGGTTCCAGATGGACGATGGTGTTTGATGGCGCTGTTAATCAATATGGAAATGGAATTGGGGCAGTAATCATTAATCCCCAGGGATCGCACATTCCGTTTACAGCAAGGCTAACCTTCAAATGCACGAATAACATGGCGGAGTACGAAGCCTGTATTATGGGACTTGAAGAATGCATTGATTTGAGGATCAAACATCTTGATGTTTATGGTGATTCAGCTTTGGTTGTCAATCAGATCAAAGGTGAATGGGAGACAAATCAGCCAGGTCTCATCCCATACAGAGATTATGCAAGGAGAATTTCAACTTTCTTCACAGAAGTTGAATTTTATCACATTCCTCGAGATGATAATCGGATGGCAGATGCCCTTGCTACGCTTGCTTCTATGATAGTCGTCAGATGGTGGAATGATGTTCCCAACATTACTGTGATGCGTTTGGACAGACCCGCTCACATATTTGCAATCGAAGACGTAAAAGATGACAAGCCTTGGTATTTTGATATCAAGAATTTCCTCCAGAACCAGGTCTACCCGCCTGGGGCATCTGTGAAAGATAGGAAAACTTTGAGAAAGTTGTCAGGCAGTTTCTACCTCAGTGGTGAAGTGCTGTACAAGAGAAATTTTGATATGGTTTTGCTCAGATGCGTGGATAGACACGAAGCAAACCTATTGATGACTGAGGTCCATGAGGGTTCATTTGGTACTCATTCCAATGGACATGCCATGGCTAAGAAAATGTTGAGAGCAGGCTACTATTGGCTGACAATGGAGTCTGACTGTTGCAAGTATGTGAAGAAATGTCACAAGTGTCAAATTTATGCGGACAAGATTCATATCCCTCCGACACTCCTGAATGTGATTTCGTCACCATGGCCTTTCTCTATGTGGGGAATCGACATGATCGGTATGATTGAGCCGAAAGCGTCCAATGGACATCGGTTTATTCTCGTAGCAATTGATTACTTCACCAAATGGGTTGAAGCCGCGTCGTACGCGAATGTAACCAGGCAGGTGGTTGTGAAGTTTATCAGGAACCAGTTGATTTGCCGTTATGGTGTGCCAGAGAGGATCATTACTGATAATGGATCCAATCTGAACAACAAGATGATGGATGAGTTGTGCGCTGAATTCAAGATTGCACACCATAACTCCTCTCCTTACAGACCTAAGATGAATGGGGCTGTTGAAGCTGCTAACAAGAATATCAAGAGGATTATCCAGAAGATGACCGTCACGTACAAAGATTGGCATGAGATGCTGCCATTTGCTTTGCATGGATATCGTACGTCCGTACGCACTTCAACAGGGGCAACCCCTTTCTCTCTTGTTTATGGCATGGAAGCCGTTCTCCCAGTAGAGGTGGAAATCCCATCAATGCGAGTCTTGATGGAAGCCAAGTTGACTGATGCTGAATGGATTCAGAGTCGTTATGACCAACTGAATTTGATTGAAGAAAAGCGTTTAACTGCCATGTGCCATGGTCAGTTATATCAGCAGAGAATGAAGAAAGCATTCGACAAGAAGGTCAAACCTCGTGTGTTCCGAGAAGGTGACCTTGTGCTCAAGAAAGTTTTGTCTTTCGCGCCCGATTCCAGGGGCAAGTGGACTCCAAACTACGAGGGTCCATATGTTGTTAAGAGAGCCTTTTCAGGCGGAGCTTTGATGCTTACAACAATGGATGGGGAGGATTTCACTCGTCCTGTGAATTCAGATGCAGTCAAGAGATACTTTGCCTAAAAAAAAAAAGTATATGCAAATGAAAAAGAAAAAAAAAACAGAATAGCTCGCTAAGTTGAAAACCCGAAAGGGCGGCTTAGGCAAAAATGAGCGTCTCGGTGGAGAACCCGCAAGGGTAATCCAGGCAAAAATTAGAGACTTGGAAAAAAGAATATTTGCATCCCGCTAGATTGAGTACCTCACCCTGGGGCAATCTAGGCAAAAATTAGGGATTTGGCAAGTAACTGCATCCTGACAAGACTTTCTGGTTTATCAATCGTCACTTCGTCAGAAGATTCTCGACTCGTCGTCAACCGAAGCTTCGGATGCATCGAGATTCAAATTGGTAGAGAAAGGATCATTATGTTCAATGTAGCCCTCTTCCAATATATATCACTGATTTCAAATTTGTACAGATCTATGGAGTCTTGCCATTTGCAGGCTACCATTCTATCAAATCACTTTGAGCTTTTTATCCAATTATTTGCACTCTTATTTGTTTCAATTCAACAAATGTTTTGCATGTTTTAAATTGATAAAATGTCATTGTTTTAAACAAATCAAATTTTTCAAAATTGTTGTGTTAAACAAAGTGAACATTCACAAGATTGAAAGGATACTCAAGAATATCTCAGTGCTCTCCCGAGGGTGGCATGATTCCCAACAGGTAAGACATCGGTTCATATTCCTGGCTTGGTTGTATCTTCTTTCTTCAGACCTTTGTTGGGGTTGTTCCTCAAACAAAGTTGTTGTTGGGGCTGTTCCCCAGTACAATCGCAAGCAGAGTGTTGTTGAAGACTTCGTTTCTCCAGCAGCAGTTTTCCCCTAGCATGGGTGTTTCTTGGGAAGTTTCGGCGGTTGATGGTTTGTCATCTTGGTGCCCCGTCATTTTCTCCAGCGGGTCGTATCCCCAGACTTTATTTGTCTCCTCAGCACAGTCATGAGTGTAACTGATTGATTGATACTCCCCTCGGAGTCGCGAGTAGAGCTGTTATTGATATCCCCACCAGGGTTGCAAGTGGAGTTGGTACCGCTTTTCCCCATGCAGCGTTGCCAGCGGAACTGCTCGTTTCCTCAGCATGATCGCTTTCTTTTTGAAGTCTCAGTAAGTCAGTGGTTTGATACCCGGTACTTTACCTTTTCCCCGGCGAAGTCGTCTGCGGAATTGTTGCTATCTCTCCATCAGAGTTTTTCTCCTCAGCAGAGTAGGATTTATTTTCCTACTCCGTGGTTGATCGGGTTGGTATCCCAGTATTACAATCATCTTTTCCTCAGCTTAGTCTGCAGATTGTTTGTTGTGGCAGTTTCGCCTGTTGAATACTCTTCCAATCCCCGATATAGTCGGATGATGGCTCTAGCCTCCGGTGAACGGATTTATTTCCTGACTGTTTGTGATCCCCTGTAGAGTGGCTTATATTGCAGAATCTACTTGTTGTGATCAGTTTGCTATGTATATTCTCCCCAAGTAGAGTGGCTCGTCGCAGAATCTACTTGTGTGATCTGTCCTCCCTCAGTGGGTTGTTCCCCAAGAGAGTAGCCGACAGTTTTCCCCAGTAGAGTTGCTTACGCAGTTAGATTCTATTTGGATGATATCATTCTCCCTCAGTGGGTTGTTCCCCAGCGGAGTTGTGTGGATTTGCTTCTACAGCAGTTCGTGCTTATGCACTTGTTGTTTCTCAGTTTACAGTGGGATCCCCTGCAGATATCTTTGGGACTTCTCTTGTTCCCCTACAGATTCGTCTTGGTGGCTGTTTTGCCCGTTGTGACTTTCTGTACCTTGATTGGGTTGTTTCCTAATATCTATGATTCTCTGCTTCTTCAGCAGTACCTGCAGATCTTTGCTCTTCAGCATGAAGATCTCCGCAGATTAGCTCTCCAGCTGGTTTTTCCCCTGGAAGTATAATACCGGACGTTGGTTCCTGAACCTGTTTGTGTTAGAATTGTCTGTTTTGTCAGCATTCATCAAACATAAATCAAGCATATTCATGCATATTCATAAACATTCGGATATTCATGTTGCATTTCTTGCCATATATCTTTTGTTTGTCGTGTCTCCTGCTATGGTGATATAGATCTCTTCACAGATCTCCCCAAGCAGATGTCGGGTGTTATAAATCTCTCCACATAGAGTCAACCCCATAAGCAGAAAATGTTGTCTTTCCTTCTGCAGTTCCCCACTGAGATATATCCTCGTGGATGACGGTTTCTTCCGTTTCCTCCCAACACATATATTGGGATGGATTTTCCTATTTGAGTTACATCCTCATTAGGACGTGTCTTGATTCAGTCCGTCTTTTCGGATCATTCCCGAATTGGCCATTTGTCAGATATCTTGTGCTTCCCAGTGGGTTGTTCCCCAGCGGAATGTTTTTGGGCCTCTACCCTCATAACCGGTAGTTATAAGTCCTACTTTTCCTGGCTTTCTTAACAGAATTTGTGGTTGTACACCCTTTATTCTCCAGCCAGAGTTTTTGGTTTTCTACCTACTACCCGGTAGTTGTAAATCCTATTTTTCCTGCTCTCCAGCAGTTTGTGGTTTGTTATAAACCCTATTTTGGTTTCCCGTGCGGATTTGTGATTTGTTCTATCCCCACGCGGAGTTGTTGGTCTTCTACCCCGTATTCGGTAGATGTAAACCCTAATTTTGTGGTTATCTTCATCTAGTTCTTGATGTTGATTTTCCTTTGCTTGTATAAGTTGCTCAGATCAGCACTTATACCCCCAGCAAGTCTTTTGTGGATAATTGCCGTATGCTAGCAATTTTATCCCCAGTGGGTCTTTTCACCGTATGCTAGTGATTTGTTCCCCGGATCATTGGTTGTTTACCAGTGCATCCCCAGCTAGTCTTCTTTGGATAATTGCCGGATGCTTGCAATTTATCCTCAGCAGTTCACCTTTCATTTACCCTTTTTGTTGGTAATGTCTGTTGCTCCTTTTGATTGGTCATCATTATATACCTAATTTGGTATCCCGATGCCTTTCTTTTCGGTTGATTTATCCTTTATTAACCCAGTAACCGGTTGTGGATAATCTTCCATACGAGTATATTATTCACGGTCTGCCGGTAATGAATAATATATCTCATGCACTCTTCGGTCGAAGCCTTTTGTGTTTCCCCAGTCGAGTAAGATTCGTTATTTCCCTTTGCGGAGTCGAATACTTCTTTGTTGTTGGATAATTGCCGTATGCTTGCAATTTATCCCTTTGAGTTGTCTTTCGTTTACCCGGATGCTTGGTATCGATTGTCTCTCTTTTTGGTTAGCCACCTATTATATACCCAGTAACCGATATCTCTGGTGTCTTTTCCTTTCGAGTGTATTATTCACGGTCTGCCGGTAATGAATAATATATCTCATGCGCTCTTTAGTTGGAATCCTTTGTTGATTTTCCCCGACTGAGCAAGATTCGTATTCTTTGTAGAATCGAATGTCCATCCTTTAACCAGTTTGTGTTTTGGATGATGAGTGTTTTGGAAGTGAAAACCAATTCACGTTTCGGTAGATCACCTATTATATACCCAGTAACCGGTATCTCTGGTGTTTCTTACCATGCGAGTTTGTTATCTACGTTCTGACGGTAATAGATAATATATCTCATGCGAGTATTCTTATCCACGGTCTGCCGGTAATGGATATTGTATCTCATGCACTCTTTGGGTTTGTGTCCCCAGTTGAGTAAGATTCGTTTCCCCGTTGTGGATTCGAATGCCCATCCTGTAAGTCGATTTGCTTTTTCAAGCCCTCCTTTCGGATGATGAGTGTTTTGGAAGTGAAAACCAATTCACGTCTTCGGATTTTATCCTATAAACAACCCAGTAACCGGTTCAGGATAATTTTCCCTTTCGAGTATATTATTCACGGTCTGCCGGTAATGAATAATATGTCTCATCTGAGTATTCTATCCACGTTCTGACGGTAATGGATATTATATCTCGTTCACTCTTGAGTCAATCTTTTGATTGTTTTCCCCTCAGAGTAAGATTCATTTTCCTTGTGGAATTGAATGCCCATCCTATAAACAGGTTTGCTTTTCTAGCTCTCTTCAGGATGATGAGTGTATTGGAAGTGAAATCCAATTCACGCTTTGGTCGGTCACCTATTATATACCCAGTAACCGGTATCCTTGGTGTTCCCTCCTTTCTGCTCCCTATTATGACCTCGGTCCCCCTGTGGAGTCAGATTTTCCTGAGTTTGTTACCCGTATGCCTGGTAACATCTCATTTTTTTGTTGTTGCTTCCCCATTGGAGTTTTCTTTTGCTTCTCCTCAGGAGTCAGTTTGTGTCTCTCCAATGGATTTATTTTCCTTTGGAATCTTTTTTCCCAGTGTGAGTCCTTCACTCCCCAGTGAGTTCTCCAGTCTGTTTTCTGTATTTCCTAATCAGAGTCGTGTTTTGATCACGTTATGTCAGTTTTATCTTCCCCAGTTTGGAGTCGTGTATTATTCACACATTTCTTTTTCTTTTGTTTATCCCCATAGAGTCTTGTTAGAGTCTCTGTTCCTGGTGAGTGTGCTACTCCGATGGATCGTCTTTTCTTCTGTGTGAATCATATTCCCCACAGATTTTTGTGTCTTTTGCATACATACATTTGCATCATGAGGTCTCTTAGGGACCAAAATTTGTCTCATTACTGTTATTTAAGCCCATTCTACCGCGTCGAGATGAAGATTTCTAAACTTCACTTCTCCGGCTAGAATGACCTTAAATAGGGGCATCTGTAAGACCCCAATTTTGGCCCTAAGATCCCTCATGGCCCATATCATTCATATCATAACCTCAAGGATCATTGCATGCCTTTGTCCCCTCCTAGTGGGTAGATTGCCTTGTGGGTTGTTTCTTGATCACCAAGCATACTTTGCATTTGTATATCTTTGCTTTCATATGTTTATTATTCAAAAAGTACAAAAATATTGTCAGTCTAACCTTTTTGCTTGCAGTTAAAGTAATCATCAGCAATTAGGTCAAAGTCAGTCAACAGTCAATCAAAGCAATGGATGGTGGCCATTCTTGCAGAATTTGGGCACCATGATCATTAATCAAGAGTTCATACAACTTGAGACATCATTTGAAGTCAAGTTCTCAAGGAATTAGGGTTTGGAAATCATCAGAAGAAGTTCAATCAGTCCAAAACCCTAGAAAAGTCAAACTTGGTCAACTGTGGATTTAATCAGAGATTTGATGGATAGAATTGATTTGAAGGAGTTCATTCATGCTTATATAAGTCTCATCTATCATGTTCAACCTCATCATGGAAGAAAATCAAGTCAATCAGAAATTTTCCAGAAATAGAAAGTGGACCTGTAATTTCAACTGCCAAAAATGGAAACTTCTTGATCCTCAACTTACATCATGATACAAGCTTCAAATGAATTTTTGCCCAACATGAAAGTTGAAGATCTTGTTCTCCCATTTTCAAAAAGTCCAAGAACTCTCAAATCCCATGTGTGGTTGTCAAGATATGATCAAATCATTTTCACCAATTTTTGAACTTCAACAAGCCATATCTCTCAAACCATAAGGCCAAATTTGGTGGGGTTTTTTCCTACAAACCACATTTTTCATCCTCTTTCCAAAAATATAAATTTCATTCATTAAAACCCTACCATTCAAAATGGCATTTTTGGACCTTTTTCATTTAAAATCAAGTTTGACTCAAGTTTGACTTTTTGAGTTTTTGACTTTTTTTTGAATTGGCCAATTGGGAAATGTGTTATATCATGTTTGAAACTTGTTCCAATTCCAAAACCATGTTCATTTCACCATTACATCACCATTATGGACCAAAATGCAAATTTGGCAAAATGTGCAAATGGGAGCATAAGAGTAAAAGCAAGTGAGCAATGCAGGTACAGACCAAAAACAGCAAAAGCAAGGTCTGTATACAGCTGGTTTAAGGCCCATTCGACCACAAACTTTCACACCTCCACTTCATTTGTACATAATTAGCAAATGTGCAATAAGCTTCATTTAAGTAAAAGCAAGGTACAGCCTTTCAGGTACAACCAAACAGCATTTGCAAATGTCCTTCTGCAGCATTTCATAAGCCCACTCGAGTAGCATACACCCTCCAATCTCCACTTACATGCCAATTAGCAAAATTTCAAAATGTGTCATTAAGCATAAACAAGTTTACCATTTGATTAAAGGGCTTTAAACAGACTACATAAGGGAAGTTTTTCTGTCATTTGAACCCTAGGGAATCACAGCCACCAAACAGAAAAACTCCATTCTCTACTCTCTTGCAACTTTGCATTTTGGCTCGATTTGAAAGAAACCCTCAAAGACCACAAGTTCCCTTGCATCCTTCAACATCCTGCCAACCTTTGGAAACCTTTTGGGTCTTTAATCACCAGCTGGAGCTTCATTTTCCCACTCTGTTTTTTACCAAGCATCTCCAATGGCAGTTTGAGTTGTGGAAGCTTCAAAGCCTGGCTGAGCTCGTTTCCCTTAAAATTTCATCATCTCCAAGCATTTGAAGCACCTGTCTGCACTCGAATCAACCAAAACAACACTGCATCATCGAGTTCTTCGAATCAAGTAAGATTTTCGACTTTTTTATTTGCCTAAACCATGCTATGTATCATGTGGATCTTCGTGTGCTGATCATTTTGAACCATAGTTTGCTTAAATTGGTTGTGTATTTCTGGAAATATGCTGATTTGAAGTTTAGGGTTCATATGTGTTTTTGTTCGAATCTAGCTGGTTTATATGCTTTGATGAAAATGAACAGTGGATTATGTGTGCATAATGCCTGAGGATCACAATGCCATGCTTACTTCTTATTTCTGGACATTTCGTTTTTTGAGTTCTTGATGATAATGATGACTTTATGCTGCTGCTGAACAAACATAACCATGCCCATAATTCTCCCATGATTATGCTTATGTTTGTTGTTGGCTAATGATGTTTTGATGTTGGTGTTTTTGAGTTAGTGCTCATTTTGATTGATAATGCTATGCTGATGTTTGAATCGTGAGGATTTTCTTCCATGCTGTTGTTGCTGTTGTTCTGTTTTGAAAAACTCTAAGACTCTTTTTCCAGAAATCCACCTGAATGTGCTGGTTTATTATTTGTTTGTGTGTTACGTGAACCTACTGCACTAATGCTATGACTGTTTGGGTGCATTTGTTGGATTTCAATTGATTGCTTGATGGTGATGAACACAGGCTGTTCATGTTAAACCTTGCCCTGCCCAGCATTTGCTCGATTGGTTGTTTGTTTGGTTGTTGCTAGGATGCAGTATGAACATCTTTGTTTAGTTGCCATGCTGTGTGAATAGGTCTACTGGAATTTTGTTTATGATTGATGATTTAAATGATGAAGGATGATGAATGCTGCTGTTATTTGAACCAAACATCATGTCCAAAAAATCCATGTGAAATATATTGTATGCTGTTGTTTGGTTGCTGTTTGAATGATGATGATGGTTGTATGCTGTTGTTTCTAAAACCATAGAACCCTGCTGTTCATGAGCTTTACATATTTTAATTTCCAGAAATTTGAATTTTGTGTTTTGGTTGGTATTGATTGATGCTCCTGTACCAATGTCCTGCTGTTTGAGTGCTTTTGTTGGATTCTATTTTTAGTCGATTGCATGATGAACACAATGCCTTTGCCATGCTTAAACCCTAGGGTTTTGAAAACTCATAAAATTTGAGATCATTGGCCACGTTACTGTTTTATTGGCTGAGAGCCAATCAAAACATTTCGTTTTGCAAGGCCAAAACGCAGCACTTCGATTAGTGGCGCGCTATTTACAGCTTTGCCATCGGTTGACCACATGTTGACCCCATTTGCCATGCTTTCATGTTCATACTTCATCCATTATTCACTCAACTTCCATAATTCATTTTTTATTCATTTTAACTCCAAAAATTGTGGGATTTTTTGCATTAAACTCATGAATGTGTCCTCTATTTTATGGTGAATTTTAATTAATTTTCCATTGGCTGGATTTTTAATGATAATTATTTTCCCAACATGTATGCCAAAATGGTACATTGTGCCATTCCTTTTGTGAAATTGTCATGATGCATCCAATGAGCTTGAAATTTTTTGTGGTGAAACTAGACACATTGACCTTCATTTCCATATAAAGTTTGTGCATTTATCATTTGTGGATTGAGAGTTATGATTTTCTGAAGTTATGTGTTACATTTGGTGCTATACCATGATCATGTATTTTCCCAATTTTTGTTCACATGCTTCCTCTTATCCAAATCACTTGAAATTTTGCATGAATCATATATCATATGTCTAGTTTGTGTATGAATTTTCTTGGAATTAATCTTTCTGTTTTCCATTTTATTGAGAATTTTCTTCCATACTTGGTCATTTGTTGACTTTTTGTGCTATGCCTTGCCAAATCTTTTGTGAAATTCTCAAATCTTATTGTATGATCATGAAATTTCATATGTGATAACTAGACATCTCAAGCTTTGCATTGGTGTTAATCTCATTCATTTCTCTTCTGTTTTCAAATTGATATGATTTTTTGAAGTTGACCCATGCTTGTTGACTTTCACCATGCTTACTTGAATTTGGTTTGACTTCATGATTTTACTTGACTGCCTTCCTCTCATCCAAATGCCATGAAATTTTACATGTATACCATGTTAGATGTTAGGATTGAGTGTGATTTATTTCATAAATTTTTGAGATTGTTTGAGTTGACTTTTGAATGAAGTCTTTGCTGTTGACTTTTGTATGCTTCTCTTGCCATGCTTTGCATCCTTGTGCATATGAAATGACCATGATGCATGATATAATTATGAATCCATTTGAGAATGCTTCTTGAATGTTTAGACTTGGTTTGGGTTGAATTTCCCTTGCTGCCTTGACTTTTTCTTTCATCTTTGACCCTAGGCTAGTCCTAGTGGTCTTCTAAGCTCATGTTGAGTTCATCTGTTTCAGGTTAAGCACCAATGCCTTGAGGATCATTCAAATGTGTTTTAGTTTGATTGTTTAATGTGCTAACCTCTGTTTTGTAGGTGACTCATATGCTTGAGTCTTTGTGCCTTGCACAATTGGTCCCTCTGTGGTTGACTATTGGTTCATTTCCTTTTGATTTTGACTGTTGAGCTGTTTACTAATTGGTTTGACTTTTTCAGGTATTTTAGTCGCTTAAGTTCTTTGAACTTGCTAGCTTTGCTATTTAGCATTTGCTTTGAGGTATAAACCTTTCTTCTTCATGTAGTCTGGAGACCCGGTCTGTTATTTGACCGGGCAAACTGTCTGAAGTCCTCCTTAAGAGGCAATGCCTGTGTTTGTTTATATTTGTCCCAAGCAGGAAAAGTCCTTCAAGTAAGGCAATTGGTGGAAGGTAGGGATAAGCAATCTATCCCCCACTATTCAGTGTGTCCTCTCTTTGCTCCCATTACATGGTTGAAGCATTGAGATAAATACCCAAGATCTAATCGAGTCAATAATGTGGAGAGAGTTCCTACTTTCTGAACTCCCACACTTTCTTTGATGCTCTCTCTGATCTGAGATAGAAGCAATGAGGCACACCCCTCATCTCCTTTCATCTGCTTCACCTTAGCCTCTCAATGGCAAGGTTAAGAGCAACTTTTTACCCTATTCCAGTTGGCCTCAGTGCCTAACCCTCTTGTGTGAGCCCCCTTGTTTGGCTATAGAGTGTGCTGTTTGATATTCATTGATTGATTGATTGCTTCATATGCACTTGCTTGCTTGTATGCTATGCATTTATCATCATCATCAATTGCCATTAATGCATGATCATCTCATTTGCTTTTTGTGATGCTATCATTGTTGTTTGCCCATTGAGGTCAATTGTAAGTCCATTGCTTTGGCATTTGCTCCTGTGATATGGAAGGATAGAGTGTAAGACCTCATTGGTCACTCATATCTTCTGTTTTATCTGTTTGTATGTGAGGATACAGTTATAAGTCCCTATAAGTTGGCATCTGTCATCCTGTGATCATAATTTGATCTTTTTGATGTTGTATGTGAGGTTGCAGTTATAAGTCCCTGTAAGTTGGCATCTGTCATCCTGTGATCATAATTTGATCTTTTTGATGTTGTATGTGAGGATACAGTTATAAGTCCCTGTAAGTTGGCATCTGTCATCCTGTGATCATAATTTGATCTTTTTGATGTTGTATGTGAGGTTGCAGTTATAAGTCCCTGTAAGTTGGCATCTGTTATCCTGTGATCATAATTTGATCTGTTTGATTTGTATGTGAGGTTGCAGTTATAAGTCCCTGTAAGTTGGCGTCTGCTTTCCTGTGATCATAGTTTGTTTTATCTGTTTGTATGAGAGGTTGCAATTATAAGTCCCTGTAAGTTGGCATTTGCATTCCTGTGATCATATTGTTGCTTTTGTTCTTGTATGTGAGGATCCATTGTAAGTCCCTGTAATGTGGCATTGGATTTCCTAGGACCATACTGTGGAGTTAACCTAAGTCCAGATAGATTGGCAGTTGACTTCCATGTTTCATCTTTGTTTTCTTTTGAGGAGATTAGTGTAAGCCCATTGAGTGGCATCTGATATCCATTTTTATTTTAGGAGACTGGTGTAAATCCATCTATTGGTATCCGGTATCCGCCTTTTATTTCTTTGCCTGTGAAGATTAGTGTAAGACCATTGAGTGGCCTCTGATATCCCGTTTTGTTTTAGGAGATTGGTATAAGACCATTGATTGGCATCCGGTATCCGCCTTTCTTTGCTTTGTTTGTCTATTATTATCCATTGCTATTCCAAAGGACACACTTGAATCATCTGCTATATGATTTCAAGAAGTGAACCTTCTAAGAAGTTTTACTTTCCATCCTCATCCATCCATCATTCATTATGTCCTAAACCTTTTCACACTCTTGACTTTCAAACTTGACATAAGTGTTGTGCAAACATCTTCATGTTTTCAAACTAAAAACCTGGACTCAAGTCCTTGACCTTTTTTCAAACTTCATTTCATAATACTTATTTGAATTGATCTTAATTATACTTCGACTCCATTTTCATAATCATAATCAGTAACTTCACTCATTCACTTGTTTTGGCTTTGTCCATTAATGTTTTCATACATGATCTATAGGTTTGATTTATCTTAGTGGTTGATGTTAATCTCACCTTCTGTCTTTAGTGATTGAATTGTAAGTCTTCCTTGCCTATTATAGGGTTAACCCCTCCCTGGCAAGTTGAAGCTGTTCTCACATGGTGGACGTTGTTGTTTGTATAAGGTTGAGTCTTCTCCCGTGGATAACGTAAGACCTAGGGTTTGTGTTTAAAATTGAACCTAACCCACTTTTGGAAATCTTTTAGCCGAACTACGGCGTTCTGATCCTTACCTTTGATGGAAGGTACGTAGGCAACGGGTTCATCCGTTCGAACCCAATAACACAAAAATAACTAACATGTATATTCTTTTCTCATCATCCCAATCATGTTTGCACAATCTTTATGTCATAACAAATAACAATCTTTTACAACAAGTGTGAAAAGGGCTCCCTAGGAGTACCTAGGACGTAGTGGGTGCCTAACACCTTCCCATTGCGTAATTTACCCCTTACCCAGAATCTCTGATCTTTTTATTAGTTTTCTACGTGTAAAACTTCTTAGGCTTTTGTTCGCTTTTTAGCCAGTCCTTTGGATAAATAAAAGTGCGGTGGCGACTCGAAATTTTCAATGTATCTCATAGCTTATGATTTAATCGATAGATCATATAGCGACGAATACACCGCTACAGATACTATTGACTTAGTAGATAGCACTTGATGTCATGAAACCATGGTTTACCATTCATTTCTTCAATCAGTTGACAGTAGGCAGGCTCATCTATTCGCTCTATTTGAATAACTAGAGCTTCATTACGGAATCTGACTTGGTACATTGATGCTAATGTTGCCAAAGCGTCAGCCACTTGATTTTCTACTCTTGGGATGTGATGGAAAGTGATATCATCAAAGTATTCAATCAGTTTTACAACATGAGCACGATAAGAGATCAACTTCGCATCACGAGTTTCCCATTCACCTTTGACCTGATAGATCACCAAGTTTGAGTCTCCATATGTTGGTGTAAGCCCTAGAGGCCAATACTTTTGGTACTTGTATCGAATTATTTATTAATAATAAAAGGCATTTTCTTTATTATGGTTGATTAATAAAGTCCCTAGAATAGATAGTCCGTTTAATGTATTAAGTATGACTTAATCATGAGAACACATTAAACATAAGGGCACTGTTCTTAAAGTATCCGTAGTCGAGCTTTAATGTGAAGTGGGATAACATTAAAGCATTAAGATTATTATGTTTGTAGACTGATGATCACATCTCATGGATCATGGATAAAGAGTTATCAAGTCTTAAACATAGGTATGAATATTAGGAGTAATATTTATACCGGATTGACCCGCTATGAGAATACTATATAGAAAGTTATGCAAAGTGTCATAAGTTATTCTCATGGTGATAATAGTGTATACCACTCTTCGACCTGAAACCACTATGGATCCTAGATGTAGAGTCGAGTGCTTTATTGCTGATCCAACATTGTCCGTAACTGGATAACCATAAAGACAGTTGATGGGTACTCCACGAAGCATGCTGAGGGACATGAGTGTCCTAGATGGAATTTGCCAATCCTGCGTAACAGGATAAATGTCTATGGGCCAAATATTGAACTGGACAAGGGTGACACGGTCTATACCTTGTGTTCAATATAGACATAAGGGCAAAGGGGTAATTATACACATAATTATTATCACAGGAGGTTTTGTCAGATCACATGACATTTTCGTGACTTGGGTAGCAGTGATGTGTTGCTAGATACCGCTCACTGTTTATTATGTTAAATGCGTGATTTAATATAATTGCCAACGCCGCGAAAACCTATAGGGTCACACACAAAGGACGGATTGATGAGAGATAGAGTAACTAAGGAACACCGTAAGGTACGGTGCACTTAAGTGGGAGACGAAATATGGTAAGGTACCAAATACTTAAGTGATTTTGGGCATATTATAAGATATGGGCCAAAATACACTTAAGTGGGATTTTTAGCTTGAAGCCCACACAAGTGGTTCTATAAATAGAACCCCTTGGGTAGAAGCATTGTCACTCCAATCCACTCAGACAGAAATTCAAGTAGAGACTTGGAATTTTGTTTCCCTCTTTCTCTCACTCAAAGCCTTCATTCATAACAGCTAGTTCGTGTGGACTGAGTAGAGACGTTGTCATCGTTCAACGTTCGTGATCGCCCCGTGGATCTGTATCAAAGGTTTTGATCATTATCAGAGATCTGCACCAAAGGTTTGAATCGCCACAAGAGGTAACGATTCTATCACTGATCATGCCCATTCGTAAGGATCACTAAATGGAGAAATTTTTAAATTCCGCTGCGCCTTGGATGGAAATTCTCCTACAGTGGTATCAGAGCCACTTACGAGACCATGAATCTGATATTTGTTTTTGTTCTGTAATAATATGATTAAAGACAGAATGAATCAAAGGTTAAATTGAGATCGATCAAGTTACATATATGTGATATATGTAATCCTGATGCAAAATACATTATATATGATATAGTGTTCTCGTTCCGTTCATTCAAACCCTCGATGATTGTTTTCCTTTGAGCGATCAATGGTCGTTTGCTTCTTGATCCGACATTAGTATGGTGAAGCAATGACGTGTTGATAAATCATACTGAATTAACAATCGAGATGTGTTTGACGGTCTGAAATTGGTGCATCAGGGTTAGTGACGGCACAAGGGTTGTGTTGTCAGAGAGTTATGCGATTGGGGCTTGACTGCACAAGAGTTGTGCATTCTAAACACTTTTCCGAACAGTGTTAACCGGTTAACGTGTATGGTTAACCGGTTAACGAGAAACTGAATACAGCCTTCTAAACATTTTTGGAACAGTGTTAACCGGTTAACGCATATGGTTAACCGGTTAACGGAATGCGAAATAAAATTTTTGAGATTTTCAAACAGTGTTAACTGGTTAACGCATTTGGTTAACCGGTTAACGCAAGGCGGAAAACAGTTTTCCAAGACATTTCCAAATAGTGTTAACCGGTTAACGCATATGGTTAACCGGTTAACGCAAGGCAGAAAAGAATTTTCTAAAAATTTTCAAACAGTGTTAACCGGTTAACGCATATGGTTAACCGGTTAACGCAAGGAAAAATTCACCCGTTCGGCTAGAAAAAGTGCTTTGAAGTATCAAGTGTTGATACGAAAAACGACGTCAATTTTAAATGAATTGTTCATTAAAATTTTTGAGCAGGGGCGCTGCCCCCTTGACCCCTGTCCGCTGAACGGTCAGCGGAACCACCGTCCGCTGACCGGGCAGCGGAACACCCGTTCCCGCTGTCCGGGCAGCGGACCCCCGGCTAACTCTGCGTAGTGTGATCGGTCGTCGAAATTTAATTTGATTTTATTAATTAAAGGAATTAATAATAATAATAATAATAATAATAAAGTGTTTATTATTTTCCTGTGGTGATCGGTTATGGCCTTAGTTTTCCTTTATTTTGCTTTGGGTTTTTAAAATACGACCTGCGTGTCGTGCCTCTCTCTTAATCTCCCAAATGTAACTTCTTTTCTCATCTCACTCCCTCGTATGTAAAACGAGTTTCTTTCATGTAATGTAATGATATGAAGAAAGCAAAGAAGTCAGTGCCAAAGGAGGACAACCTTGAAGATCTTGCTTGGAGAAGCTTAGATCGTTGTAGGTTAGCTTAGGTTCTCTCATTGGCTTGGGAGAACAATTGCGCTAGGGGCTATAACTGTTTCATTATGTATGTATGTATGTATGTTGATGCATGTGTATGTATGTTGATGCATGTGAGAGACGGTTTATATGATAAACAAGCCGCTGAGATCAGAAAAATTGCAATTCCCTCAAATTAAATATTAAGTTTATGCTTTCCAAGTTTTAACACTCATCAAGACTAGTAATGGATAATGTAGGTTTCGCCTACGCGAGGTGCATGATCTATATATTAGTAAGGTGTGATGGGATAATTGTAATATCCAACTGTTAAAACAATGGGTCAAACTTAACTAAATAAATTATGAGAATATTATATATGTTTGCTTTCCAAGTTTTAGCACTCATCAAGACTGGTATCGAATAATGTAGGTTTCGCCTACGCGAGGTGCATGTTTTGTATTAGTTAAGGTGCGATGGGATAATTGTAATATCCAACTGCTAAAACAATGAGTCAAACTTGATTATAATTTTCTTATATATGTTTAGAAGCAAGAGTTGGGAATAATCCATATGATGGATTGGAATAAGGAGTTATTCACCCAATTGAAATTTTCGAGAGTTGTATGAGATACAATTGGAAGGAGTTCCTACCTAAATAACCTAGTTTTGTGTAATCCGCCTACGCGGACTTAGAACGAAGTGAAATATGGATCTCGACCCACTAGAAAATCTTCCAACGGGATTTTCCGAATCAAATGATGAGGGTCATTTGTTTTGAGTAAAATAGTGGGAGCATATTTAATTAAAGGCCTAATTGAATATGTCAATGATACTTATATTTTCATTAATCCTTATGTAGATTATCATGACAGCAAACACCTCTAACAACATCTTGCGATCAATCCTTGATAAGGAAAAATTGTCTGGGACAAATTTTCTGGATTGGTACCGAGACATGAGGATTGTCCTCAAACATGATAAAGGGAAAGGCAAGGAAGTTGCCAAACCCAAACCCACTAGTGCTGCTTTGAAGCCTAGTGGAAGCATAGAAAAGGAAGGCACATGCTTCCATTGCGGTAAGACCGCACACTGGAAGAGGAACTGCCCAAAGTACCTGGAAGATAGGAAGAATGGAGTAGAGACTCCAACTTCAGGTATTTTTGTTATTGAAATTAATTTATCTACTTCTGCATCAGGGGTATTAGATACTGGATGCGGTTCTCACATTTGTACAAATGTGCAAGAACTAAAAAGGAGTAGAAAATTGGCAAAAGGTGAAGTCGACCTACGAGTTGGTAATGGAACAAAGGTTGCTGCCTTAGCCGTAGGAACTTACGAATTGACTTTACCTAGTGGTTTAATAATTCAGTTAGAGAACTGTTATTATGTACCAGCAATTAGCAGGAATATTATTTCCGTTTCTTGTTTGGACAAGTTCGGTTTTTCATTCATAATAAAGAACAATTGTTGTTCAATTTATTTGAATGATATATTCTATGCAACTGCACAAATGAACAATGGACTATATGTCATTGATCTTGAAATGCCTATTTATAACATTAATACTAAAAGGATGAAACCTAATGAGTTAAATCCAACTTACCTTTGGCATTGTCGATTAGGCCACATAAATGAGAAACGCATTTCCAAACTCCATAAAGATGGACTGTTGGACTCTTTTGATTATGAATCATATGAGACATGCAGATCTTGTTTAATTGGAAAGATGACAAAGTCTCCATTCACAGGAAAAGGTGAAAGAGCAAATGATCTTTTGGCCCTCATACATACTGATGTATATGGTCCACTGAACATATCAGCCAGAGGAGGTTTTCAGTACTTCATCACATTCACTGATGATTTCAGTAGATATGGTTATGTGTAACACAAATCTGAGTCCTTTGAAAAGTTCAAAGAATTCAAGAATGAAGTACAAAACCAACTAGGTAAGAATATTAAAATTCTTCGATCAGATCGAAGTGGTGAGTATTTAATCCTAGAGTTTGATGACCATCTGAAAGAGTGTGGGATCCTATCCCAACTTACTCCTCCTGGAACATCCCAATGGAAGGGTGTATCTGAGAGAAGAAATCGAACCCTGTTGGACATGGTCCGATCCATGATGATTCACACCAATCTTCCAAACTCCTTTTGAGGACATACACCATTGACATCAGCTTACACACTTAACCGTGTTCCATCCAAAAGGTTGAAAAGACACCATATGAGATATGGAGTGGTAAGAGACCACATATGTCTTACATGAAGATTTGGGGTTGCGAAGTTTATGTGAAACGACAAATTTCAACTAAGCTTAAGCCCAAATCTGACCAATGCTTATTTGTGGGGGTATCCTAAAGAAACAAGAGGATATTACTTCTACAATCCTTCAGAGGGCAAAGTGTTTGTCGCTCGAACTGGAGTTTTCCTAGAAAAGGATTTTAATTCCAAAGGAACCAGTGGGAGGAAAGTAGAGCTTGAAGAAATTCAAGATTCACAAAGAATCGATACACCTATGGAGGAATTAGAGCAGGAAACACAAGTAGTTGTGTAAGAGCAACCTGCTCAAGTAGAACAAGACCAGCGTAGGTCAGGCAGGATACGTCACCTACCTGAGATATATGGATATCTGATCAAGGTGATGTATTACTCATGGATCAAGATGAGCCTGTGACCTACTCATGGAATCTTCGCCTTGATGAAACAGTTAAATTGTATGGATTCATCAAGAACGAAGATGAGCCTTGTGTCTACAAGAAGGTTAGTGGGAGCATGATCGTATTTCTGGTATTATATGTAGATGACATATTACTCATTGGAATCGATATCCCTACCCTGCAACAAGTAAAGTCTTGGTTGGGGAAATGCTTTTCTATGAAGGACCTAGGTGAAGCAGCCTATATAATAGGAATCAGAATCTATAGAGATAGATCACAAAACTGCTTGGCCTAAGTCAGAGTACATACATAGACAAAGTGCTGAGACGCTTTAATATGAATGATTCCAATCTGGTTATGTGTTTTGCTTAAATGGTGGCACTGTGAGCTTGAAAAGTTCAACGCAAGATGCAGTTGCTGATTCTACAACTGAGGTCGAGTATATTGCTGCCTTAAGTGCAGCAAAGGAAGCTGTTTGGATCAATAAACTTGGCATAGTCCCTAGCGTTGTGGATCCCATTGGTCTCTATCATGATAACAATGGTGTTATCGCACAAGCTAAGGAGCCTAGATCTCACCAACGATCCAAACACATACTTAGGCGTTGTGCGAAAATATGTAAAGTTCCTACACTTGACAATATAGTTGACCCACTGACAAAGCCTCTTGCGCAGCAGAAGTATGATGGCCATACTAGATCAATGGGCATACGGGGTATGCCTGATTGGCTCTAGTGCTAGTGGGAGATTGTTGGTGTAAGCCCTAGAGGCCAATACTTTTGGTACTTGTATTGAATTATTTATTAATAATAAAAGGCATTTTCTTTATTATGGTTGATTAATAAAGTCCCTAGAATAGATAGTCTGTTTAATGTATTAAGTATGACTTAATCATGAGAACACATTAAACATAAGGGCACTGTTCTTAAAGTATCCGTAGTCGAGCTTTAATGTGAAGTGGGATAACATTAAAGCATTAAGATTATTATGTTTGTAGACTGACGATCACATCTCATGGATCATGGATAAAGAGTTATCAAGTCTTAAACATAGGTATGAATATTAGGAGTAATATTTATACCGGATTGACCCGCTATGAGAATACTATATAGAAAGTTATGCAAAGTGTCATAAGTTATTCTCATGGTGATAATAGTGTATACCACTCTTCGACCTGAAACCACTATGGATCCTAGATGTAGAGTCGAGTGCTTTATTGCTGATCCAACGTTGTCCGTAACTGGATAACCATAAAGACAGTTGATGGGTACTCCACGAAGCATGCTGAGGGACATGAGTGTCCTAGATGGAATTTGCCAATCCTGCGTAACAGGATAAATGTCTATGGGCCCAATATTGAACTGGACAAGGGTGACACGGTCTATACCTTGTGTTCAATATAGACATAAGGGCAAAGGGGTAATTATACACATAATTATTATCACAGGAGGTTTTGTCAGATCACATGACATTTTCGTGACTTGGGTAGCAGTGATGTGTTGCTAGATACCGCTCACTGTTTATTATGTTAAATGCGTGATTTAATATAATTGCCAACGCCGCGAAAACCTATAGGGTCACACACAAAGGACGGATTGATGAGAGATATAGTAACTAAGGAACACCATAAGGTACGGTGCACTTAAGTGGGAGACGAAATATGGTAAGGTACCAAATACTTAAGTGATTTTGGGCATATTATAAGATATGGGCCAAAATACACTTAAGTGGGATTTTTAGCTTGAAGCCCACACAAGTGGTTCTATAAATAGAACCCCTTGGGTAGAAGCATTGTCACTCCAATCCACTCAGACAGAAATTCAAGTAGAGACTTGGAATTTTGTTTCCCTCTTTCTCTCACTCAAAGCCTTCATTCATAACAGCTAGCACTGCGATTGAAGGAATCCGTTCGTGTGGACTGAGTAGAGATGTTGTCATCGTTCAACGTTCGTGATCGCCCCGTGGATCTGTATCAAAGGTTTTGATCATTATCAGAGGTCTGCACCAAAGGTTTGAATTGCCACAAGAGGTAACGATTCTATCACTGATCATGCCCATTCGTAAGGATCACTAAATGGAGAAATTTTTAAATTCCGCTGCGCCTTGGATGGCAATTCTCCTACACCATACACCTCAAGGATCTTAATTCGGAGATCAATTGCGGCTTCAATACCAAGAATACAAGCTTCATACTCTGCGACATTATTCGTACAATCAAAGCACAACCTTGCTGTCAAAAGGGTAAAGCCGCCATTTGGATTCATCAAAACAGCTCGCACATCATGACCATTGTAATTGGTGGAACCATCGAATGCGAGCTTCCATCGAGATCCTGGTTCTGGTCCTTCATCTGGGCCTGGGATCTCACAATCCTTTATCACCATGATATCCTCATCAGGGAAATCAAACTTCAACGGCTGATAGTCTTCAACTGGTTGGTGAGCGAGATACTCTGCTAAAACACTTCCCTTGATTGCTTTCTGGGTTACGTACTAGATATCATATTCTGACAAGAGCATCTTCCAATGGGAAAGTCTTCCAGTTAAGGCAGGTTTCTCAAAGATATACTTTATTGGATCCATTTTCGAGATCAACAAAGTAGTATGACAAATCATATACTACCTCAAACGACGAGTGGACCATGCTAGCGCACAACAAGTTTTCTCCAAAAGCGAATATCGACTTTCACAATCGATAAATTTTTTGCTCAGATAGTAAATAGCATGTTCTTTCCGACCAATTTCGTCATGTTGTCCCAACACACATCCCATTGACCCTTCGAGCATAGTCAGATACATGATTAATGGCTTTCTGGGACATGTGGAATCAAAATAGGGGGCTCTTGCAAGTATTGACGGATCTTCTCAAAATCACTTTGACAGTCGAAATTCCATTCAATTGCTTGATCTTTTTGAAGCAATTTGAAAATAGGCTCACATGTGGCCGTCATACGTGAGATAAACCTTGAGATGTAATTCAAACATCCAAGGAACCCTCTAACTTCTCGCTCGATGCGTGGAGCAGGCATTTCTTGTATAGCTTGGACCTTGTCATGGTCCACCTCAATTCCTCGTTGGCTAACGATGAAACCAATCAACTTCCCTGAACGGACACCAAATGTGCATTTTGTAGGGTTTAATCGTATCCTAAACTTTCTGAGGCGTTCAAACAGCTTCTTTAGATGGTTCATATGATCTTCTTCATTTTTAGATTTAGCGATCATGTCATCGACATAGACCTCTATCTCCTTGTGCATCATATCATGGAAAAGAGTGACCATAGCTCTTTGGTAAGTTGCCCCGACATTTTTGACACCGAAAGGCATCACCTTGTAGCAAAAGGTGCCCTAAGGGGTAATAAAAATGGTCTTCTCCATGTCATCTGGAGCCATCTTGGTTTGATTGTATCCAAAAAATCCATCCATAAAGGAGAATACAGCAAAACTTACAGCGTTGTCTACCAGAGTATCAAAGTGTGGTAGAGGGAAATCGTCCTTTGGACTAGCTTTGTTTAGATCCCTATAGTCAACATACATCCTTACCTTGCCATCCTTTTTAGGCACAGGTACAATATTATCTACCCATTGTGGGTACTTCGCCACTGCGAGGAAACCATCGTAAAATTGTCGTTTGACTTTTTCACGAATCTTTAGAGCCATATCTGGTCTTGTTCTTCGGAGTTTCTGTTTTACTAGCGGGAGGTTTGGCTGAAGCGGCAACTTGTGCTCAACGATGTCGGTGTCTAGGCCTGGAATATCCTGGTATGACCATGCAAATACATCCACATATTCTTGTAGAAGCTTGACCAATCTCTCTTTGACGCTTGCTTCAAGTGTGGTCCCGACCATAACTTCTTTCTTCTCTTCCTCTATGCCAAGGTTGATTGTTTCCACAAGTTCTTTATGTGGCTGAAGGGCTTTGGACTCGTGCTCGAGCAACCTTGCCAATTCGTTGGGGATGTAACAATCTTCTTCACCCTTCTTCCGCTTGGTAGATAGGGTAGTCAAAGTTATGAGAGGGAGTAGAGTCATTGGATTCAACGGGGTTATCATTTATTCGGCATGTTTGAATGATTGACTTTTTTAGAAAAGTAAAATAAAAGATGCACAAATGGAAAAAGTTTTATTTTGTTTTTGAAAAGATCACCATTTTCTTAAGAGAAAGCAAATAAATGAATAATAAGAATTTAACAAAATGCCTTTTATTCACTGATAATGATTATTTGAAAATGAAAAGGTGCCCTACAACATGATCCATTAGCCTTGGACAGAGCTAAGGATTTGAAAAGAAAAACAAAAATTATTACTTTGACAAAGGAAAAATTTCAGGGATCTCAACCGCCTTCCAATTGTTCAAAGTTGTCTCACACCGGTAAACCAAACATGGCTCATCTTCATCTTCGGTGTTGTCTTCAATTGCATTGACCTGATCTCCATGGATGAATCCTGTATCGAGGAATACTTCCTGGATGCTTCGGGTGTTGTCCTTTGCAGGGACTCATACTCCTCTCGCAGCGGAAGGCATATATCCCAGACCGAAGCGATCATGCTTCTCACGAACATCAATAAGTTGACCCCCAACCTTTAGGGTTTCCTCCTTCAATGCTAGACTTTACGCTTTTTAGAGAAGCGAAAGATGAACAAGCTTTCCCAACAGGGTCCTTCATCTCCACAAAAGTGGCATTGGCTATTTCAAGAGCTTGGAAAGAAGTTTCCAAAGCGTCCTCATCAGCCTCGATATACCTAAAGGATGAAAGGTGACTAACCATAAAGTCCTCTTCCCCAGAAATAATGATCAATTGATTGTCCACTACAAACTTCATTTTTTGATGTAAAATGGAGGTAACTGCCCCTGCAGCATGAATTCAGGGACGCCTCAATAAGCAGTTATACGTCAGATTAATATCAATGACTTCGAAAGTATTCAGGAATATATGAGGGGCAATCAATATGGGCAGTTCTACCTCTTCAATCACAGTTCTCCGGGAATCATCAAAAGCTTTCACTATCAAGGCATTGGGCTTCATGTCTGATCCTTAATAAGATAACTTTGTAAGAATTCTCTTTGGCATCACATTCAAAGAAGATATGGTATCAACCAAGAATCTTTCCAAATCATCATATTTGCACTTCACTGAGATATGGAGAGCACAATTGTGATTTTGTCCATCTTCAGGTAATTCCTCTCCACTAAAGCTTAAAGTATTGCAAACTGTGATGTTTGCAACCACCCCATCAAACTGGTCTACTGATATGTTTTGTGTTACATGAGCTTGGGCAAGCACCTTCAACAAAGCCTCCCTATGGTCTTGGGAGTTCAATAGCAGAGACAAAATAGAAATCTTAGATGGTGTTTGATGCAGCTGATCCATAACTTTGTAATAACTTCTCTTTATCAACTTTAGGATCTCAACAGCATCTTCAGATTTGACCACTTCGGGTTCTTTAGCAGAAGCCATAACTATAGATTCCTTGGCTGGTACTTGAGGAGTCACATTGAATTCAGGCGTATAAATTCGACCACTATAGGTCATTCTGCTCATTCCTGCAATATTGGTGACATCTTCATTCACAGCTTTTGTCACTTCACCGTCTTCACTTCCTTCAATGATCTTATCCACATCAGTAATCTCATATTTCCAAGGCACAACTTTGGTGCTTTCATATGGAAACGACGTAGGCATACATATCACAACAGGTGATGGATGACTATTCACAGGCACCATTTTCTCCTACTATAGTAAAGGATTTCAACCGGTTCAGGTAAATTGAAACAAGGTTCAATTACTGACACATCTTCATTCTTTGCAACACTAGAGATTTGAATCACTCCTTTGTTCATCAAGTCTTGAATATTATCACGTACCATCTGACACCTCCTTGGGTGTGTGGCACACTCTTCACATCTGTCATGACAAACATCAGTCAGGCCAGCTTTCACTAACCGGGCATGGAATGTTGCCAAAGGAGTTTTAACATCATCAACCTTCTCAACCATACCACTATCAGAGGCATCTTCAATCATGTTCATTGTAGGGTCTCCATGGGGGGGAAGAGGATCATTCTTCACGTTTGGTCTCATATCCCTAAAAGACAGAATCTTGCTATCAATCAGCTCATGAACCCTATGCTTCAAAGCATAGAAACCCTATAGGTCATGCTCGGGGGCACCCTCATGAAAAGGACAATATGCATTAGGGTTGTACCATGGTGGAAAACGATCGGGTGGAGGTCCCATAGGTCTAGGAACCACCAAACCTTTTTGCAACAGAGAGGGAAAAAGCTTAGTATATGACATTGGAATTGGATTGAAGGTTTCCCTATCCCCCTGTCTCCTGTTTTGATTATGAGCATTTTGTCTTGGAGCATGAGCTCTCGGCTATTGATAGGTAGGAGCTGCTGGTGCTTGCTGATAAATCGGGGGAGAAGGAGCACGTTGTTGAACTGGAGTTGGTCGATAAACTGGAGATGGTTGATAAGCCTGAGCGGGTTGTTGATTAAAGGGGGGCGTCACAGCAGCTACATATGGTTGCGGGGCGTACTGAACGGGATATATAGGCTGCTGATATGGAAAAGGTTGTTGAACATACTGATGTTGTGAATATTGTTGTTGTCTTCTTCTTGGAGGGGCTCTTCCTTGGCCAATAGACACAGCATTGGTTTCACCTTCCTTCTTTTTGGGAAACCCTCCAGAGAACTTCTTCGAATTAGCACTTGAAGTTCCGGCCACAGCTACAAGTTTACTATTTCTCAAGCCGTATTCAACGCGAGCTCCTATAGCAACAAGCTCGGAGGAACCCAAAGAAGCGCTTCCAACCATCTTCTCATGGAATTGGGGTTGAATAGTTTCAATGAATAGTTCAGCAAGTTCCTTTTCGACAAGAGGTGGTTCAACTTGAGAACCCAGTTCTCTCCATCTTTGAGCATATTCCTTGAAGGACTCTTTGTCACGTTGGAACATGCTTTGCAGTTGTCTTCTATCAGGCGCCATGTCCATGTTGTATTTGTAGTGTTTGATGAAGGCGTATGATAGGTCTTGGAAGCATCTGATCCTACTTTGATCCATACTCAAATACCATTTGGAGGGAGTCCCACTCAAGCTATCTTGGAAACAGTGGATCATCAACTTGTCATCTTCCACGTGAGCAGCCATTTTACGGTAATACATGATGAGGTGGATTTTTGGGAAAGTATGCCCCTTGTATTTGTCGAAATCTGGAGTTTTAAACTTATTCAGAATTACCAACCCAGATACAAGGCACATTTCTTTGGCAGCAGAACCAAAGACGTGGTCTCCTTCCAATGCTTAGAACTTCTTCTCAAGGAGTTGCATGTTCTCCTTTACTTCTCTGAAATCTTCAAATCTCACTTCACCACCACTAACGGATGATTAGGAAGTCTGATACAGATGATGTTGATCTTCAAAGTGTGGAATAGGCCTAGCATAAGCAGCTGGTGGAGCAACAGTGTGGACGACTGGGCGTGCCTCGGTGTAAACCGGCAATGGCATAGCTTGTTGGACAGATTTCCCCATGTCATGCACTACTTCCGCTCGAGGGATGAAGTCTTAAGGTAACCCATATGGAGGTAGGGTTGAAGGTAAATACCTATGAAGTTGGAATTCGACTGTTGGGCCCATGATCTTCAAAATCATGGTCTCTTGTGGAGCTTCAAATCTGAACGATAAAGCTTGGAGCATTTCTCTCATCTGGGACATTCCCCCCTTGATCTCATCTAATTCAACTCTAACTCGAGCACTTTCTTGCTCTTGTTTATCCATCCTTTGTCTTGCTCAGGCGCGAGTATTGTACGGATGTTAAAGATTCAACATGAAACTGGAGGAAGAAAGGACGGAGTGAGACTCTATTTTGAAAATGTATGAATGCATGTATGAATGCATCTTGTTTGTAAAACTCTTGGTTAGTTTCAGTTATTCATTTCAGAAATGCCAAAATGTTTGTTCGCAAGTATTCAAAGCAATAAAGCAATAAAAGACAATAAATGAATCCTAAAAGAATTTTTTCATAAATTTAGAACAAAGTTCAAATACAAACAAATGCCTACGGCATACGGGCCTTCCGAACCGTAGCAAGGTCGATAGTCAGCCCTTCCAACCTCATCTTACAAAATTTAATGAAATTAAAAACTTGATGCGAAGTGTTGTCTGGACACATGCACCAATCAGCTTCTTGCAATTTCTCAGGTAACTCCTGCATGATGGAATTTGCAAATCTGGACAACCTCAGAAATTTTCCCTTCCACTCATCATAAAGTCCTTGGAGGTCTTGAATGATGCGCAAGTCTTCATCCTTGGTCACCTCTATGTCTCTATAGAGGTTTCTCTAGTATCTGCACTCATTCAGCAACATCAGATAGGCAACATCCTTATCCATACCCTCAAGTGCCTGGATCCTAGCATCGGCTTGTTCCAACTGATAATTCAAACGTGTACAAACTCTTTCCGACTCTTCAGTCCTCAACTTCTTATGTTCCCAAGCATCCTTGTACTTCTAAACGGTGTTCTCAAGTTCACGAGTACGAATCTCAGAAATCAGACGTGCTTCCCTCTTCATTTCAAGAGTCAACTCCAGAGTTTTATTGAGCTTTTGGATCCGGAGTACAGCTTTATCCAACTCTTCCTCCTTCGTCTTGAACACAGATTTAGTATCGTAGAGCGCTTGTCCAAACTTTTCTCTTCTTGCCTCAGACTCCTTGGCCCTTTTGTTGGAAATTTCAAGTTCTTTGTCCTTCTTCTGCTGACTATCTTTCAAATTTCCACTCTCTACCGAGAATCGGCCAAGCTTAATCCTCAAGTCAATATTCTCCAACTCCAACTCCTTAATACGGGCATTAAGCTTCTCCACATCTTCAAGTAATATGGGTTCTGGCTCAGGAACCAATGGATAGATAGAAGGATAAAATGGAAAAGGTAGTTTAACCATTTGAACCCTCTCTCGCACCCAACAAGTATAAGGCTCTCGAGTGATGACATTTCTCTTACCCAATTATTTACCCTTTCTGATAATCGCTTTCCATGACCTCTTGATCTTCTTCACCGTGGGGTGATCTGCTTCAGCATTGTGCAAGATGAAGGGCTCTAAAGCTTCAGCTTTTAGAGGGTCATTCATAGGGTAGCCATGTTGCCTCAAAGATAACACAGGGTTGTAGTTGATGCAACCCTTGGTTCCTATCAAAGGTACATTAGGGAAGTCTCCAATGCTGACAATAACATCCTCAGTTTCCCAATCCCTGATGTACCACTTAACATGATTGGAGGTGAGAAAAGCTAACTTCTGAGAGGGCTTGAGTTCCTTTGAGACAAAAGGGCCTTCTTCAGGAATATGAGATCTAAACCAGGCATGCAACAGCTGCGCCCAACATAAAATGGTTCCTCCTTTCTTCTCATGACGCTCATAGAGAGCATAATGAAGGTCTGCTAGGATGAATGGTACAGGGTTACCAGAGAGAAAGATCCTCACAGCCAGATGGTCCACAAAATGGTCAATATTTGGGAAGATAACTATCCTGTATACCAACAGAGCTAACACAACATAGAAATCTTTCCAATTCCCCTCTTTTTCCATCTTCTTAGCTTGATCTTCCAAAAACTTTCTAGAAAAACCATTGAAAGCCCCATTCACATCCCAATTGTCCACAACTTCATAAACATTCAAACCCAAAGCTAAAGTTATCCTCTTGGGAGGGATACCTTCATCAAAATTAGGAAACGAATTATGATCCTTCAAATTTTGGCCTACAATCCTATCAAACTCTTCCAAGGTAGGAGCCAACTAGAAATTAGATAATGTGAAACAACGTAGAGGTGGATCATAGAATTGAGTAATAGTCACCATAGTCATCATGTCCATCTTCTCATTTAAGATGTCTAGAATTCTTCCATAGTCTTACATAAAGCTGTTGAGTTTGATCGGTGTTACTTTGGCACTCAACTTCTGCAGGCTGGCAAGGTCCACTTTCTTGTATTTAAACTGAAAAGTGCTTCTTCTCTCAGGATTCATTTTACTAACAAGTCTTGAATTCCTGATACAATGTGAAACAAACTAAGATATTTTCTTTTTATGCGTATGCAATGAATGGATGGATGCAATGTTTTTTTGGTACATGTTCAAAGGTCCGAGGTATGGATAAATCTGATTACTTTCCAAAACGGGGTTCTCACCGGGTATGATCTAGGGTTTGGTTACAAAAGACCCCCAGAGTCACTGATTCACAAGAATGTTTGACGCTTACGGAAAATGCTTTCCGGTCATCAACTCCATCAAGGGAATCTATTCTGGGTGAGGTTCTCGTACCGACTCTTACGAGGTATTCACCTCGGGAGTCCGTACTACGCAACCATCGACTTTGGTTCTAGACAGGGTACTCAGAGTCACGGATTCAAAAGAATGTTTGACGCTTACGGAAAATACTTTTCGATCGTCAACTCCATCTAGATAATCTATTCTGAGCGAGGTTATCATACCGATTCTTATGAAGCATTCACCTCGAGAATCCATACTACGCAACCATCATTCCTAGTTGGCCAGAGGTTCAATGTTCTAAAAGGTTCTTAGAGTTATGGACCCCTTTGAAATATTGAAGCTTACGAAGTATTCACCTCGGGCGACAATATTTGCAAAAGGATCTACTCTAAGTGAGGTTCTCATACCGACTCTTACGAAGTATTCACCTTGGGAGTCTGTACTACTCAACCATCGTCATATCTTATGTTTTTTCACTCTAGACTCGGGTATAGAGTCTTTCCTACATGGTTTGCAATCAAAATATCCAAATACCAGCATCACAATGGAACCAATATACAATAGATATATCAATATAAAAATAAAGATAATAGAAGTAATAAAGAAAAGCCACACAATTAATCAAACAAAAGCACACAAGCGTCCTAACTAGGCTTGACTCACTTAGGGAAATCAGTTGTCCCCAGCAGATTCTCCATCTGTCGTACCTAGAAAAAATGAGAATACGGCCTAGCAAAGTGCAATCGTACACTCACAATGATGGACTGAACAGAGTCGCCACCGAACTTTATTTATTCCTAAAAAGAAAAGGAGAAACCAAGAAAGAACGATAATGATTATGGTTGTCGCAACCAAATCAAGGCTCAGGAGTCGATTACGTAGGGGGAAGGTATTAGTACCCCTCACGTCTGTTGTACTCAACGGGAACCATTAGGTTAGTTGTGCGCGTTAGTGATAGTTTGGAATGTTAGGCTTCTCGAGTTGTTATGTGGGAAAGAAAGAATAGAAGAGAGAAGAATGTTTTTGGGTTTTCAATGAAGGGGACTAAACCTAAGTTTTTTATTAATGGGCCTGACAAGATTTACGAATCCTGCTCCTACGTATCTCCAGGTGCAATAGAGAACTCAAGGCTTACGTAGTTCTGGGTAGAAAAATGTTTCTTTGTTGGTCAATTTTAGCGAAAGCTACTTTGTGTGAATCGATGAAAACATTGTTGGACTACCCAAAACAAGTGGAGAAACATTTGTTTGCATCGTCTTGATACAAAGTACCTTTCATTTGAGAAAGGGTTTAAGGGTCCATCGCACGGCGGCGAGAAAATGTTTCATTGTTTGAATGTGTTTTGAGTAATGGCAAGAACTTGACTGGGCGAGATATCCATCTCGAATCCTAGTCTCAGGGATGCGTGGTATCCACCATGTTCCATTTCCATCTTATTTGTGAAAAGGTTTAATATATTTATGTGTTTTGAGATTTGATTGAGAAAGGGTTTGAATAAACCGCATTAACAAATTTGGGATGATGGCGAGAGCTAAGATAGGCGAAAATCCATCTCGAATCCTAGTCTCAAGAGTGTGTGGTATCCACCATGTTCCATTTCCATTTTATTGAAAGGTGTTAAATAGGAATTAAGTATTTTCGAGTTTTTATTATGAAAATGGCTTGACGTTGGATCAAGCATTTGATGAGCGTTTGAGAAAGATTTGAGTGACATGGTTTGAAAGAAGTGGAATGGATAGAAATTTATTGATTTTTTTATTGAGAAAATACTCGACATTGGATCGAGTCATTATTTTTGATATTTTCGAAAAGAAGTTGATTTTATTCTTGTGTTAGTAATTAGCTAAACAGTCAAGCAAATAAAGAAATAAAACAGTAAAATTATTACACATCATGGGAGTGGGGGTACATTTTATTGAATGGGGATTCAAAATAATTAAATAATTAAATCGGTCTCAACCAAAGAGTAATGCAATGTATGAGTGTAGGTGTACAAGGAACCGTCTCATTGTAAGAAGGCCCAAGAGTAAGCCATGTGAAGAAAATATCGAACATAAATCATCTTTACAACACCTTTGAAAATTAAATTGAAAGAAGTAAAATTGGGACGTGCACGAACTAAAATTAGAATGCGAGGATGCGAATCAAAGTCACATAACGCAAAGACGTGCAAGGTGGGTGGAAATTGAGGAGAAAGCAACAACTAGGTAATGTGCTTAAATCCGGTTTACACATCATGATAACCATCGGAGAGTCATGTGCGATAAATAAAAACACGGCGAAATACTATCAATATATCGATAAAATAATCACGGAATGACAACATGGGAATTATTGAATCCATAAATTAAAATCGATGTTTATTAATAAAATAAAATCAAGGACAAACGGCGAAATTAACGAGCATCAGATAAGTGAGAATAAAATATAAAAAGAGATTAAAAGAAATAAAATAGAAAAATAAATGTGTATCAAATCCTGGACATGCCACACACAGGTATCAAACCCACTACTAGGGGGAAATGAATTAGCTTCACACCCATCCGGTCATGAGCTATCAGTTGTTAAGCTACTAGCAACTAACGTACATAAGAAGAAAATAACTAAAAAAAGCTACATCAATAAACCAAACATGGGCCGCTGGGTTAGGTTTAAAGTAAAGCCCAAGAATCCTAGACCATTTGGGCTCAGGCCATTGAAGACCCGCTTCAGGAGTGGCCCAAACGCGGAAACAGTGAGGGAATCAAAATGGTCAACCCTAGCCGCATGGTTGTTAGGCTCAGTCAACGAAGGATGTTATTGCTGGCATTAACTGGCAGTATTTATGAAAAAGTTGCAGAAACAAAAAGCCATAACAACTTTTAATGGCACGGCGTCCACCTTCCAATAAATAGAATTTAATTGTTTTAAACATCAATTAAAAGGAACATTTTTAAAAAGGGAAACAACTACCAAAACCAAAGAAAACTTCTCCTTTCCTCAAGCAGTAGTAGACGGTCACAGAGAGAAACGAAAACAACAAAACATGAGGAAACGCAAAAGTAAACCCAAACATAAACAGTAAGGAGGACGATGATGAAGCGCAAATCAAAGAGAACAAAAAAAAAGATCAAACCGAAATGAATCCTATATTCTTCTTTCTCTAAGTCGGGCGCCCAAAGCGATGATACAATGAGAGATTTACCTGATCACAAAGAGATCAACGACGATTGGAATGATGATGTTGGATCCTCCTTTCGAATGCTCTCTCTTCCGGTGATTCAACTCCGGTGCACGTTGGCTCATCTGCTTTGGTCTCAGTAGGATTTTTTCCAAAACGGCGTCAAAATGAAGCCCTGGTGTTCTCTCCGAAAATGCAGACTCTAGGTTCCTTTTTTAAATTTTTTGTTGTTTTGCAGAACTTCTTGTTCGTTAGCGTTCTCTTGAATGCTCCACTTTTCTGTTTATCTATAGGCAATGCCCCCTAGAATTTGTGAAGCACAAAGATTAATCTTTCTATGTGGTCCCCTTCACTCTCCCTTCTTACTGTTAGTGATGGCATGAAATAATAGGAGTAGTGGTGAGCGTCGGTACAGAATGCTTTGGGACCTTTGTCTGCACCCTTGTGGTCCCTCTCAATTCCACTTTGGTTCCTTACTGTTAGTAAAAAAAATTATTGTTGTGAACTTGTCCCACCTTACTGATGTATTATCCTTAACACTTCCATATGAGATTAAACCATACTCTTCCACCATGTTTTCTTCTTTCCCATTTGTTTGTTGTTCTGTTAATGTGCAATGCATTTGTTTATAGTAGCATGGTTCTAATGGTTTGATATTTATTAATGTTAGACTAATATGCATTTTATCTGGCTTGTTTGGAGACAAACCCTGCAGGATTGGCGCTATCGTAAGACTGGATTGCAGATTAGTTCAGGTTTGGCTTATGGTGCAGCAAATTGTATTTTGCTTGGTCTTTGCTCATGTACTCTAGTGTGTTGTATGATTGGTAATGTCTAGGTTCATCTGGTGGTGGAGGTAAAACACTCCCAAAACGGAGATGCAAATTATTTGTAGCACCAATGATTTGTAGGACTCTACTCCTTGCAAATGCTAATACTAATTCATCCTTTGTAAAGTTATATTCGTGAGCACCATGATCATGTAGATATAAGCATTCTCTATTGTTGCAAGGCACCTTTCTGATCCATGCATGGCAATACTTTGTTGTTCCAAAACAAGCCTTCAATGGTCTACCTTCTAATACAAAAAAAAGTGAACCGATTGAATGCATCGAACTGCTTCAGATTCTTTTGAGTAAGTTATATACACACAACAATTGTTGTTTGCAGAATGTTGAATAATGCTTGTTGCAGTACGAGATATTGGCACCTTCAAAACCTTGCCATACCTTCCAAAGTACTCCCTACGCTGAAGCAAATCTTCATCTTCTGTAGTTTCTTTTTATGCTGTGAATTCATTTCAGTAACCAATCTTCGACAGTTAGTTGCCATTGCCATAATGCGTTCTTTGTCATAAGCTGAACAGAAGGCAGGACAACAGCCCTCAGTTTCATCCTTATGTGTCATTTCCATTATATGATGCCAACACCACACACATATCTCATAGCCGCATTTTCATGGTTTCAGATGCTGATCAGTCGGGTCCATCTCCTTAGTGCAAATCGGACATGATTTTCCTCCTTTGTCACCCATGGTTGTCCAGGATATTCAGGGTGAGAGCAGAGAAGAGAGAGAAGAGGCAGAGCAATGTGTGAGTGAAGTAGGGATCGGGATTCTTGGGGTTTTGGGGTGAGTTGAATTTGGTCCAAATGCCAACTTTTTTTTGTAAATTTGTAAGTTTATGACTTGTAATGATTGTAACGTTTGATGTGAATGAAAATGGGTGACCTTGTGGCAAAACAAAATTGTTTCCTTGTACCTTATAACTTCCATATATTCATGTGATGAGATACTTTATTCACATGCAACATAAATGGATGATTATGCTTGAATGAATGAATGAAGTGATCGAAATATGAATGAGTATGTGGAATTTATTGAATATGAAATGGAAAATTTTCCAATGTGATTGAAGAAATATGAATGAAAATTTTGAATATGAAATAGAATTTTGAATATGATATGGAGAATATGAATGTGAATGAATAAATATGGGTGGAATTTCTTGAATCATGAATGAAGAAATATGAACATGAATGGAGAAATATGTATGGAATTTCTTTGAATCGTGAATGAATGGGAAAATGAATATGAATGGAGAAATATGTATGGAATTTATTTGAATCATGAATGAATGGGAAAATGAATATTAATGATGAAATATGTATGGAATTTCTTTGAATCATGAATGAATGGGAAAATGAATATGAATGAAGAAATATGTATGGAATTTCTTTGAATCATGAATGAATGGGAAAATGAATATGAATGATGACCCAAAACAAAAAAAACTTGCACTTGACACAAAATTTCTTTGAAAGAAGGTGCGAACTTGTAATATGACAATGAGGGATGAATAATGTTTTATGAGGGATACAAAACATGGATTGAAATGGTACACAAGAACGAAAGTCATGAGGCTCCACCTGATTCTATCAAGTGAAGAGAGGTTCCCAACCTTGCTTGACTAAGTAGGTTAATTTTCTTATACTAAAATAAAAGGAAAAGCCCAAAAGTTTATGGAATAGTAGGTGATAGCAAGTCTAAACAAAGCAAGTTGGTGGGTTGCCTCATGACCAGATGAAATGGTCATGAGGAGGAGCAATGCAAATGAATGATTGATTGGGAAAACTTTTAGAACCAAAATCAGGGTATGACACATACCAGGCCACCAAAATAATTTCCTCAAATCTTGATACATCTTAGTAGCACCAGGATGAATACTTAAACCACTACGATGTCCTTCATCAAGAATCCTCTTTCACAAATCCAAAACATCGGGAACACAAACTCTATCATGACACCTCATGATAACATTCTCATCAATCTGAAAATCACCACCTTTACCTTGATTTATCAATGTCAATCGATCTACCAAAACCAAATCAGATTTCTGACCTTCTCGAATCTCATCCAAAATTCCACTAGTAAGCTTCAAAATACCAAGCTTCACTCCAAAAGAAGTCTCTTCACAAACGAAACTCATATCTCGAAATTGTTTAAGCAAATCCAATTCTTGCACCATCAACATCGACATCTGCAAAGATTTCCTACTCAAAGCATCGGCTACAACATTCACTTTGTCAAGATGGTAATTCAAACCAAAATCATAATCCTTCAAGAATTCCAACCATCTTCTTTGCCTCATATTCAACTCTTTCTGATCGAACAAATACTTCAAACTCTTGTGATCACTAAACACATCGAATCTCAACCCAAACAAATAATGTCTCTAAATCTTCAAAGCAAACACAACAGCAGCTAATTCCAAATCATGAGTCGGATAATTCCTCTCATGCACTTTGAGTTGCCTTGAAGCATAAGCTATAACTTGTTGATTCTGCATTAACAAACCTCCTAAACCCTTCAAAGAAGCATCACAATACACAACAAATGGTTCTGATGGATTCGGTAAAATCAAAACAGAAGCAGTAGTCAATCTCCTCTTCAGCTCTTGAAAACTAGCTTCACACTGTGTCGTCCAAATGAAAGCTTGACCTTTCCTAGTCAACTGCGTTAACAGCAAAGATAACTTAGAAAAGCCTTCAATAAACTTTCGATAATAACTTGCCAAACCATGAAAACTACGAATCTCAAACACAGATTTTGGTGCTTCCCATTGAGATATATCCTCAATCTTAGAAGGGTCAACCGAAATACCACCACTAGCCAAGGAAACTCACTTCCTTCAACCAAAACTCGCACTTCGAAAGTTTAGCAAACAATTGCTTCTCTTTCAATATAGATAAAACAATCCTCAAATGCTCAGCATGATCCTCTTCACTCTTCGAATATATCAAAATATCATCGATAAACACGACAACAAACTTATCGAGATATTTATGAAAAATTTGATTCATGTACTCCATAAATACACCAGGTGCATTCGTCACACCGAAAGGCATCACTGAATACTCATAGTGTCCATACCTTGCTCTAAAATAAGTCTTCTGAATATCTTCAGCTTTTACAGGGATCTGATGATACCCAGACCTCAAATCAATCTTGTTAAACACACAAGCACCAACCAACTGATCCATCAAATCATCAATCCTCATAAGCGGATACTTATTCTTGATAGTAACCTTATTCAGTTGTTTGTAATCCACACACAACCTCATAGTACCTTCTTTCTTCTTAACTAACAAGATAGGTGCACCCCACGGTGACACACTCGGACGAATAAACCTCTTATCAAGCAAATCCTCTAGTTAACTCTTCAACTCTTTCAACTCAGATGGTGACATCCGATACGGAGCCATCAATACCGAACTAGTACCAGGAACCAAATCAATCCTGAACTCAACTTCACGTTCAGGCGGAAAATCGCTAACCTCATCAGGAAACACTTCAGGAAAATCACGAACAACTGGAAATTCACCCATTGTCCATTTTCACTAAGCTTCAAACTTGCCACCAACATAAACACTTCATCACCATCTCGCACGGATTGATTCACTTGTTGAGTAGACAAGAATAAATCACCTTCCTTCTCTGGCTCAAGAAAAAGAACAGCTTTCGCAAAACAATTGATATAGACATGGTTGGCCATCAACCAGTCCATTCCCAAAATAACATCAAGTTAACTCAATGGAAGACACACTAAATGAACTTCAAAATCTTTATCACAAATATTCAATGGACATTTCAAACAAATAGATGAAGTAGTCACTGAACCCATAGTCGGAGTATCAATAACCATGCTTCCACGCATAACAGATAATTCAAGATTCAATCTCTTAGCACAATCCAAAGAAATAAAAGAGTGTGTCTCACTTGTATCAATAATAGCAATCAAAGGCATATTATTAATAAAACACGTACCTCAAATCAATCTCTCCTCAGCAGAAGTATCAGCACCGGACAATCCAAACACTTTCCCTTTGGCTTGCTCCTTATTAGGCTTGTTGCACTTGGTACTAATGTTCCCTTGCTCACCACAGTTGTAGCAAGTCACATTTGAACCAACTCTGCAATCAAAAGATTTGTGACCTTGCTTGCCACACTTGAAACAAGTCACATCGCCCTTAGGACACTCGGGAGCACGATGTCCCTCAACACCACATCTGAAGCACTTGACAGAAGTGTGAGATCCTCCCCCACTCGGCTTATTTCCATCACCAGCTTTCTTCTTACCATCATATGGCTTCCCTCGGAATTTCCGTTTTCCTTTCTTATCATGCAAGGACTTGTAATGAGCAGCACTCTCACGGCTATCCTCATCATAGATCCTACTCTTGTTAACCAACTCAGAAAATCTCGTAATTTGTTTGTAACCCATTGCCTTCTTGATATCAAGTCTCAAGCCATTCACAAACTTAAGACACTTGGATCTCTCAACATTAGCAGTATTGTAATAGGGACAAAATTTGATCAACTCCTCAAACTTTGCAGCATACTCAGCTATGGTACCATTACCTTGCTTCAACTCAAGGAATTCAATTTCCTTCTTTCCACGAACATCTTCTGGAAAATACTTCTCCAGAAAAGCATCACGGAAAAGTGCCTAAGTAACTTCAATGCCATCCTCATCAAATCTCTGAACAGTGTTGCGCCACCAATCCTCAGCTTCTTTCTGAAGCATATGAGTGTCAAACTGCACCTTCTACGCATCTGAACAGTTTATAACTTGAAAGATTTTCTCAATCGCCTTCAACCACTCTTGAGCTTTATCAGGTTCATGAGCTCCTTCAAAAGTTGGAGGATTGTTCCTCTGGAACTTCCCCAAAGCACGGAACTCACCAGCATCACGCTCTCGATCACCAGCATCCATTTGTAGAATGGCACCAGCCAACAGGGTCAATGCCGCCGCAAGTGCATCATCATTCCTTCTAGCAACCATCTTCCTGCTACACCAACCACAACAACAAGGATTGTTAAATAAATTGTATCGATTGTGTCATACACACAAATCAGATACAACAGAATCAAATAAATTCATAACCTGGCCGAATGACCGGCCGTGCTCTGATACCACTAATGTAACACCCCCAAACTACTACTACTCAAATACAGCATACAATTGCATAATCATAGTAAATTAAAGCATGCATACGCGAGGGCATCACATTTACTTCTGCCAGAAATAACACATGCCATGGTCACATACAAGTAACACGGACTATAAATCAAAACTAAATAACCAACATGCAAACTAACTCAGCAGAATAACATCTCTCTTTATAAATGGTAAATAGTGATGATTCCCATAAATCATCTACCACAAAATATCGTTTTGGGCTCTAAGGCCACTCAACATTAAAACCAACATATCCAAATAACAAGATAAAAGAGAGCACAACAATATCTCTCAACATCAAAACAAATAAAAATAATCTCATAAACCCAAGTGTTACATGACCAGAGCACTATAGACTACCTAGTCAAAACACAACAAGAACTAGCCTACAAATCTAATCCTTATGTGAAGCACCACTATCTCCAGTACCTGAGCGATGTCGCGATAGAACATCATTCCAACATAAGGCTGAGAACTCAAATCATTATAGGAAAACATAATAATATGAAATGTATAACAAACATACATATATTATTAGAATTCATCACGCTTCATACAAACATGCATCATATCATCTTATTAAAGAATCACATGTTTACCATCATACGACATGGCTCAACAATCCACAAGTATTCATTTATAAATACTAAACGATGTACAAAAGTCATATTTCACAATATATCGATTTCATGTACATATTATCATCCATCATCATCAAATATGTATACAACTTTCACATGATTCCATAATGTATACATGTCACCATTTCATCACATATATCACAAATATGCATACATATCACATCAACAACACATCAACAATTCATATCAAATGGATCACCTAAACTCCACGTATATGCATATCTACCAAAATCATATCCACACAATCATATCACATAATCACACAAACAACAATTCACACTGACACGTGCGACTCAATGTGTGACTCAATGATATATGCATGTGGATCCCATCCGTTATCATTTCCGGCTTTCCGAGCGTCTCTCAAATAGACTAGATAACCACCTCTAAAGCTTGATTCGGCCTTAAGCTTTCAAGCCCCATTCGGCGTTAGGTTTGGGACAAGCAAATAATCTACACGAGATTACCCAACATTGTCTCTTTCATAGACTCGTGCTAGTGTAAGTGTGCAACAACAACAAGACTCGTGCAATTAAGACGATCACAACCCCTTAATCATACATAAGCATACCACATCCAACATTTGCACAACATACACCTAACATGACTTCAATCCCAAACAATACATCAAATAACATTCATCATCTCATCACAACATATTAACATAAAGCAAACAAGCCAATTCATGTTATTCATCAAATTCACCAATTCACATCATCACATACATAATTTCAAGTATTATGTTTCTTCACAAAATCCATCTAAAACCACCCAATACATGTCAAACAATAGAAAACATGTCATTCACATTCACCACACATACAACATACATCCATATTAGGATTCTTTTGATAAAATATTAATCTATTGTTATCAAAATGAATATCACGTTATAAATGATATTCTTAGCTTCGTAACGGTCCAAACGGCACCTCAAACGGAGTTACGGTTCAAAAGTTATTGAATTTACAAGTTTTTCAAAATGCTGTCAAAACCAAAAAATTTACTGTTGCAAAAATGCTGTCAAAAACCATAAAAACTGTTGTTGCGAAAATGCTACTGTCCATCACGAATTTTCATCATTAAACCATATTAATTCATCATTTTTCATGAAATAAATAGTTATACAACTTATATATATCATATAGCAACTATTAGGATCATAGAAACAAGATTCTAAGCTCCACTAATTTCCACCAAAATCCCAAATCAACCATTTTCAAGTGAAACTCAAACATGCAATTATACACCTAATCATGTTCTATACACATACCCATTCATGAAATTCAATATAGAAAAATCATAGCATAACATAAACATCACTTTCATGGATTAAAACATAAACACATGTTAGGGTTTCTCAAAAATCAAAATCCCCAAATCCTAAGTTCATGATATCTAACTCACATACATTACATACATTATGTTTACCCATAACCACTTGAAATCCCACCTTTACCTTAGTATAGATGAAATCTCTAGGTTCTTCTTCTTCTAGTTTCCTTTTCTCCTCTTTCTCTTCTCTTCTATTCTATTCTATCTTCTTCTCTTGGTTTACAAAACTAACTCTAATCTCTAAAGCCCTTACTATCTTTTTAACTCATAATGGACTTAATCCACTTATCCACCCATTCTAATTAATTAGGCTCATTACTAGACAATTGCTATTTCTACTCATAAAATTCAATTATTCAAATAACACATATATTCAAATAATTCAAATAATCATTAGAAGACATATTTAATTAATTATCACACCAAATAATGATGAATTAAAATAAACACCTAATAAATAAATACGAAAATTAAATCGGGGTGTTACAGAACTCAATGTAGATTCCTTGGTAGTTATGAAAGCTATTGAGGAGGGAAAGATCAGTAAAATGGAGTCTATGGCCCTGATCAGAGAAATTTGAAGGCTTATCGAAGTCCATGAAATCGTGCTAGTGGCTTATGCCTTTGGAGAAATGAATATTTGTGTCGATGTGTTAGCAAAAATAGGGTGCGCAAGGATGAAGTGTCAAATTTATGGTGAAGCTCCATATTTTTCAAAGTCCCTCCTGGATATTGATTGAGTTGGTGTAGGAATCTCTACAGAGGTGTTTTCGTAGTTTTCTTTTCTCGTTTGGGCTTATGCCCTCTCTATTATAAAAAAAGAAAAGTTCAAATTGAACTATGGAGAATTGTTCACTGAAAATGGCAAATCATAAAAGTGGAAGAAGGTAGAATGTATAGTTGTGTTTGTGAAATAAATGACGAATGACACTGAAAATATTAGGGTGTTCATTGGTTTGGGCATATTTGAACCAAATCAAAAATTAAATTAAATCATGGTATTTGAGTCAAACATTTTTTTAATTCGGACAAAAAACCTAACCAAATAAACAAAATCCAATATTTGTTCGAATAACATATTTTCAAAACTCTATCCTCGGTCTCGTCTATCTGAACCAACCATAATTAATTGTTATAATTTATATCATAATTATCATAAAAATTAATACAACGTAAAATGTCATTTGTGACAATCACAACGTATATGAAAAAAAAATTATAGATTTTTAAATTAGTATAGAAATTTAGTTGATTTAAATTATTTATTTTATGAAATTATTATTGCATATTTATTTCTAATACATTCGATCAATCAAATTTAAACCACTTCATTATTTCTCGATTTAATTTAATTTATACTTTATTGTAAAAATGTACCAATCCAATTTAAACCAAACCGTTTATTTTTTTATCAATTTAAACATCGAATTCTTTCCGAATTAAATTTTAGCTACAAGAATGTTCCTCCTGTCCTTATTTTGATTTCCAAAAAATTTGTGATGAATAAAAAACCTTAGCTACAAGATTAGGGCAGTGAAATTTCCAAAGACAAAAATGCTAAATACAGACAAATGCCGATTATGTAATATTGGCTTGGCTCCACGTTTCACCTTATCTTATTAATTATCAATTATCAGTCATTTACCAAAGCTAAATATACTCTAATCTGTACTCTCCTCAGTCCTCTCCCTTCTTCCACTCATTTTCTTTAGTTACAGAATCCACACCACACACTCAAAATCAGTAACAATGATTGCACCCCACTTATGGATACCAACAGTACTGTTTTTGCTGGCGTTTCCCTTGCTTTTGGCAGCTGAAGAGGAGGATTCCACCAGAAATAGCATCATCTTCACCACACTTGGCAGAGCTTTCTACGCTTTTGATATCTATTCCCTCCCAATTCCACTTCACCACCAATCACCCAACAATACTAACCAAGAATTACAACTCACTGACGGCTACTCCGTCAATTTTAACGGCCACTTTCTTCCCAATCACTCATCCATTAAACTCCCATCAGACCAAGACCAACCTCCTCTTCAACTCGTTTACGTCACTGAGAGAAACGGGTTTCCCACCATATACTACGACGCCGTTTTCACAACTACCAAAAAAACAAGCACAAGAAGATCAGCTCTTGAATCTGATATCGTGGAAAGAATTCAACTTCCTTTGTTGCAAAATCACGTCACAGAAACAACTCAGAATCAAGTTTCAATCAAAGATAAACCCAGTGTGACTAGCGATGGTGAATATTTAGTTTACGTTTCAACACACGAGAATCCCGGTGTGCCACGTGTCAGCTGGACAGCCGTTTATTCTACGCATCTCAAATCAGGTCTCACCCGAAGACTCACTCCCTACGGTGTCGCTGATTTCAGCCCCGCCGTTTCTCCCTCCGGTAAATGGACTGCAGTCGCTTCTTATGGCGCCCAAGGTTGGTCCGGCGAAGTAGAGGATCTTACTACAGATATCTACGTTTTCCTCACTCTAGACGGAACTCAGCGATACAAGGTTCTTGAACACGGTGGCTGGCCGTGTTGGGTTGACGATCGTACTATTTACTTTCACCGGAGAGGTATTGACAACTGGTGGAGTATTTACAGAGCAATACTCACCGCCGATTCTTCAGACTCTGTGATTATTGAGCGAGTCACCCCACCGGGTCTACACGCGTTCACACCAGCAACGTCTCCAGGAAACCATAAGTTCATAGCCGTCGCTACAAGAAGACCTGGCTCTAGTTTCCGTCATATTGAGTTGTTCGACCTGGTTAACAACGAGTTCAAGGAGCTAACTCGTTTCGTCTCGCCTCAAACTCACCATCTAAACCCGTTTATCTCACCCGATGCAACACGTGTCGGGTACCACAAGTGTAGGGGAAAAGTAAGCAATACCAGTCCTCAGTTTTTACTAGAGAATGTTCGGAGCCCCGTACCAAATCTAACTCTTTTCCGGTTCATCGGTTCGTTTCCGGTTTTCTCTCCCCGTGGAGACCGAATCCTTTACGTTGACTTGCCTGGCGTTTATGTCGTGAACCGGGACGGTTCAAACCCGCGTAAGGTTTCTAACGCCATGGCTTTCTCAACAGCCTGGGACCGGGTTCGACCCGGTGTAATCTACACAGCAATTGGACAAACATTTGCTTCGGAGAGCACGGAGGTTGATATCATCTCCATCGACGTCGACCGGAATATCGTCAAGAAGTTAACCTTAGACGGAAAGAACAACGCCTTTCCGTCTCCTTCCCCTGACGGAAAATGGATCGTGTTCCGTTCGGGTCGTTCGGGTCATAAGAATCTCTACGTGATGAATGCTGTTGAGGGAGAGAAAGAAGGGCTTAGAAGACTAACGGAGGGTCCATGGACAGATACAATGTGCAACTGGTCACCTACCGGAGAATGGATCGCTTTTGCGTCGGATCGTCATGACCCTGGGAGCGGAAGCTTCGAGGTTTATCTGATCCACCCAGATGGAACCGGGTTGAAGAAACTGATTCAAAGCGGGTCGGGTGGGAGGACGAACCACCCGTATTTTAGCCCTGATGGGAAGAGTCTTGTATTTACGTCAGACTATGCGGGTATATCAGCTGAGCCAATTTCAAATCCGCATCATTATCAGCCATATGGAGAAATATTCACAGTTAGATTGGATGGTTCGGGGTTGACGAGATTGACACATAATTCGTATGAAGATGGAACCCCTGCTTGGTCACCCAAGTATATGAAGCCAGTGAATGTTGAGAGGCCCAAGGGTGGAGCTTATTGCTCTTTTGCTGACTGTCACTGGCTCAACAACATGCCAAATTATGCAGGTCTAAAGGCACAGTGTGCTATATAAATGTTGATGCAGTTCATATTCTATGTATTGTTATGCATATAACAAATAAATAAATTTGGGATGCATAAAATATAAAATATAGGTTGAGTGTTCTTTATTGGTAATGTGATTTTGGCTTTGCATTTTACTGTTTGGTTTATGGCTAGGGGTGTGCATGATTCAAAACCATAACCAAATTGAACCAAATATATAGATTAGTTTGGTTTTTAAAATTACTTTGATAAAATCGGTTTATATTTTTAAAATCGGTTTATGTTTGGATCGGTTTGGTTAATAACCGGTTTTTACTAAAAAAAATAATTTTTGTTTGGATCAATTTTAAAACCAAATTTCCCTCAAATTTAATTTTCATTCAAACAACTTCTTAACTAAAATTAAAATTAAGTAATTACCTATAAGATAGAAAAAAAATCAATTTTAAAAAAAGACTTTTAAATCGGTATTTTTCAAACCAGTTTTTTATTTTCTTTAAAAAAATAATTTTATAAAAAAAACAATTTTATAAAAATAAATTAGGTTTAAAAAAAATAATTTTATAGCAAAAATAATTTAATTTCTTTAACCTGCCTTTTTATTTCAACTAGTTTTAAATTTAGTTTATGTTAAAAATAGTTATTTAAAAAAACTGCTTTAAATTTAACTCTTATAATCTCCACAAACAATATCATAATCTCCACAAATAATATCTTGATTAAAAACAGAAATAATTTCATTGAATTTGTTACTAGACTAATTAACAACAATAAAATTCTTCAACCTACACTATGAATATAACAAAATATGAAACATGAAGAATCTTTATGTTTTTTCACTTCTAGTTCCATAAGCAATTAATCAGCTTCTTCTGCAATAAGCTTAATGCTGCATAAAATAAAATGAAATTACAAGAATGTTAGCATATTCAAAAGTGAAAACAGTGAAATTGCAAGTCTATTTTACATTTTAAGACATGGACGACCCGATTTCTAAGACCATGTCTCGAACAAAATCTAACTCAAACTCATTATCTCAAAAAAGAATATATTCAAGTTAAGGAGCCTAGTTTAAAGTACAAAAATATGAGACCCATGTAAGGGAAGATTCAGTAACACATTAAGTCAAACCAAATCACGCAACAACATAAACCCACAAGTGCAGAAAATGCACATATAATAAATTGAGTAGAATATGCAAAAACAAACTTTAGAATTCTTTACCGTTAAATCATCTTCGAGTGTAACAGAAGTTGAAGAGGTTGAACAGCTAGCACCATCTTCCGTATAAAGTAATTCTACAAAACATATAAAGAGATTTCATTATACCTCAAGTATAATAAATAATAATACATTAGCGAATATACTTAGTTATCATACCTTGCTCAAATCTCTCAAGAATATCAAAATCTTCATTTGTAATCAAGGAGGAAGATGTTCCTTTGAGCCAATCTTGGGTGCATATCAACGCTTCGACTGTTGTAGGTGTTAATGAGCTGCGATATGGATCAAGCACCCTTTCTCCTGTACTGAATGCAGATTCAGAAGCCACTGTGCTTATAGGTATAGCCAACATGTCTCTTGCAATGTTTGAAAGGATGAGATATCGGCCAGAGTTCACTTTCCACCACTCTAGAACATTTATCTCCATGTTATGCTCTAACTTCTCTCCAAGATAAGTAGTTAACTCATTATCCGCATTGTCACACCCTTCTGAAATATAGAACTCAGCAGTTCCATAAGGATCACTAACACCACCAAAAACTTGCAACTCATATGAATTACCTTGAGGAGACATAAATCCAACATGATATTCCTCATAAATAGATTTCAAGCTAGACTCTAAATTTGCTTTCAAGGCGTCAGCATCATCCTTATTATAATATCGCCTTACCATCCAATCGACCAATCTAATCTTGCGCCTAGGGTCGAATACTAGAGCAATCAACAACAACATGTTAAGCTTCTCATGATTTCCCCAATATTTATCATATTTCTTCTTCATTTTTTAAGCTACTGAACGTAGATGCTCATCTTCAGACGCACACATATCCATAATGCTCTTTCCAATACCCAGGATCTCAAACATATAAATATTGCTTGTCAAATAAGATGACCCCGAAATGTGTAAGGTAGCATCATAAAATAACTTCAAGAATGGGATGATTAAGTTAATATGCTTCCAATCTTCTTCTGTCGGAACACCTTTCCCCTTCTTTGTCAACTCATTCACATACTTTTTATCTCGAAAACTTAATTCTTCAAAGGTCCTCTCATGTTTTGATGCGGATACTAACATCAAGTATGTTGAGTTCCGATGAGTCTCAACATCTAGCCAAACTAAACCTTTATAATCCATGCTTTCCTCATCAATACATGCCTTGAATTTAGCAAGCCTCGCAGGAGAAGATCTAACACACCACACAGCATGACGGATTCTACCAATAGAGCCATCAATGTCTTTCAAACCTTCTTTCACAACTAAATTCAATATATGCGCACAACACCGCATATGAAAACGGTTTCCACTCATAACTAAACTATTCCTAGACAAAATCCTTCTCTTGAGACGCTCAACCCCAACATCATTAGATGAAGCATTATCAACTGTCAAACTAAGCACACGGTTAACCTCCAACTGTTCATGCACATCTCCATTGTTGCACAAATAACATCCCCTGTATGACTTGTGACTTGACAAAAAGTTAAAATCTTCTTCTGTAAGTGCCAATTATTGTCAATGAAATGGGCTGTCACACACATATAACTCAACTTTTGACAAGAAGAAGTCCACATATCAGTTGTGAGACAAACTCTTTGACAATTCAGAGAGAGAAAAATTTTCAAAATCATTCTTTCACTATCCCATAGTTTCAAGACATCACGCGCTAGTATTGTGCGTGAACAAATCTGAAATCTTGGTGATGCGAGACTCATAAATTCATGAAAAGACTCATGTTCAACCTTCCGAAAAGGAATCTCCATGTTTATGAACATCTTAACCATTGCTCTTCTAATGGCTTCTTGGTCAAACTTGACAATTAAAGGAGAGCCAACATGTTCTTCAACACTTGTCGTAGAAGATAATGTCCTTTGCCTCTTGTAAACAAGGCATCTCGATACATGAGCATGCATGGAACTAGTTCCATTATTATACTTAATTTTCGTGTCACAGTATTTGCACGAAGCTTTTTGTTCTTCTTCCGACGATACAATGAAATGCTTCCAAACCTCTGAACGATTCCTTTGCTTCTTAGTGTGAGGAGGTGGCATTTCATTAGAGATTGTAGGTGGAGGGGTTGAAACTGTATTCTCGGATGTTGCATAAGTTGTACCAACATTAGTCATCTTGATTCTGTTAAAAATAGGAAAACAAATTATGATAAAAAAAAACACAATAAAAAATCTGATATGAATATGACATTTCCTTATTCAATTGGTATGTATGATGCTGTTATAACAAACCTGTAGATCACACTTCAAGATATAAATATTAGTGAACAGGTCCAGGCTCTAATATCTCCAGTATTACTGATGAGCATTCATCAGTAGTAGTTCAAAACTCAGACCGCTTGATACAAACATGACATGCTACATGCCCTGCAAAAATACATACACAATTAGGATTCACACCAAGACAATGCATCCATTCAATTTAAATTCTTTCTAACATACTAATAGCCTAGCGTAATTAATGTAATCATCCAATTATTTGAATTATCATATCATGACTTACAAGTTTGATGATATAGCAGTACAAGCATTCAATGCACCAACAGCCTAACAGTTTGATAATTGGCCAATGCTAACAGATTTCAGTCCATTACAAAATGTTCCTTGTAACCAGTTTAGAAGATGTGTTGTTTTTAAAAAAGTTGAAGCATTCTCGCACCATATCATATTATCTAAATTAATGTTCTTTTAGTTTTTGCTGGAAGATGCATCGTGCATAAAAGTTACCAGAAATACTCAACATCAATTAAAAGAAGCTTCAGTAATTATAGAACGTACCTGGGCTAGAGTTAAATCAAAAAAGCTAGAAGCATCACTATCTCTTCTCTGTACACATACACAAGACGGACTTCTACCAAGCCATGCTGCTGATCCTGCCACAGCCTCCGCTGTAATGAAACAAAATTGCCTATCAATGACTACTCAAAGAGCTTTTACGCTACAAATTTTATCATAAGTTAATAAAAAAGCAAGATTTGTTCAGTAAGCACTTATTTCATCCTTAGCACACAGTTTCTTTATACTTCAGTTTCCCATGTAAAAACAGAAGCATCAGCTTATTTGAACCACATTTTCATACCAAAAAGATGAATGCAAGTTTCTATAACTGGTTTTTTTCTAACCGTTTACATAATTTACATTTGATTTCAATTAAATCCACAAAAAAGGATAAAAACAACAACAGAACAACAATAATGACTAAATTGTGTAAAAGCAGCCCAGTACATCATCTCCTTGAATTCAATTTCACAACAAAGAAAGAAACTGTAAATCACTTTGTTAATTTCCCAAACAATTTATGTGTTCCTAATCACATTAAGCTTAACCTATAAACCTATCAAACAAAATAAACAAGTCAATTATAGATGAATTTCGTGAACACCAGATCTAGAGGGATAAAAAAGTAAAATAAATTAATAATGGAATTGAAAGGAAAAGAAAAGTAGATATAAAAAATTCACCTACCAATGCAACTTAAAATAAATTCTGAGTTGCAAGTTGAAGGGTTTGAGAAGAAAGGGTTAGGGTAGGGATTTGGTAGAAGATACACCGGACAATCTTTGTTTCAGTTTCTCAAAAATCATACGATGCAGGTTTTGATGAGTTTGGAATTTGAAGAATGATGAAGAGAAAAAAAAGATGAAAAAAGTTTGGATTTTTGAGAATTAGGGATTCTGAAATTTGTGTTTTGGGTTAATTTGAAATGATTATTGAAATATGGTAACCGTTTACTTGAACCGGTTTGTAATAATGGTTACCGGTTTTTTTTTAATTTGATAAATGGATCACCAATTTCAAAATATAATTTTGGGTTGGGTTTTAAAGTTTGGATTAATTTGGATAGGAATTTGGTTCATTGTTATTGGTTATTTTGCACACCCCTATTTGTGGCAACTTTTTTTTAGTGAATAAAATATAAATAAGAGCATATAACAAAAAAAAATTACAATATATAGCTGAACCATGGTGCTGCCAAAATATGAAATCTTCGAGGATCTAAACTCCGCAAATTTTCTCATGTGTTTTGGCTTTCTGTTTGTTGGAATATTTGGCTAAAGAGAAACTCTATCATTTTTAACGAGAAGCTAGCGAACTTGTCAGAAATCATAGATAACATAAAAAAAACTTGGATATGGGTTTATAGTTTAGAGGAGAAGGAGAATAAACCCTACTTAAGTGATTGGGGTAATAGCCCCTTTTCTTCTTCTTGGATATGGGTTTATAGTTTAGAGGAGAAGGAGAATAAACCCTACTTAAGTGATTGATTGAATAGTCCCCTTTCTTGTATTCAGAGTTTGTAATTTGACTATTGTACAAGTTGAATATCTCTTGTATTCTTGATAATTCAAGTTTCTTGTTTATAATAAAATATGACACTTCAACTTTTTAGAAATTGATTGTCAGATCAAGAATAAAGAGATGTTAGAGTTTTGTTTTGATAGAGACAAATGAAAGAAATGTTAGGGTTTTATTTTGAAAGAGATGATTGTTATGTACTGAAGCAAAAGATAGTTTAGTTTATATATAAATATGTAACACCGTTCACCACGGTTAATAATATGACCGTGATGAAATAATTGCACCTTACAATATGGTTGATTATAAGAATCATGGTGACATATGTCGCAACGCGAAAAACAACCGGCGGAAAAAAAAAGTTTACAGAGCCGCCACCGACGTTATTCATCCTATGACGGAAAGGGAGCGCAGGACTAACCTAAGAAAGGGAAAGGAACGGTCTTACGACCAGAGATTACAAGGTACGGGAGTCGGTTACGCAAGGGGAAGGTATTAGCACCCCTCACGTCCGCCGTACTCGACGGGATCCACGCTCAAAAGATAGCTCAAAGAATAGGAAAAGGTTGCTAATAAAACTGCTCGAAGAAATCACATAAACTGGGATAATAAACAGGTGAAAGAAGACGAAGGAAGTAGACTCGGCAGGATGTCGCATCCTGGGCCTACGTAGTTTGTCAGAAACAAACATCAGAGTCAACGTAGTTCGGGGAAAGGGAGGCATGCTCGCTAGGATATCGCATCCTATGCCTACGTATCTTCTCTATCCAAGGAAGAATCAGAGCACTCGTAGCTCGGCTAATGCACGCTGAAACAAAACACAAAAAAGGGACGCTAAGACGTCAAAAGAAACACTCAACAGGAAACAGAATGCCAATACATGGACCTACACCCGACTCCTGACAACAAAAAGGAAACAGAATGCCAATACATGGACTTACATCCGACTCCAAACAACAAAAAGGAAACAGAATGTCAATACATGGACTTACATCCGACTCCAAACAATAACAAACGCTAACCAGCGAACACCAAAGAAGAAGGTTATTAGATTATCCCAACAAAGTAACCAAATATCCAAAGATGGACACCAAAGATGAACCCCAAATGAACAATCATCACAAATGAACCCCAAATATGAACCCCAAATGATAACAATTGTCACAGATGAACCCCACAAATGATCCCCAACTGAATAACAAACCCCACAAATGATCCCCAATATGAATAATAGAAGAAATCCTCAAGGTATAAACATACCACACACGCACACGCCGAACAAACGAGTACTCACACCAAAGAAGACAAACAAAGGGTGAACACATACAAAACAACAAAAGAAAAAGAAAAGGTTGCCCAGAGAGATTGCTCGCAACCTCCTGCCTACGTATCTCATCTGGTATGAGAATCAGGGCGACGTAGTTCCCCTTAACAGGGGTAAAACTCTCTCCTAACCAGAGACCAGGGAAACAACAAACTAATAGGGAGACTAAGACTCGATCCTAATAGTTGTCATGCCATCAATAATCCCTAAGTTGAGGTCTCTAATCAGAATCCTAACTCACACAGGAAGCAAGTCAATTCAGAGCAAAGCAGATAAACACACCAGCACAAGTGAACAAGCATCACACACTATATCCATACAAGAGGCCCAAACAATGGGTAGGCTTTAGTCAAGAGGGGTCATATCAACCTCGACAAACAAGCCAAACTGTAAGGGTGATCAACTGGGCTCTTAACCACTGACATTGAACGTCAGGGTGAGCAGATCAAAATGGTAATGAGAATGAGACCTCATAGCTCTTAACCTTGGCCAGGGTGAGCTCATGACAAAGAAAGCGTGGGGATCCAGAAAGAGGGATCCTATTCCACTTGACAGACACTGGACAAAGATCTTGGGTACATGTTCAAAAGTGTCAGCACGTAGTGCGAGCATAATGAACGACTCACTGAAAAACGGGGAATTGCCTACTAATCCCTTCTATCCGTCAATTGCCTCTTCACTTAAGAGGACTTATCAAGTAGCACATGCCTCATCTTGGAGGTCTTTGGCACAAAGGTAAACAAACACAAACAGAGCCTCTTAAGGAGGACTTGCCAGCAAAATGCCTGCCAAAAAGGTGACAGGACTTCCAGACTATATGGAGTAAGAGACTAACTACCTAAGTGGTGTATCAACCATAATCCAAAGCTCAAGCAAGAGCTAAAAGCAAGCAAGCAACTAAGGTACCTGTACAAAAGCTAACCAGTTAATATCTCAGACAAACAATCAGAAAACAAACAGTGAAACCATCCAACTGTTACACAACTCAATGTACAATGGTCAAGCAATCAAGTGAGGCAATGGGCTCAACATGTCAACTTAAATCCCTACAAAACACAACTAGGTCAGAACACAATTCAATTTGCATCTCAAAAGGTGAGCAACTCAACCATTAATGCTAAGTGTCCAAACCTGAAACACAAGTCAAGGTTAGTTCATGTACAAAACACTAGTACAAAGACTAGGTCCAAAACCAAACCAAAAGATCAAAACAGAAGTCAATATTTTGCATAAAGCAAGTTCAAACATATCATAAAATGTCCTCAAAAGGACCAGCATCAATTCAAAAAGCAAAGGCATCAAATGATCCATGTAATGCAATGACCAACAAATGAGCACAAAATGGACATCCAAATTAGAAAATCCAAATCAAAACAGAAAAGCATGCAATGGCTTTGAAATTTTTTATGCAAGTTTCTCATGTTATGAACAAACAATGTGTAAAAGATCAAATCCAGAAAGGTTCAAATGATAGGTGAACAAAAATGCACAAATTGAATGCCAAAAATGTGACACAAATTGTCACATACATCTCCATGTGTCAAAAACAATGATAGCATATGAGAAAATTTCCAAACCAGTGATCAAAAATTCCTATCATAAGTGAACATTAAGCATACAAAAAATCAGATCAATTGGATTAACAATGGAAATTTCACAAAGCAATGATCATAACATATCAATTTAACACAAGGTTCAATCAAAAATCACAAAATAAAAATCCAGAAACAAACAAATCATGAAAATAATACTATAAAAAACTAGACATTAAAACAAATCTATGAAAAAAATTGGAGTCAAATTAGATTATTTTTCTATTTTTTATGAATTTTCAAAGATGAACAAAATATTTGAAATAATAAAAGAAAATGGAGGGAAAGAAATAATTTGAATAAACTCAGAAATAATGCCAGCCACACGATCAGGCGCGAAAACAAGATCAACAGTCCAAATTTAAACATTGAAACACACAGCTTCATTAATTGAGTCAGCAGCATGGTCAGCAATTCAAAGTACGCATGGCAAAGTCAAACACACACGGTCCAATCATTCACACACGTAACAGCACAATCAGCACACACATGGAAGGCCACGCAATCAAAATGAAACGATGTGTTTCATTAATGTGTTGGCACACACATCAGCGAGTCAAGGCTCGCGTGGATCAGTCAAAAGCATCACAACCAATGGATTGGACACGCAGGCGCACATGTGGACGCCACACAAGCAAAAACCCTAGCATGAACCAGACGCCAGAGCTGTAGCTCCGGTCGTCTTCTCCGACCAACCAGGCGGTGGCGCCGCCGTGGAAAAATGCAGAAATGCACAAACCATACATCAATGGAATCCTCTTGCAACGTACATCTCAAATATGCTATCAATTTCATCTAAATCATCATGAATTTTCCAGATCGAAGCAAAACATTTCTATGATCAAAAATTGAATTCAACTATACATGCTCAATTCTCAACTATTTTCACATCTAATCATATCAGCATGCTCAGCTAAGTGAGATCTACACAATTATATCAAGAAAACAGCAAAAGGAGAGGATCAATTTTCAACTTACTTGAAATGAAGTTCTCTGAAATCGCGTGCTCAAGCTCTCTCCAGCTCTAGATCTTCTTCTATAACCTTGCCTTGAAGCTCTAAGTGATACGTGCTTTTTGTTGCTTTTCGAAAGTATACGAACGCGTCAGAGTAATATAAAAGATTATCGAACCACAGAGACCAAGTGTCAATCTATCGTTATCTGTTGTTATGGTGTTTATCAAAGGCAATTAAAATAGGTGTTTTTGTAGTGTGCAATTGAAAAGTAAAGTTTTTAAAATAAATTTAATTAATAAAGACAAGGTCGAATGTAATTCACGTAATCAATTGATAATCCAAGTACTTGCTAATAGAACTACTTATGGGCAGTGTTTCCTACTTTGAAAAGAACTAATTTAACAGGAACTGTCGCTTTCGCGTATTCAGAACCGAGTTGTACTCCCTAATCAAACCCTCTTATTGTCACTTATAAAAAGACGCGTATTGCGTTAGAGTAGTAAACCTATTTTTAAGAAATATAGTATCTTGACTAAGTTGAAAAGTATTATAACCTGGATTTCTTAACTAAAAGAGGTTCTTACGAACCAGACTCTAAAGTTATAAACGCGTCCGAAAATAGTTTTAAAATCTCTTTTCTTCTTAATGTTAAAATCTCCTAATGAACTAGACAAAGCGCTTTCGCTGTTTTTGAAATAGTTAAAAACAATTAAGTTTAAAAAGACGTTGGACGGCTTTCGATCTTACCCAACAGAATTGAAGTGCGGGAAAACTTAATTTGAAAGTTAAAATAGCCCTTAAGTTTTTCTACAAACATTTGTACGAATTACTGGTTTAATTACGATCCTTACATTCTAGCCTTATAAATTTAGCTAGACATGGTAAAGTAAAAGTGCATTAAAATAAATAAAAGTAGTGTGAGTGCGGAAAGTAAGTAATTTAAAGCGAGTGTCGGGAAATAAATAAAGTAAAGGCGAGTGCGGGAAATAAATAAAGTAAAGCGAGTGCGGGAAATAAATAAAGTAAAACGAGTGCGGGAAATAAATAAAGTAAAGACGAGTGCGGGAAATAAATAAAGTAAAGCGAGTAATGAAAACCTGCTCCAATCGGAGGGCTGGGTAAATTGCAATGCGGAAAAGAAAATGGCGGCAGGATTAACTTCCTTCCAAAGTGCTCCAAACTCGAATACAGACTCTATCACAGACTCAATTACACAATTGTGGTAACACTCCAATGCGAAGCGATTACCACTTTATAAAACTGAATATATGCCTAAGTGAAACAAAGTTGCTTCTGATTTCGCCCTGTTCCAACGTTCGGATCTTTGTCTTCTCTAAGTTTGGGTGATTGTAAAACTGAATTCGCGTTTCTATTTATAGGCAAATAAAAAAGGTGGAATTGACTTGGATGCCCTTCAACTTGAAAATAGAGGAAACTGTTTCCTTCTTGTGGCCCCCGCCACAAGGCTATGGCGCCCGCCACAAGCACAAAGTGGGGCGCCTTAGTGGACGAAATGGGGAAACGTGGGAGTTGAGGAAGTTGGACTTGGACACGTCATGGCTTGGTCTGTGGCGCCCGCCATGGGGTAGGCCATAAGCACAAAATGCTGAATTTTAGGGTTTTTAGCCCTTTTTCACTCCTTTTCTCGATCGGGGCTCCGATTAAAGTAAAAACCTGAAAACAAAGGAAAACACAGTAATAACACAATAAAAAGATAATAAAACAACTAGAATGCATGTGAAATCGGAGTCGAAAATACGTAAATTTTAGTGTGATCAAACTCTCCCACACTTAAACCTTTGCTTGTCCTCAAGCAAAACATTGAAAAGCTCATAAAAGAAAATTTGTGTAAACAAGTGCTTCAGGTAAAAATTCCAAGTTCAAGTCGAGATGCAGTGATAGGTACTAACTGAGTGAACTAAGGGTATCATGATGACACTAATCCGCAAATACGGACATAAGCTTCATTCCTATATTAACCAACCCATATTATCCCACAATACCCAGGCCTGCCTCTTCATCTCTTTTGTGTCCTTTTCATTCAGGCGCAATCACATTAAGCCCGTTATCCGTACATGCTTCATAATAGAGTGGCCTGTTAGTGATTATGATCAGAGCTTGGGGTTTCTGGCACATAAACATGTGTAAACCCTTTTATTGGACCCAACTGTAGTTGTGGGGGATCGGATCGTAATCCGCCCTACCGAGTTCAATGCCAGATACCTCTGAACCAACTAGCAGTGAGTACTACTTTTCTTTTTCTTTTTATTTTTCTTTTTGTAGCAATTTTTTACAATTCTTTGGTTTAAATGACTTTGTGAGGGTCACCTATACCAGAGTTTCCTTTTTGCTTTCTTTTATTTTTTTGTTTTTCTGGATCATTCACTTATTTGCGTCGGTCCCCTACGTAGAGGATGCGTAGGCCGGAGCTGACTTCTGAGATAAACTACTAAGGACTTATACGGAAATGATGATTAAGGCCATGGTATATGGGGTTTCGGGAATGATTCCTATATTTACGAAGCTTATGGTGCTAAAACAAATACTGATGTTTCGCAAAGTTCTCCCAAGTCACCGCATCCTTACTCAAAACATGTCCTTAAAACCTGAAAGACTTTCGAAATAACACTATTTTCTTTTGCAATTTTTTTTTGGTGGGGCTAAAGGTATGGGGAGGTAGGATTGTACTAAGGATCTACTATATTTGGTGACTCGTCAGACTCATGCATTATACTAAAAAGCAAAATAAACAACTAAAAGGAAATAAACTATCTAAAAACAGCAAATAAAAACGATAAAGGAAAAGCGAGAAAAACAATAAAGAAAAGACGTTAGAGTCTCCTCCCACACTTAAATCGAACATTGTCCCCAATGTTTCGAAATAAGATAAGGAAGAGTTACCTGGCAACCTATTGCTGACCACTAGTGCCCTCGCCATCCTGAGGTGGACGACGGGATCGTGTACGACGACGGTCTCTCTGATCCATCCTTGCCTGCAGGGCATCCTGAGCGGTCCTCACCTCTCGAAGGTAATGAAAAGAAAAACCATGGGTTGCCTCCCACGCAGCGCTTGTTTAACGTCATTAGCTTGACGGTTAGAATTTATACACCTGTAGTAGTATGAATCGGTGGATCAATCAGGGTGTGGCTTGAGTAGTATGTTGGAATGTCTCCTCCTTCGTAGAGCTTCAGTCTTTGTCCATTTACAATGAATGGGATACAGGTTTGGTTCTTGATTTCTACGGCGCCAGATCTCAGAATCTTGGATACTTCGAAAGGACCGATCCATCTTGAACGTAGCTTTCCAGGGAAGAGTCGTAACCTAGTGTTGAAAAGGAGAACATAATCGCCTATATTGAAGTTTTTCTTTACTATTCTTTTGTCGTGATAGGCTTTTGTCCTCTCTTTATATATCTTTGCATTCTCGTAGGCAGATTGCCTAAGCTCTTCTAATTTATGAATGTCTAGGGTACGCTTTTCTCTAGCAGCTAAGTAGTCTAAATTCAAGGTTTTAATGGCCCAATAGGCCTTATGCTCTAACTCGAATGGTAAGTGACATGATTTTCCATAAACAAGTTGGTAAGAAGTAGTTCCTATAGGGGTTTTGAAAGCGGTTCTATAGGCCCATAGTGCTTCTTGAAGCTTCTGAGACCAGTCTCTCCTAGAAATAGAAACAGTTTTCTCTAGGATCTGTTTTATCTCCCTATTAGATACTTCTACTTGGCCACTAGTCTGTGGGTGGTATGGTGTTGCTACTCTATGCCTAACTCCATATTTTCTTAAAAGTTTGTCAAATATTCTCGATATAAAGTGTGATCCTCCATCGCTTATGACTAAACGTGGTGTTCCAAATCTAGGGAATATATAGTTTTTAAATAATTTGATTACTACCCTAGTGTTGTTTGTGGGTGCAGCTATAGCTTCAATCCACTTAGACACATAGTCTACGGCTACTAAGATATACCTGTTTCCTAAGGATGGTGGAAAAGGTCCCATGAAATCTATACCCCATACGTCAAAGAGTTCTACTTCCTGAATGTTTCTTAAGGGAATTTCATCACGTCTTGAAATGTTTCCAGTGCGTTGGCATCTATCGCATTTGACAATGTAAGCATAGACATCACACCACATGGTAGGCCAAAATAGGCCAGCTTGAAGAATCTTGGCGTATGTCTTAGAGGTGCTCGTATGTCCACCATAAGGTGCAGAATGACAATGCTCGATAATATTGTTTACCTCTTCTTCTGGAACGCAACGGCGAAAAATGCCATCTTTACCTCTTTTGAAAAGGAGTGGTACGTCCCAATAGAAGTTTCTCACATCGTGGAAGAATTTCTTCTTGTGATGGTAGTCAAGATCAGGGGGTACTATATCAGCAACTAGGTAATTAACGAAATCTGCATACTAGGGTACGTTATTTATTGCTAAGGAATTTTGGGAATGCTCATAAGGATCTAGGTCATTATCTTCAATGGTTTCTATTCTAGCGATCATTCTATCATAGGTGAAATCATCATTTATGGGTACTAGTTCAGGTTTTAGATGTTCTAGCCTAGAAAGGTGATCGGCTACTACATTTTTAGTGCCTTTTTTTATCTCTTATATCTAAATCAAACTCTTGTAGTAATAGAATCCATCGGAGTAACCTGGGCTTGGCATCTTTTTTATTTAATAGGTAACGAATGGCAGCATGATCGGTGTAAACAATAATTTTTGCTCCTACTAGATAAGATCTAAATTTGTCTATAGCGAAAACTACAACGAGTAATTCTTTTTCGGTTGTTGCGTAATTAAGTTGGGCAGCATCTAGGGTTCTACTGGCATAATAAATGGCATGTAATTTTTTATCTTTCCTTTGTCCTAGAACGGCTCCAACTGCATAATCACTAGCATCGCACATTATTTCAAAAGGTTCCGACCAATCGGGCGGTTTCATAATGGGTGCTGATACTAATGCTTGCTTTAAAAGATTAAATGCTGTTAGACGGCGTGGCTAGTGATCGAGAGGGGGGGTGAATAGATCACCTCTTTAAAATTAACGGATTTAACTTTTAATCAGAGTTTTCAAAAACAGCGGAAAAGGCAGTCCCGAATCGACTTCCGTCTATTCTGAACTGCTACTAGAAAGCCGGACACGCAAGTGCAGTTGCTGGATTTTAATGAGAATGACAGAAATGATACACACAGAATTTTAACAGATTGAATGCGCTTATCCTCAAATTCTATTTCCAATGAACACAATCAAGTTAACCGTTTTGTCAAACAGTTGGTGTGTGTGTGTTTGAAGATAAACAGCAATGGTGTATGACTAAAGGTTTTATTATCACTGCTGTCCAGAAAAATGATCAATCACCACACACTAACAGAAATTGCAAAACAGTTTTGAAACGTAAAGAAGATTAAGGTAAGAGTACGATACGCAGAGATTTGTTAAGGAAGTTCCCCACGTCGTCCTCGCGTGTGGGTACGTCTCCCTCTCAATTTCAAATGAAATTGAGAACTTTGATTATCAATTATTGCCGAATCCGTTGATACAAGGTTTTGATACAAAGACAGAATTTCTAAACTCCAAGAACCTCTTCTTGTATAAACCTTCACTTGATCTGAGCTCGATCAAGATTTTCCTGCACAAAGTTGCAAACAATTCACCGGTTCCACGACCTGCTTGCGAAATCCCCCGATCTCCAAACGCAACGCTGCGGCTGAATTTGTTCTGCAAATGTGACTCCCAAACCCTCAAGAACACACCAGTTCTTGAAGGACAAACCAGTAGGTTTTTCCTAGAAACCCCCTTCAATCTTCGACTCAGCTAGATCCTTGATCGTTCCACTGCAACCCACAGCTAGATCCTTGATCGTACCACTGAACGTTATCTCAATGCTTCTTTAATCCAAAGAACAAGAATTGTTATGTGTAAATGTTCTTGAAGAAGAGTGATTGAGAAGATGAAGAAGATGAAGTCTCTTTCAGGTTTCTATGTGCTCACAAACAATTGCTCCAACACTGCTTTTGATCTGTGTTCAATTGTTTTCCCTCAATGAATTCGTTACGGCATCTGCTGTTGAGACCTGTTCTTATATGTGCTGCAAAAACAGTTGCTGTTATGACTTAAAACAACTTTGTGTATTGATGCATAGGAGTGTGTATCGATACATACTGTAAGTTGTGTGAATATTTGGTGAAATTAATTACTCATGTATCGATGCATAAATCGTGTGTATCGATGCATGTGATTTTTACACTGATATGTATCGATGCTTAATGCTTATGTATTGATGCACAGGCTGTCTCAGGTGGTCATGTATCGATGCCTATTGCGCATGTATTGATGCACAGGCTGTCTCAAGTGGTCATGTATCAATGCAGAATTCGTGTGTATCGATGCATAGAGTTTTTGCCCTTCCATGTATTGATGCATGGCTCGTATGCATCGATGCATACTGAACAGAAATTGTTTTGTGATTAATCTCATGCTACATGTATCGATGCAGAGGCTCATGTATTGATACATACTGATATAAAATGCATTTGAATTGTTATTTGAAGGGAATTTTCAATGTAGATTTGTATGTATGTTTATGCAACAATAAAGTGGAATGATGGACAAAATAAGAACACAAATATATCATGTAATGCAATGCACATCTAATTTGGATGATGATCACACAATTTGCTATCATTAAAAGTTAATTCAAGGTAAAGAATTCTCTCACAAACTCCCCGTTTTTGATGATGGCAAATTTTTGGCAAGATGTGTGATACTCCCCCTGAGTTCTATCAATCACACAGAAGGAAGCTATCAAAGTAAAGAATCATTCACAAAGAATGACGAATAAGGGTAATAACAAAAGAGATAAACATAAAGTGAAAAGCATTTAAGGATTAGAACGAGTTTAAGAATTGCAGAAGCTGAACCATATATTATGCAACAATTCAAATAAAACTTGAGCAGCATGAGATGAAATGCATTTAATTCAAATAGCATCAGTATGTGTCGATGCAAATGGTCATGCATCGATGCCTATTATTCACATTTGGCCTGTGTATCGATACGTGCGATGGCTGCATCGATACATCCTGAACCAGTTTGAAAAAAATTGAAATTCAGAGTATATGGATCGATGCATACATGTTTTGTGTCGATGCATACTGATGCCAAAGCAGATTTTAATGCATTTTGCAGTATGGATATGCATTTTGCACTAAGTCATGATGCAGTATGGATATGCATTTTGCACTAGGTCATGATGGTTATGCCCAAGAAGGATTCATAAGTCAGATTATTGTAATGTTCAAACAATATAGGCAAACAATAAATGCAACCAAAATTAGTATCAACGAGAGTAAGAACATTTGTTCTAACATATACAACCACTTAGCAGTAGGAGAATTGTAGAAAGGATTGATATTACCTCTGTTGATGTAATCTTGCGAGGCATAAATGAAATCTAAAACAAATCTCATCAACCAAGGTGAGGCATAATATAGATAAGAAGAAACATGCTTATCCTTATCCTGATTCCCGTTGGTAGGCATAGGGGTGTCAATTTCTTTTGAGTCATTTATTCCAAAGCGCTTGAGTAGTTTTCTGCAGTATTTTGTTTGACATACTGTTGTACCCTCAACAAGTCGCTTTATCTGCAGTCCTAGGAAATAGTTCAGCTCCCCCATTAGACTCATCTCAAATTCACCCTGCATAACCTTAGAAGATTCCTCGACCAAGTGTATGTTAGTTGAACCAAATATTATATCGTCGACATAAACTTGAACTAAAAGAATGTGCTTTCTTTTGTGCTACTAAACGTGTCTTGTTCCTAGTTATCACTCCGTTTTCATCAAGCTTATTTCTAAAAACCCATTTAGTACCTATGATATGATGATCTCGCGGACGAGGGACAAGTTCCCAAACGTCATTTCTTTTAAAATTGATTAAGCTCTTCTTGCATGGCCATTAGCCAAAATTCATTAATCAAGGCCTCTTTGGCATTTTTAGGTTCTACTTGTGAAACAAACGCGAAGTGAGAACAAAAACTTATCTTAGAACGAATCATTACTCCCTTTGAAATGTCTCCCAAGATGTTGTCAATAGGATGGTCTTTTGAGGATTTTCAAGCTGTTGGAAGGTCTTTCACTTCAGCTGTCTTTTCTTCCTCATTTTCTTCATGACTAGTATCTTCCTCCTTCTCATGGGCAGCTGTTTTGGACTGATCAGTTTCCTCAACAGCTTCCTTGAGTATGTCTTCTGTAGATACCCCTGCGTCATTAAAAGAAATACCTTTTCCGATATTTTTCGGATAAGACTCATCAAAAGAAACATAGACAGATTCTTCAATAGTAAGTAAACGCTTATTATACACTCTATATGCTTTTACTCCTTTAAACACAATGTTTTGTTCAGCATGTTCAATTATGCAGCAAGTTTTTGTGAAAGAAAAACTTTATAACCCTTGTCATGCAATTGACTTATGCTTAACATGTTGTGTTTAAGTCCCTCAACTAAATGGACATTTGAAATAGTAGTGGTGGAGGGATTTCCTACACTACCTTTGCCGAGTATAGCTCCTTTGTTATTGTCTCCATAAGTAGCATATCCCTTCTTCTTTGCTTTGAAGTCTATGAAAAGCGATATGTCACCGGTTATGTGCCTTGAGCAGCCGCTGTCAAGAAACCATCTTCTATTTACGGAGGCAAGGCACTCATCCTACAATATCAAAAGAGAGAATTTGGTACCCAATTTTCATTGGGTCCGAGTGGGTAAGTGCTAACATGGTTGCCTTTTGGCTTCCATTGATAAATACCTTTAGGGACAAGAAATCTCCTAAACTTGCATTTCTCAATGGTATGGCCAGCATGACAACAATAATGACATAGATCATGATGATGTGTTTGTTGCTTCTTGTTCATTGAATCCTTTAGAATAAAAGAGTATTTTGCATATGGAGGATTCAATGACTTCTTAAACAACTTGGGGTCAACGGCATAAGTAATTTTAGGTTGTAGCGCTTTCTCTAATTTGACCTTAAGAGTGTTTACCTCTTTTTGCCAAACATAACAAGCGTCACAATACCTAACTCTACTACATCCGTCAATGTCAATAGTTTTTGAGTTTTCTGCAATACTAGTTTTCAATGCTTCTAAATCAATTTCAGCTTTGTTTACTTTTCCTTCCAAAAAAGAGAAGATATGTTTGTCGGAAGCTAGTCGTTTAAAAGCATCTACAGCTTCGTTATGCAGTTTTTCAAAAGCTATTTTTAGTTCCGAAAAAGACATAGAGGAGAAATTATGGTAATAGGCTTGTTTTACCTTTTTGTCATTGTTTTTCTTCTTGTGGTAGGACAGATTTTTGGTGTGAGCCGTAAGGCACAGATTTGCGGATTCATCACTATCACTTGAACTTTGTGTGCTTGATGAATCACTATCACTTTCCCATGCAATGTAAGCTCTTCTTTGTTTGCTGTCCCCTTTTGGTGGAGCTTTTCCTTGATCCTTATACTTCATAGGACAATCTGTTTTATAATGTCCAGATTTACCACAATTAAAACAAGGTCCTCTTCCTCTACTCTTCTTATTCTCTTCTTGTTTTGAATCTGTAGATTGTCTTCGAAACTTCATGAGATTTTTGTCGGAATGCTTGACTCCGTTCTTTCGAATGAATCTATTATATCTCCTTACAAAATGTCTCATATCCTCATCATCCGAATCTTTGTCACTACTTGAATCATTGTCGCTTTGCTCTTTTCGTGAGGACTTAGAGCTAGAGGCCACAAGAGCTATTGGCTTCTTCTCTCCCTCTTTGTCTCTTTTCTTCTCCTTTTCCTTCTTACTTTTGTTCTCATATTTTTCAAGACTTTCCAATGCTTGCTGATGTTCTTCCAGCTTTCCAAACAGAGTTGTAATCGTAAGTGTCGTTAGATCGTTGGCTTCCTTGATAGCTGTTACTTTAGGTAGCCATTCCCTGCTAAGACACCTCAGAATTTTATTAGTAGCAATTTCATTGGAAACAGGTTTTCCAAGTGCATTCAACCTATTAGTGAGATGAGTGAATCTCTTTTGCATGTCGGAGATAGATTCTCCTTGTTTCATGCGAAAGAGCTCAAACTCTTGATTAAGTGTGTTAATGCGGGACTGTTTTACTTCAGTCGTACCCTCATGGGCAACTTCTAAAGCGTCCCACATTTCTTTAGCTGTCGTGCAATGGGATACTCGATAATACTCATCAACACCAAGTGCTGAAATTAGTATATTTCGAGCTTTCCAATCACACGACCACTTTTTCTCATCTTTCTCATTCCAATCAGATTCTGGTTTAGGTACTATGGCGCCAGCCGCATTTGTCATAGTAATTTGAAACGGACCGTTTTCAATGGCAGCCCATACTAACCTATCCACAGAATTTATATGAACTCGCATGCAGTCTTTCCAGTAGCCATAGTTTTCACCGTTGAAAATAGGCGCTCTATTATACGCCCCCTTTGGTTCAGAATCCATACTGTTACAGGCAGCCACAGAGCACCAGCGAACCGGCGCTCTGATACCACTTGTTAGACGGCGTGGCTAGTGATCGAGAGGGGGGGTGAATAGATCACCTCTTTAAAATTAACGGATTTAACGTTTAATCAGAGTTTTCAAAAACAGCGGAAAAGGCAGTCCCGAATCGACTTCCGTCTATTCTGAACTGCTACTAGAAAGCCGGACACGCAAGTGCAGTTGCTGGATTTTAATGAGAATGACAGAAATGATACACACAGAATTTTAACAGATTGAATGCGCTTATCCTCAAATTCTATTTCCAATGAACACAATCAAGTTAACCGTTTTGTCAAACAGTTGGTGTGTGTGTGTTTGAAGATAAACAGCAATGGTGTATGACTAAAGGTTTTATTATCACTGCTGTCCAGAAAAATGATCAATCACCACACACTAATAGAAATTGCAAAACAGTTTTGAAACGTAAAGAAGATTAAGGTAAGAGTACGATACGCAGAGATTTGTTAAGGAAGTTCCCCACGTCGTCCTCGCGTGTGGGTACGTCTCCCTCTCAATTTCAAATGAAATTGAGAACTTTGATTATCAATTATTGCCGAATCCGTTGATACAAGGTTTTGATACAAAGACAGAATTTCTAAACTCCAAGAACCTCTTCTTGTATAAACCTTCACTTGATCTGAGCTCGATCAAGATTTTCCTGCACAAAGTTGCAAACAATTCACCGGTTCCACGACCTGCTTGCGAAATCCCCCGATCTCCAAACGCAACGCTGCGGCTGAATTTGTTCTGCAAATGTGACTCCCAAACCCTCAAGAACACACCAGTTCTTGAAGGACAAACCAGTAGGTTTTTCCTAGAAACCCCCTTCAATCTTCGACTCAGCTAGATCCTCGATCGTTCCACTGCAACCCACAGCTAGATCCTTGATCGTACCACTGAACGTTATCTCAATGCTTCTTTAATCCAAAGAACAAGAATTGTTATGTGTAAATGTTCTTGAAGAAGAGTGATTGAGAAGATGAAGAAGATGAAGTCTCTTTCAGGTTTCTATGTGCTCACAAACAATTGCTCCAACACTGCTTTTGATCTGTGTTCAATTGTTTTCCCTCAATGAATTCGTTACGGCATCTGCTGTTGAGACCTGTTCTTATATGTGCTGCAAAAACAGTTGCTGTTATGACTTAAAACAACTTTGTGTATTGATGCATAGGAGTGTGTATCGATACATACTGTAAGTTGTGTGAATATTTGGTGAAATTAATTACTCATGTATCGATGCATAAATCGTGTGTATCGATGCATGTGATTTTTACACTGATATGTATCGATGCTTAATGCTTATGTATTGATGCACAGGCTGTCTCAGGTGGTCATGTATCGATGCCTATTGCGCATGTATTGATGCACAGGCTGTCTCAAGTGGTCATGTATCAATGCAGAATTCGTGTGTATCGATGCATAGAGTTTTTGCCCTTCCATGTATTGATGCATGGCTCGTATGCATCGATGCATACTGAACAGAAATTGTTTTGTGATTAATCTCATGCTACATGTATCGATGCAGAGGCTCATGTATTGATACATACTGATATAAAATGCATTTGAATTGTTATTTGAAGGGAATTTTCAATGTAGATTTGTATGTATGTTTATGCAACAATAAAGTGGAATGATGGACAAAATAAGAACACAAATATATCATGTAATGCAATGCACATCTAATTTGGATGATGATCACACAATTTGCTATCATTAAAAGTTAATTCAAGGTAAAGAATTCTCTCACAAATGCGTCATTACACTTTTCATCGAAAATGAATTCCGCATCTTTCATTAAAAGTCCGGTTAACGGTTTAGTGATTTGGAGAAGTCCTTAATAAAACGCCGATAGAATCCAGCGTGTCCAAGAAAGCTTCGGACTTCTCGGATGGTTTTTGGTGGTTTTAGGTCTTCTATAACTTCTATTTTAGCTTTATCTACCTCTATACCTTTTTCGGAAACTATATGTCCTAGAACTATTCCTTCGGTTACCATGAAATGACATTTTTCCCAATTTAGCACGAGGTTCATCTCCACGCATCTCTCCAGGATTTTCTCAATGTTAGCAAGACAATTGTGGAAATCGAATCTGCAAACCGAGAAATCGTCCATAAACACTTCCATGATACCATCTAGGTAATCTGCGAATATTGACATCATGCAGCGTTGGAAAGTAGCTGGAGCATTACAGAGGCCGAACGACATTCGTCTGTAGGCAAAAGTTCCATAGGGGCATGTAAAGGTAGTTTTTTCTTGATCTTCTGGGTGAATAGGTATTTGGAAGAATCCAGAGTATCCATCTAGATAACAGAAGTAAGAGTGTCTGGCTAGACGCTCCAACATCTGGTCAATAAATGGTAGAGGGAAATGATCCTTCCTAGTTGCTTTATTTAATTTTCTATAATCTATACACATCTGCCATCCTCCTTCTAAACGTTTTGCTACATGTTCGCCTTTATCGTTTTGTACAACTGTGATGCCTCCTTTTTTAGGTACTACATGCATAGGGCTCACCCACTTACTATCCAAGATCTGGTAGATGATACCTGCCTCAAGTAACTTAAGAACTTCCTTCTTAACAACATCACTCATTATAGGGTTTATTCTTCTCTGATGTTCCCTAGAGGGTTTTGAATCTTCTTCGAGCGAAATCCGATGCATGCATACGGATGGGCTTATACCTTTCAGGTCAGAGATATTATATCCTAAGGCTGAGGGATATCTTCGTAAAACGTCTAAAAGTTGGTTCGTTTCCTCTTGGCTCAAGGTAGCACTAACTATAACTGGACGGTTCATCTTTTCATCGAGGAACTCATATCTCAGGTTCTTAGGCAGTTCCTTAAGTTCTAAGGTTGGTTTCTTAGGGCATGGCATAGGATCTGGAGTAAGGGATAAACATTCGTAAAGGTTATCATCGATGTAAGGTTCTTTAAAGTCATCATCTTCCTTTATGGGGGTTGATGGTAACTTAATAATTTCTTTTTGTTCTAATTCTCTAACACATTCATCAATGATATCTAAGGCATAACACGAGTCTCCCATCACAGGTGCCATAAGAAATTTCGAAAGTATAAATTCTATTTTCTCGTCACCTACCTCAAATGTCAACTTTCCTTTCTTGACATCTATTATGGCTCCTGCAGTCGATAAGAACGGTCTACCTAGAAGGATTGGTATATCAGTGTCCTTTTTGATGTCCATGACAACAAAATCAGTAGGGATAAATAGTTGACCTATCCTAACAGGAACATCTCCTAAAATGCCTATCGGATATTTAACAGATCTATCGGCTAACTGAAGTGACATCTTAAAGGGTTGTAATTCTCCTAAGTTTAACCTCTCACAAACTGCTAGAGGCATTAAGCTCACACTAGCTCCTAAGTCTAGAAAAGCTTTTTCGATGACATGATTACCCAAAAGGCAAGGAATGGAGAAATTTCCAGGATCTTTATCTTTCTTTGCTAATTTGTCCTCGGAAATAGCATTACATTCCAAAGGCTTTGGATCGTCAAGTCTACGTTTGTTGGTAAGGATGTATTTCAGAAACTTTGCATAAGAAGGTATTTGGGTGATGGCTCCTGTGAAAGGGATTTCTACATGAAGTTTTTCTATAACTTTAATAAATTTTTGATACTGTTTATTGATCTGGGTTTGTTTGAGTCTTTGGGGATATGGTATAGGTGGTTTATATGGCGAGGGCGGTACGTAAATTTTATCTTTAGGTTCTTCTCCTTTATCTCGACCTTCCTGGTTTTCAGATCCCTCTGGTTCCTTTACTTCGTCCGTGGGTTTGGTACATTCCTTAGAAGTTTCGGGTTCACTTAATCTTGGGTTTGGTGGCTCATCATAAGCGTTCCCACTTCGTAGGGTAATGACATTGGCTTGTCCTCTCGGATTTTGTTGAGGTTGTCCAGGGAATTGTCCTCCAGGTGTAGTCTGAGGGGCTTGGTTTAAAGCTACCTGAGAGATCTGGGTTTCAAGCATCTTGGTATGAGTAACTATTTGGTCAACCTTGGTTCCTAATTGAGTAATCAATTCGTTAACATGAATGTTTTGATTCATGAACTCCTTATTTTGTTGGGTTTGAGCGGTGATAAAATTTTCCATAATTTTCTCAAGGCTCGGTTTTGGTGGTACAGGTTGCATAGGTTGATTTGATCTAGGGGCTTGATAACTAGGTCTCGGAGGTGCATTATTTTGAATAGGGTTATTGTTTTTATAGGAGAAGTTAGGGTGATTCCTCCATCCAGGATTATAGGTATTCGAATATGGGTTCCCTTGGGTGTAGTTCACTTGCTCGGAGTGGGTTTCGTTTAATAGACTGCATTCTACGGATTGGTGTCCTTGGGTTCCACATATCTCACAATCCGACGAAACTGCGGCTACAGTATTCGGGTTTATGCACATATGCTCGACCTTAAGGGCTAATGCGTCCATTTTAGCTTGCATCATGTCTATAGAGCTTAGTTCATGCACTCCTCCTTGGGCTTCCTTCTTCTGAACTGTCGCTCGTTCGACTCCCCATGATTGATGGTTTTGAGCCATGTCTTCGATGAGGGCACTAGCTTCAAGATAAGGTTTGTTCATCAGAGCACTGCCTGCGGCAGCGTCGATGGTCATCTTTGTGTTATAATGAAGTCCATTGTAGAAGGTTTGAATGATTAACCAATTTTCTAAACCATGATGTGGGCATGCTCGTAACAACTATTTATATCTCTCCCAAGCTTCGAACATCGATTCTCCATGGTTTTGGGTAAATCTAGTTATATGGTTTCGAAGAACGGCGGTCTTACTCGGGGGAAAATATCTAGCAAGAAAAACTCTTTTAAGGTTATCCCAAGTCATAATGGAATTGGGTGGAAGGGAATCTAACCATGATAGAGCTTTATCTCTGAGGGAAAAAGGAAATAATCTTAAACGTATTGCCTCAGGAGAAGCTCCATTGGTTTTAAAAGTATCTGCTAATTGAAGAAATATTTTTAAATGTTGGTTAGGATTCTCAGTAGCGAGACCCGCGAATTGTCTCTGTTGCACTAGTTGCAACAGGGATGGTTTAAGTTCAAAATTATTGGCTGGTATTATTGGGTTTACTATACTAGAACTAGGTTCTTCGTTAGATGGTTGAGCGAAATCTTTAAGAGGTCTTTGGTTTTGATCTTCGGCCATAGCTCTCTTAATTCTATGAAAGAATAAACATGCGCGAGCGTAACGTTCAGGTTCCGCCAGGGGGTTTACTAAGCTTAAACTTCCGGTACTGCGAGTTCTTCGCATCGACCGGCGGGAAATAACCTAAGTCTAAACGATATAACAACAGGAAAATGAAATTTGACGAAATTGGTCCCCGACAACGGCGCCAAAAACTTGATTGCGTGCTTTTTGTTGCTTTTCGCAAGTATATGAACGCGTCAGAGTAATATAAAAGATTATCGAACCACAGAGACCAAGTGTCAATCTATCGTTATCTGTTGTTATGGTGTTTATCAAAGGCAATTAAAATAGGTGTTTTTGTAGTGTGCAATTGAAAAGTAAAGTTTTTAAAATAAATTTAATTAATAAAGACAGGGTCGAATGTAATTCACGTAATCAATTGATAATCCAAGTACTTGCTAATAGAACTACTTATGGGCAGTGTTTCCTACTTTGAAAAGAACTAATTTAACAGGAACTGTCGCTTTCGCGTATTCAGAACCGACTTGTACTCCCTAATCAAACCCTCTTATTGTCACTTATAAAAAGGCGCGTATTGCGTTAGAGTAGTAACCCTATTTTTAAGAAATATAGTATCTTGACTAAGTTGAAAAGTATTATAACCTGGATTTCTTAACCAAAAGAGGTTCTTACGAACCAGACTCTAAACTTATAAACGCGTCCGAAAATAGTTTTAAAATCTCTTTTCTTCTTAATGTTAAAATCTCCTAATGAACTAGACAAAACGCTTTCGCTGTTTTTGAAATAGTTAAAAACAATTAAGTTTAAAAAGACGTTGGACAACTTTCGATCTTATCCAACGGAATTGAAGTGCGGGAAAACTTAATTTGAAAGTTAAAATAGCTCTTAAGTGTTTCTACAAACATTTGTACGGATTACTGGTTTAATTACGATCCTTACATTCCAGCCTTATAAATTTAGCTAGACATGGTAAAGTAAAAGTGCATTAAAATAAATAAAAGTAGCGTGAGTGCGGAAAGTAAGTAATTTAAAGCGAGTGCGAGGAAATAAATAAAGTAAAGCGAGTGCGGGAAATAAATAAAGTAAAGGCGAGTGAGGGAAATAAATAAAGTAAAGCGAGTGCGGGAAATAAATAAAGTAAAGCGAGTGCGGGAAATAAATAAAGTAAAGGCGAGTGTGGGAAATAAATAAAGTAAAGCGAGTAATAAAAACCTGCTCCAATCGGAGGGCTGGGTAAATTGCAATGCGGAAAAGAAAATGGCGGCAGGATTAACTTCCTTCCAAAGTGCTCCAAACTCGAATACAGACTCTATCACAGACTCAATTACACAATTGTGGTAACACTCCAATGCGAAGCGATTACCACTTTATAAAACTGAATATATGCCTAAGTGAAACAAAGTTGCTTCTGATTTCGCCTTGTTCCAACGTTCGGATCTTTGTCTGCTCTAAGTTTGGGTGATTGTAAAACTGAATTCGCGTTTCTATTTATAGGCAAATAAAAAAGGTGGAATTGACTTGGATGCCTTTCAACTTGAAAATAGAGGAAACTGTTTCCTTCTTGTGGCGCCCGCCACAAGGCTATGGCGCCCGCCACAAGCACAAAGTGGGGCGCCTTAGTGGACGAAGTGGGGAAACGTGGGAGTTGGACTTGGACACGTCATGGCTTGGTCTGTGGCGCCCGCCATGGGGTAGGCCATAAGCACAAAATGCTGAATTTTAGGGTTTTTAGCCCTTTTTCACTCCTTTTCTCGATCGGGGCTCGATTAAAGTAAAAACCTGAAAACAAAGGAAAACACAGTAATAACACAATAAAAAGATAATAAAACAACTAAAATGCATGTGAAATCGGAGTCGAAAATACGTAAATTTTAGTGTGATCACTAAGCAAAAAGAATCAATTGAATTCACTTGGATCTTGTTCAATTTCAAACTTCCATTAACATGAGATTGTACACGAACTGCTCCAATTCTTGCTCAATTCCAACAAACAATGGTTGATTCTTGCTCAGAATTATATGAGGATCAAGAATCTACAAAAATATTTGATGTTTGTGTGAAGAAAAATGAAATTCAAAGTGAGAGAAAAATGGGAGGGAATCTTGAAATTCTAGATCTGAAATTCTGTTCTGGCAGTTATGGATTAGGGTTTGGCTTTTATATGGTTCACTAATCTCACTGAAATCCAAATTAGGCATTGGTTAAACATGATTAGGGAACATTGGATCAATTTGCAAAAAAATGCAAAAGTGAGCTAGCATGGCCATGCTACACGTGAACAGTACTCATGCAAGGCTTGAATTCACTTAAAATCAACCAATAATCAAGATTTGAATGGTATTTTACTTGTATCATAAGCCAATTTTGAATTGTAGAAATTCCCTCCAAAATGATCACTTGAGGAATGATGATCATACACACTTTTTCCATGCATGGCAAGGCTTGTTTTGAGAAGTATTGGTCATGAGGATTATTTTGCAAAAAGAATGGACCAAATTGGAGTTTTGTATCAAAAGTTATGTCACTTTGAACTTCCATGCACACCTTGTGATCATTTGGTCATAACTTCTCAACCATTCATCATATGGACATGAATTAGGGCTTTTTGGAAAGGGGAGACAAAGATCTTAAAATTTCATGTTCACCAAAAATCCATTTGAAACTTATTTGATGTTGATAAGTCAAGTTGAATGTGGACCAGAAACTTGTCATTTTTGGAAACTTGAAATTACAGGTCACTTTCCATTTTTGGAAACTTTTGCCATGACTTCAAAATCTTCAAGATAGATGTTTAGAATGACAAATGGACCTCTTTTGAACATGACTGAGGTGTCTCAACTCATTTCCCCACCTCACAACCCTCAGTTGACTGCACAGTTGACTTTGTTGGTCCTCAGATGACCTTGACATACTTTGATTCACTTGAGCCTCTACCACTTGGGGAAATTGCTCAAAAATGAAACCCTAGCTCATGTAAGCTCTTCATAACAATCATGTGATCCTCATCCCAAGAAAATACATCATCTCCTTGAGAAGCCCTGAATGGAAGAATGGCATTGATTAGGGTTGACCAGAGGTCACAACCCTAATCCAAAGGAACTTGAGAATGAACTATGAAACCCTTGATGCTGAGAGAACCACGATGATGGTAATATATCCTTGCAAACAAGATGATGCTCAGGACCTTTGAAGAATCAAGAAACCCTAACTGAAGAGCAAACCCTCAAATGGTTGATCATCAATTCATAGAAACCCTCAGGCTTGAATCATGTAACTTTTCCATCTTTTGAAAAGACTTTGGAGGATTATCCTCTTATTTCCAAATGATATGCAAAATGCAATTCCTAATGCCCTAAAATATGAAATGCAATGTGTCAAACTAGTCTCAAGAAGAGGAGGACAAATTTTGAGGTGTTACAGCTGCCCCTATTCAATCCACTATGAACCGGTCGATATGAACAGCCTCGGCTTTCAGATGATCAGGGTGAAGAGTGGTTGAATACAAAGAACAGACGAACAATTTGCGCTCCGCTGGGAAATAAGTAACAATGCCTGTCAGAATCGGCAAAGAGGTAGTCTTGAAAGAAAAATCCGTCTGGTACAGTGAGAGTCGGTCTGAATACCGATTAGAATGTTAACCTGGATACCAAAATAAATGGCAACACAGGAATAACCATGGCCTGAATGCCGCTCACCAGTCTGAATACTGGAAATGACTTTGATCTGAACATCAAAAGATATGAGATTTATTAGTATCGGTCTGAACACCGAGAGACTGGCCTGAATGCCACTTCGGTCTGAATACCGGAAACTTGGCCTGAATGCCACAAGTTGCATCGACCTGAATGTCGGAAACTTCTTCGATCTGACCATCGAAAAATGGCCTGAATGCCACTTCGGTCTGAATACCAGAAAGTTGGCCTAAATGCCACCTCGGTTGGGGATTTTCTCTTTATTATGATTATTATTTTTGCTTTTCTTGAACCCCCAAAACTTCTTTGCTTACGGCCAAATAATGAACCCTGTTCTCCATTTGAACCCCATTCTCCAGAAGACACTCCGCATCTCCTTTTCTCCTAATGGACCCCACTCTCCGCGCTGATCGCGTAACGCTCTCCAATCTTGACTTCCCATCTCCGCATGACGGAAATATTTTCCCCCTAATATCGCACTACTGGGGGAATACTGTGGATTCACAATCACGATGCCAAACTCCTCAGAGTAACATCTTCACCAACTAGCTAAACCAATTCTCAAACGGTAACCACGGCTTGAGACTAGTTTATGCTTTATATGCGTATGTTTGAATTTTTCAATGGCGTAATGCTCCATAACCATGGAAATGCTACGCAATTTGGGAGGATGCAATGCAATATGATTTTCTAAATGATGAATGCATAAAAAGTATCCCCCTCATGGGCAACACGGGCAGTCCTGCTGAGGAACCCGATAGCACTCCAATCTCCAACCCTGCTTGGGATAACACTGCTGCTGGGGAAAGAGCAACCCTCACTGGGGATGACCTCTACTGAACTCGATCCGCTTGGGGACTTTACTGGGGAAACTTCCAACGCACACCCCTGCCGGGGAAACAAAAACCTTCAAACTTGCTGGGGAAATAACAATCTCAACCCTACTAAGGGAAACAACAATCTTCAGGCCCGGCTGCCGAGGAAACACCGACCTCGAATCCGCTGGGGAGATACGGAACACTTGACACAGAACACCGGTCGACTCGTCGAACACTGGCATTCACCATCTAACCATAGTATCAATCTTCCACTTCTTCAGACTTTGAAGAGTCTTCTTGATTAACCCTCTAGGATCGTCGCGCTTCTCTCACCGTCTCTACACCATTCTTCAACTCCTCATCCCTGATTGGACTTCAACGGAATCTTTTGCCAAAAAGAAATGCTTCACACCATAACCTGCAAGTGAGTGAAAATAACCAACAGCACCTGCAAAAGAGATCGCTAGATAAAGCGTGCCCCATGCGTGCCAAAATTTCAACACCCAAGTCACTCAACCTTCCGAATAAGATTTCAGGTTTTCAATCCTATAAACATGCATTGGAAGAGACCCCTATGTCTCAAAATGCAAAGATTCTTTATCAAAATAAACGGATGTTTTTGCAATCAAAGCGGTAATGAAAACAAAAAACAAAATTATTTGACTGAATATGCACTTTATTGAGTGAAAAAGGTGGCTCGTAACTGAGCAGTATACAGGAAGCAATCCCTGAAAAGAGGTAATTGCGCACAAAAGGAAAATCCATCCTAATGGCAAAGTGAAACCGTGATCTCATCAAGTTCCAACCCGGTTACAACCCATATGTCCTCAAGACTCTCCGTGCTTTCTGCCTTCCGAAACAAGGCGCTTCCAACCGATCTCTGCCGGGGATTACCCATGTGTCTTAACCAAAGCACAAACGACCATGCTAGACGCAGTTGTTCGTTTCATTCCCTCTTTTTCCTGGACCGCCCTTTCGGGTTTTCAGTCCACCGGGATACCCTTTTTTGCCCAAGTCGCCCTTGTGGGGTTTTCGACCTGTCGGGTGTACAGTTTTTCTCTTTTTATCCCTAATTTTTGCCTGAACCTTTTTTCAATTCAATTTTTTTGGTTCGCCGGGATGCCCATTTTTGCCTGGACTATTTTATTCTTTCCGTCCAGCGGGTCTCTTATACGAAGTATTTTTTAACCGCGTCCACATTCACAGGGGATGGAAAATCCTCACCATCCATGGTCGTCAACAACAAGGCTCCGCCAGAGAAAACCTTCTTGACCACGAATGGACCCTCATAATTGGGTGTCCACTTGCCCCGACGATCGTTCTGAGGAGGAAGGATCCTTTTCAACACCATATCTCCCACATGATACACACGAGGTCGCACCTTTCGATCAAAAGCATGTTTCATTCGCTGCTAATACAACTGCCCATGACAAATGGCCGCCAGCCTCTTTTCCTCAATCAGGCTCAACTCTTCATACCAAGTCCTTACCCATTCAGCCTCTTCCAATTTCACATCCATTAGGACTCTCAACGACGGAATCTGGACCTCAACTGGTAGTACAGCTTCTGTAACACCCCAATTAAAATAAGATAATTATTTAATTTAAATTAATATTTTATTTATTAATTTAATTGAATAATTGGAAGTTTGGATTATTATCATTATTTTGGAATAATAATTATTGGGTTATTATTTTATTGGAATAAAATAAGTTGGAATAACAAAAGTCCCATTTGTGGTAAAAAGGGTTTTCACGTGAAAAGGAACAGAGAAGCGGCTGAAAGTGGAAAAAGGCAAAGAGGCAGAGCAAGAGAAGAGGAAAAGCTTGAAGCTAACGGAAGTGCCGGATTAACTCAGGTAAGGGGGGTTTATCATCGATTAACGGGTATTATGGGATGATATGTACTGGGTAGTGAGAAACTATTGTTTTACCTCTGATTTGATTGATGCATGCTGAAATTGGTAGAATATTGGATGAACGGAATTGGGATTAAAATTGATGAAATTCGTAGGAATTAGAGGTAGAAACGTTAGAAAATTTTGGAATCGAAAGTGTATCATTCGTGTTAGATGAGATGAATGAATTATGTGTGAAATTTGGACTGTGGAAGGTTGGATTGGGTAGATCTCGTAGCAGAGAAAGCCATTGCAGATCTGAGAGTTCTGGTCTCTGGTCATACGCGTATGGCACTAGGCAATACGCGTATGAGATGGCTGGTACGCGTATGGCACTAGGCAATACGCGTATGGATGAGGAAGATGATGTTTTGAACGTGTTTTGGTCTCTGTTGGTACGCGTATGGGAATGTGATACGCGTAGCATACGCGTATGGGCGTGGGCATTACGCGTATGGATTTGGTCAGGCGTGGGCAATACGCGTATGGGCATAGGCAATACGCGTATGGGCAGAATTGTGTATTTTCTGTGCTGTTGTTGTGCAGTTTTGGTTGTTTAGACTGAGTGTTGTAATTCAGCTGATGTATGACATATTAGGGATCATTTCCCGTGGCTTTGAGTAGTATAGGTATTAGTAGAGTGTACTAATACTGTGGTTGTTGTTTGGCATGATCTGATATGCTTATGTGATAAAATATTGAGGATGTCTGATGATATGCATATTGTTGTGAATGTATATATTATGCATGGCATAGCCTTTGGGGCTGTAGCTAATTCCCATGGTGAGGAATTAGTGAGTGAATCATTGTGGATTTGTTGTTGATGTTTGCATGCTAGATGATTAGTGTGCATAGTCTAGCCTTCGGGGCTGTAGCTAATTCCCATGGTGAGGAATTGGTGAGTGAGTCATTAGATCTCAAATGAGTGGGACTAGTGAGCTTAGTAGCCGTATCTGGAGTTGATCGGTGAGCTTGAACTGTATGTTCAAGAATAGTCGGTACCGCATGTGTGGAGTCTCATTTCATAATGAATGTATGGCATATAATATGAATGGATGTATTCCAGTATTATATGTGTGTTATGTGTTGTGTTGTTGATGTTGAGTATGGTTGAGATTATACATATGCTATATGTTACTGTTGAATATGATGTTGGAACGGATATTGCCGTTGCTGAGTGCGTAGTCTGATTAGGGTGAATTGATGTGTTATTTACTTAGCATTACATGTTGTTCTATAATGCTTATTATATTGATTGAGGAACTCACCCTTACATCTATTTTTCAGGTAACGAGCAATGAGTTGAGTAGAAGCTAGTGCTATGGAGTCTAGTGTCGTCCTTAGTGGGTCATGCTCTGGTAGATGTAACATCGGGAGGGGATGTTTGAATATGTTTTAATACAGTTGTTGATCAACTTTACATGTAATGTAGTACATGCTTTGAATGTCGATGTTTTGTATCCGCTGCGAATTATGCAAAAGAGTCTTATTTTGATTAAATAAATGAGCATGACAGGATATTTTGATAAATGTTGTGAAATGATTGTGTGACACCCTTCGGGGCATAATTACTCTGATTGATATGTTATTATTTTAATTAAATATTTTGGGGTATTTAGAAGGGTGTTACAGCTTCCATCCCATACACAAGCGAGAAAGGCTTTGCCCCAGTAGACGTACACACCGAGGTTCGATACCCATGCAATGCAAACGGCAACATCTCGTGCCAATCCTTATAAGTCACGACCATTTTTTGCACAATCTTCTTAATATTCTTATTAGCCGCCTCGACCGCCCCATTCATCTTCGGACGATAAGGAGAAGAATTGTGATGCTCGATCTTGAACTCCCGACACAGTTCTGCCATCATCTTGTTGTTGATATTAGAACCATTATCAGTAATGATTCTTTTGGGAACCCCATATCTGCAAATGATGTCTCTTTTGAGGAACCTGGCAATGACCTGTTTCGTCATGTTTTCATAAGACGCCGCTTCCACCCACTTGGTGAAGTAATCGATAGCCACTAATATGAACCGGTGCCCATTCGAAGCCGTAGGCTCGATCTTTCCAATCATATCAATTCCCCACATAGCAAACGGCCACGGAGACGACATCAAACTCAATGGATTTGGAGGCACGTGCACCTTGTCAACATAAATCTGGCATTTATGACATCTCCGCACGAAGTTTAAACACTGGGCCTCCATTGTCATCCAGTAATATCCATCCCTTAATAACTTTTTCACCATTGCATTCCCACTGGCGTGGGTACCAAACGATCCCTCGTGCACCTCTTTCATCAATTGGCTTGCTTCTTTGTCATCGACACATCTAAGCAAAACCCAATCAAAATTCCTCTTGTACAAAACCCCATCTTTGTTCAGATAGAACGCCATGGCCAACCTCCTCAGAGTCTTTCGGTCCTTTTTAGACGCTCCCTCGGGATACTCTTGGGTTTCCAAATAACGCTTGATGTCATAATACCATGGATTTTCATCATCAGGCGCTGCTTCAACAGTAAACACATAAGCCGGTCTATCCAGTCGTCCCACCTCAACACTAGGGAATTGATTCCACCACTGCACTTTAATCAAGGCGGCCAGAGTAGCCAAAGCATCTGCTAAAGGAGTTTCTTCTCTCGGCACATGGTGTAATTCCACCTTGGTGAAAAACGTCAACAACCTCCTTGTATAATCTCGGTATGGAATTAAGTGGGATTGATGCGTATACCATTTCCCGTTAACCTGGTTCACAACCAAAGTTGAATCTCCATAAATAACAAGGTTCTTGATTCGCAAATCAATCGCCTCTTCGACCCCCAAGATACAAGCTTCGTATTCATCCACATTGTTGGTGCATTCAAACGTTAGCCGGGAAGCAAAAGGAATGTGGGATCCCTTCGGCGTAACCAAAACAGCACCAACTCCGCTACCATTCACATTAACGGCCCCATCAAACATCAGAATCCATTCGGATTCAGGGTCAGGCCCCTCCTTCCGGATAGGTTCCTCACAATCTTTCGATTTGAGAAACATGATGTCCTCATCAGGGAACTCAAACTTCATCGGTTGATAATCCTCAATGGGTTGTTGGGCGAGGTAATCAGACAATACACTCCCCTTTATTGCTTTCTGAGAAGTGTACTGGATATCGTACTCAGTCAAAATCATTTGCCATCTCGCAACCCATCCGATCAATGTTGGCTTCTCAAATACATACTTGATCGGATCCATCTTGGAAATCAACAAAGTGGTATGAACCAGCATGTACTGTCTCAGTCGGCGAGCAGCCCATGCCAAAGCACAACAAGTTTTCTCGAGCAGTGAATATTTTGTTCCACAGTCGGTAAACTTTTTGCTAAGGTAGTAAATTGCATGCTCTTTTCGACCAGACTCGTCATGTTGCCCCAGTACACACCCCATAGACCCCTCGAGGACTGTCAAGTACAGGATTAACGATCGTCCCTCTACAGGAGGCATCAGAATCAGAGGCTCCTGCAAATATTCTTTTATTTTTTCGAATGCCGCTTGGCAATCATCATTCCACCTGACCGTTTGATCTTTTCTCAACAACTTGAATATGGGTTCACACGTGGCTGTTAGATGAGATATGAACCGTGAAATGTAGTTCAATCTACCTAAGAAACCACGAACCTCCTTTTCTGTTCTCGTTTCAGGCATTTCTTGTATCGCTTTTACTTTAGCAGGATCAACCTCGATTCCTCTTTCGCTTACAATAAACCCCAGCAACTTACCGGACCGCACTCCAAAAGTGCACTTATTTGGATTCAACCTCAATCTGAATTGTCTCAACCGGTCAAACAACTTGGCCAAGTCTACCAGATGCCCCTCTTCTATTTGGGACTTTGCTATCATGTCATCAACATAGCATTCGATCTCATGATGAATCATATCATGAAACAAAGTCACCATAGCTCTTTGATACGTGGCACCGGCATTCTTGAGACCGAATGGCATCACCTTATAACAAAAAGTGCCCCATGGTGTGATGAACGTTGTTTTCTCCATATCATCTGGCGACATTTTAATTTGATTATAGCCAGAAAAGCCATCCATGAAGGAAAACACCGAGAATTGAGCTGTATTATCTACCAACACATCGATGTGAGGTAATGGGAAATCATCTTTCGGGCTAGCTCTGTTCAAATCCCGGTAGTCCACACACATCCTCACCTTTCCATCCTTCTTCGGCACCGACACAATGTTTGCAACCTAAGGCGGATAATTAGTGATAGCTAGGAAACCAGCATCCAACTGCTTTTGCACTTCCTCTTTGATTTTCATGGCCATCTCGGGTCGAGTTCTGCGCAACTTCTGCTTTACTGGAGGACAATCTTCTCTCAATGGCAACTTGTGTACCACGATATTGGTATCCAACCCTGGCATATCCTGATAAGACCAGGCAAAGATATCAACATACTCTTTCAACAAGGATAACATTCTGCTCTTGACATTCACTTCCAAAGCGGCCCCAACCTTTACTTCTTTTCTGACCTCCTCGGTATCCAGATTAACAATCTCGACTTGCTCCTCGTGCGGTTGAATCACCTTCTCCTCTTGCTTCAACAACCTGGCTAATTCTTCCGGCAGTTCACAATCTTCTTCGCCTTCTTCTTCGGCATGATAGATCAGATTGTCGAAGTCATATGAGGGTGTAACAGGATTGTTATCAATAAGATCCGAAGAATGATCGCATTTGCATGAATGTTGATTCATGCATTGCTTTAGAGTCGGGGCGAGACAAATTAAAAGAAAGAAAAAATGAAAATAAACATTGCCATTTTTTTTAAAACTGCAAAAATAAATGAAAAACAGGGAACACCGCTTTTAATGTGAAAAACATCCTTTTATTACTGATGCAAATGTTGCAAAGTGAAACACATGAGGTGGCCCTTACAATGAACCATTACGTTTCGGGCAAAACGTATGGCTTTCATGCAAACAGAATTGAAAAACAGAAATATTACTCTTCACGCAGAGTGACAGTGATGATCTTTTCGGCCTTCCAGTTCTGGATCTCCATCCCTGGTACGCACGGTTTTATCCACGAGTCAAGCTCGCAGTCACTGTCAATCTCTTCACCCACCGCACAGACATGATCTGGATCTAGCATTCCAGCACTGGTGAACGTGAACGGCTGACGACGTCCTCTATTCTGTCCAGACGAGCCTTGGCCCGACTGATAGCCAATCCCAAACCTGTCCTCTTTTATTGCAATGTCTATCATTCTTCCCCAACCTGGGGCTTCTCCATTGTTCACCACTTCTACAGCCTGTCTATAAGAAGCAATGGACGACTTTTTCTCTTTCTTAGCAAAAATGGCATTCTCCACCTTAACGGTTTCAAACGCCTGACAAGGTGTTTCAAATATTTCACCGTCCATTTCCATATATTTGAACGATGACAAGTGGCTGACAAAAATATCCTCCTCCCCACCAACTGTTACGACCTGCCTGTCCCAGATATACTTTAACTTCTGGTGCAAAGTCGAAGTTACTGACCCAGCAGCGTGTATCCATGGTCGACCCAACAAGCAACTGTATGTCGGCTGAATGTCCATGACATAGAACACAAACTTGAACACCTCGGGCCCAATCTTCACAGGGAGCTCAACTTCCCCAAACATAGCCCTCTTAGAGCCATCAAACGCTCTAACCACCAAATCAGTCGGCCTCAAAACCACTCCTTCGCAATCCAACTTAGCCAGGGCCTTCTTAGGCAACATATTGAGTGACGAGCCGGTATCAACCAGAACGTGCGAAAGCACTTCTCCTTTACACTCCATCGAAATGTGTAATGCCTTATTGTGATTATGCCCATCCACAGTAAGATCGAGATCAGTGAAACCCAACCCATGGCTGGCATTGACATTAGACACCACTGTCTCCAACTAATTTACCGTAATCTCCTACGGGACATAGGCCCTCTTCAATATTTTTAACAAAGCATCTCTATGCCCTTCTGAGCTTAATAGCAAAGATAAGATTGAAATCTTGGACGGAGTCTGCTGCAAATGGTCAACAAGGTTGTACTCAGACTTCTTGATAATCCTTAAAAACTCCTCGGCTTCATCATCAAGCTCTTTCTCCGACCCAACAGGCGCCGGTGCCGCTCTAGGAGTACCCTCATTCATCACCTGTTTACCTTTTGCCTTGGCTAAAGCCTCGGCCTTATCTCTCTTTTCTTTTTCTGCATCCCCACTCCTTAACGTATCAGGTGCAAACAGCCTCCCGCTGCGAGTGAAACCACTAAATCCGACATTATCCACCTTTGAAACGGTGGTATCACCTGCAGCCTGATCTTCCTGCTTATTTCCATTACAATACACCTCCCCACCATAGTCCCACGGCACAACATCGTCATTTTCGTATGGAATGGGTCCTGGTACCGTGATGGTAACTGGAGCCGCATCTGCCGGCGCTGACAAGTAGACATGGTCAAAGTAAATGGTTATTGTTGAAACATCCTCCTTCTCCAAATCAACTTTCTCAAATAGGAGACTTCCCTCATCCATCATTCTCTGAACCGTCTCCCTCAATACAACACACCCATTTACAGCGATAGTGCAAGCAGCACAACAATGATCACAACCCGGAAAAACTCCATTCTTCAACAACTGTCTCTTGATCATAGACATTGGAGTCCTTATCTGATCCACGTTCATCACCCCAATTTTCCTCTTATCCTCCGAAATTGCATTCACCCCCATCTGACCATGCGTCGGCATGGGATTAGCATTAACATTCGGCGATGGTGCAAAATTGATGGCTTTAGAATCTACCAAGTCCTGAACAACATGTTTAAAGGCCTTACAACCCTCAATGTTATGCCCGGGAGCACCAGAATGGAATTCACACTTGGCATTCTCATCATAATTGGCAGGCCTCTGGTCTGGTCTGGTCTTAACGGAGCCAACGTCCTCAACTGAACCAACCCAAGATCTTTTAATTTCTTTAACAGAAATGCATACGTCACGGGTGGCCTATCAAACTGACGATCAGTCATCCTTCCTCTCACTTGATACCCGGCCCGTTGTGTTCTCTGCTAAAATGGTTGTCGTTGCTGTTGCTGTTGCTGTTGTGCGGGTTGATAATCAGCAGGAATCGTTACCGCAGCAGTATGCTGGTAGTAACGATCCCTACCATGTCCTCTCTGGGCATACACAACACTCGTGTCACCCTCCTTCTTACGCTGACCGTTCCCAAATGGCTTCTTCGATCCAGACGACGAAGCATTTCCCTGTAACTTTCCCATTTTCAGCCAGCCTTCAATTCTCTCACCTGCCACCACTATATCTGCAAAACCAGTGACGGGACAACCCACCATCCTTTCCGTAAAAGTCCCTTGAAGGGTACCCATGAACAAATCAGACATCTCCCGGTCTACCAACGGAGGTTGAACTCTGGCAGCCAACTCTCTCCACCTTTGTGCATACTCTTTAAACCCTTCATTTGGCTTCTGAGACATACCCTGCAACTGGGTACGGCTAGGTGCCATGTCAGTATTGAATTGATATTGTTTAAAGAAAGCATCTCCCAAATCCTGCCAGCTCTTGATATCTGATGATCTCAACTTGGTATACCACTCAAGAGGCCCGCCAGATAAGCTATCCTGGAAGAAGTACATCCAAAGCTTCTGATCCATGGTGTAGGCAGATATCTTTCGGACAAAGGCCTGGAGATGAGTTTCCGGGCAAGAACTCCCATTGTACTTATCAAATGTGGGCACTTTAAACTTCTTTGGGATCACAATCCCTTCAACCAGCCCCATGTTTATCATATTGATAGCCCCAGGAGAGGTATGGCTTTCCAGAGCCCTGATCTTTTCTGCCAGTACCTGAATCTCTTTGTTTGGTGGTTGAACACCATACTGACTAAATTGCTCATTCAGCACAGAGAACTGGTCTTCTTCTTTATCCTCCACAGCCCCAAAGAAAGGAGGAAACTGATTATCCTTCAGAGTATTACCCACAGGACCTAGTCCCCCGCCTGCAGCAAAACCAAAACCTCCACCATTGTTGATAACTACACCAGCAGTAGTTGCCTTCCTTCTGGGATCACCACCATCCCTAGAACCACCAAGACCATTGTTGGAGATACCCTCTTGATTATTGCCACTATTGGCAACCGAAGCCCGCTCAAGCTTCTCCACCTTCTCAACAAGTGCTTTCTGACCCAAGGCGAACCCTTGCATGACGTTGATCAACTCACTCATCTTCTCTTTCAGCTCGAGAATGTCAGCGTTGGGTGGATCCATCAGTTTGGGTTTGTTGCGTCTGGTAGGGTATCTGTGCGGATGAGCTACGTGCAAAGGAATGATTCTGCGTGCGCGAGCAATGATTCCTGAAACATTCAAACACGTCAGAAACTGACACCTGCAAAATAGAAGACAAGTTATTATGATTCATGCATGAATACAATGTCTATCCATTTGAGGAACATTCTGTCTTTCGATCCTGGTTTCATCGAGACGGGTAATAATCCGACAGCAACATTCTGACATCAATCATCTGGTTTTGCCGTACAGAACAGAAAGTTATGATTTAGCAAAGATATCACCCGACCATATGTGTGTTAGGTGATGTAAGACCCTAATTTTGACCTTAAGATCCCTCATGGCATCATAACATTGCATTTGCATTGCCTCAAGGATCTTTAGCATCTTGGTTCCCTTTGCCTTTGGGTGGGACTCCTTGTGATTGGTTTGAGATCACCAAGAATGCTTGAATTATACATCATTATTTCTCTTACTTTTGTTTACTAACCAAAAGCAAAAAAATGTGTCACTAACATCTTTTGTTTGAAGCTTGAGTATCATCCAAGACACTTTGTGGGTTCTATTTAGATGATCAGTCAACACAAGGGAATGGCTTGAGATACTTCCAACAGGTTCAAATGGGGTCTATTCGTCAGTCAAAACGTTAATCGTGAAGGAGCAAAAGTTTGTTCATGAACTGTCATGCTCGCTAGGCGAAGCCCACGTATTAAAAAAAACGAAAAATGAAAAACGAAAAGAAAAAAAAATGAAAAATAAATAAATAAATAAATAAAATATAACAAAAAATTTTGGACTTGGGCCTCTCTCATTTGAGCCCACAGGTCCACAAAAATCAGGTTATAAATTCAGAGTTTCAGTGAAACAAAATTCCATTCTATTCCTATTACCCTGGCTGAGGAAAAAGATAGTGAGAGAAGAGCCAACGGAGTTCAGAGCAACCTCCAGAGACTGAAGGGAACTCATCGGCAAAGAACCAATTCCCTCTCATATAAACCCTCAGATTGCTTTGCAAACCCAACCGGGCAATTCAATTTCATTCGATCTCTCCAGTCAGGTTTGCCTTATTCCCATTACTTTATGCTTTTAATTTGAATGCTCTGAACGTATGAGGTATTATGGGTGAATTTGATACCCTTTTGATGCATGTGTTTGACAAGAGGTTTAGGCCTCCTACCCTTGGTTGCTTTTTGTGAGCTTTTTGTGAATTTTAATGGCATGATTCATGTGGTTACATTTTGATTTGGGGGCAACTCTTGATTACGCTATCTTGTTTCTCTAACCTGTTTGTTGAGTTTTGTTTTGTGAGGGCTCATATGACTCTTGCAGAGATGGCTTGCCTGGTGTTCCACTTTATTTGTGGGATACCACCTGGAGGTTTATTTCGATTACCTGTACTGACTCACTTTCTTTGATGGTGTTTAGCTTGGAAGAGTCTTTGGGTTTCTTATTTATCTAATTGTTGTTACTTCGGATCTTTATCCGTACGGTAGATCTCTCGATCCCTTTACTTTTCCCGCATGTTACCGATTTCTTAGGTTTCATATAGCCTCTCGTGGCATGTCATTTAAGGTAGCGCGGTTCCTTCATCCAGGACTGCCTTTTTGCATGAGCATCCCTAAACACCCCAAACTCATCGATTTTTCTTCTCCTAAGAACATGTTATCTCCTTCTACTACAGGCGAGTAAGTCTCCAAAGGTCGAGCATCCGGTAGATTGCGTAGTAACGTCGTTCACCCCCAAAACACAACCCTTACCCCATAGGTGGTCGAACTACGTTTTGCTCTGATTTTCATCCCATATGAGATACGTAGGCATAAGACGCGATGTCTTAGCGAGCACACTCCTATTTAACCCATAGGTAGCCGAGCTACGAAGACTCTGATTCTCCTATTCATATGAGATATGTATGCAGTGGATGCGACGTCCGTGCGAGTCATTTTCTTTTGACCCTTCTTTTAGTAAGTAGTACATTAGATAAACATACACGCTTTTCTCATCCCTTCAATCATGTTTGCACAAATAAATTTTCAAAAAAAAAACAACAACCTTTGCAACAAATGTGAAAAGGGCTCCCTAGGATGCTTTGGGTGCCTAATACCTTCCCATTGTATAACCAACCCTCTTACCTAGATCTCTGACATTTTTACTAGTTTTTGATTCGATAAAACTTTTAGGTTTTTGTTCGCTTTCTAACCATTCCTTTGGATAAATAGAAGTGCGGTGGCGACTCGACTTGTATGATTTACCTTGGATTTAGTCAATATCTCTAATGGTAACGAATACCCCGCTACAGAAAAATGGCGACTCTGCTGGGGATCGAAACATCCTAATGGATTTTGCCTACTTTTCATATTTGTTGTATTGTATTGTATATTTTTTTGTGACATATTTTTGTGCAATTTGGGATTACTGTATTGTATGTAATGATTGAATTGTTTGAATATTAATTCCTTGTATGCTTGGTGATCTTTGTGAGATGAGTTCTATACCCGGACTCGAGTGCACCTAGGATAGGAGAATGACATAGTCTTGTCGACTTGTGTGGAGTTATTCCTTAGCAAGTTGACTTGCAAGTCCATTCACTTGGTGGAGGTTATGTTGGGATCAATAATGTCACACAAGTAAGTTGTGGTTAGACATTAATCTTTCCAATATAGACCTTAGAAGCCAAGGACCTTAGTTTACCAAGCCCATCTTGGCCTATTCTTAGGATGTAGTGCGAAAGTCGTTCAAGTGTAAGATTTGATACGATTGTTACGCGATACTACACTCATAAGAGTCTCTCTTGAGAATATTTTCGGAATACGAGTAGTCGTTTCTCCAATAATATCCGAAAGATGGGATGATGACTATGGGAACCTCTTGTAGAACATGTTTGACAGGTTTAAACCCTAGTACACTCCCTTTTGGGTGGTTCTTAACCTAACTCCATGCTCGTGATTTACAACAAACCCTTGATTCATGGTTGATCCGTTCATGAATCCTTAATATCAATGGAACTTGGGTATTGATAAGGTGTAAACCATAATCCACCAAAATGGATGATTGATATTAAGGATAACATGATCCATCCCATGACCTTTGTTTGGTGTGCTTTGCTTGATCCTTGAGTGTGATTGTTGCATTCATGCATTCATGCACCCATTTGCATCCATATCATCAATAAATAAGAAAATTTTCAAGGAACTTAAGGGGTTTATTTGCAAAATTTTCAGACATGGAAAGACAAAGAAGGAATACAAAGAAGTACAGCTTCAGGCAACCAGATTTGAAAGAGTTAAGGAATCTGACATCCTATGTATTAGATCCTTTGGGTTTCAAGGCTCGTTTTGGGAAGCTTCTTCCTCTTCTGACTACTCAGGTGGATGAAGGATTGACGAGCGTATTGGTGCAGTTTTATGATCCTCTGTACCGTTGCTTCACGTTTCCGGATTTCCAGCTTTTGCCTACCCTTGAGGAGTATGCTTACCTTGTGGGTATACCTATTCTAGACCAGTTTCCGTTCAGTGGCTTGGAGAGTATTCCTACTTCTCAAGAGATAGCTGACATGTTACACATAGATGAATCTCTGGTTAGTGCTCATATGACTACCAAAGGAGGAATTCAAGGTCTCCCTTCTGAGTTCCTCATTGCTCAAGCTACTATGTATGGGAAGGCCATGAGTGAGGACGCCTTTGAGGCCATATTTGTACTTCTCATCTATGGATTGGTATTGTTCCCCAACATCGACAAGTTTGTGGATGTGAACGCTATTAGGATCTTCTCTACTCTTAATCCTGTTCCGACTCTGTTGGGTGATACCTACTTCTCTTTGCATATGAGGAATGCAAATGGTGGTGGCGCCATTGTGTGTTGTTTGCCTCTGTTGTATAAGTGGTTTATTTCTCACTTACCTCAGACGGTCGCTTTCAAGGAGAACAAGGAATGTCTACGGTGGTCCACGAGACTTATGTCTCTCACTAATGATGATATCTCTTGGTATAACCATGTGTATGATGGTGTGCGGATTATTGACTCTTGTGGTGAATTCTCCAATGTACCTCTTCTTGGTACATGTGGTAGGATTAACTACAATCCTGTTTTGGCACGTCGGCAGCTTGGGTTCCCCTTAAAGGATAAACCCAATAACATTCTGTTAGAGGGTGTATTGTTTCAGGATGGTAAAGATCCCCAAGGCTTGAAAGCTAGGATGGTCCGCGCTTGGCGCAAGATTCATAGGAAAGGAAGGAAAGAGTTGGGTCCTAAGAATTGCATTGCTTTGGAGCCTTACACTATTTGGGTTAGGAAGAGGGCGTCTGAGTATCTCATGCCTTACGAGTATCCGAGACCTACACCTATGATTATGGCTAGGCCTTCAACCCTCCCTAATCAAGGAGTAGAGGAGTTGAGAGACGAAGACCGTTCACGTGCCTGGATCCGTGAACGTGAAGAGTTGCTTCAGCAGATTAAGGAGAAGGATGCGTTGATTGAGTTTCTTGAGCATCAGGTTATTAATGACCCTGATGATGTATAGACTTCTCTACTTCCTCAGTCTTCTAAGTTCTGGAAGAGGAGGTATGATCGACTCGCCAAAGAGAAGGCCAATACGGAGGCAGCCTACGAGAGGGAGGTGAAGAGGCTTTGCGCATCTTATCTTCCTGTGTCCCGAGCTTTAGATGATTGTTTCTAGGGATCCATAAGACGATTATTTTCCTTTTCTCTTGTATATGATTGACGATGCTGCACTTCTTTTCCCTGATATTATTTGATGAGATATTTCCATATGTGATAAAATGCTTAATATTTCCAGAATTTGCAAATAAAACTCTAAAGTTCCTTTGAAATAAAAAACAAATCATATGCACAAACATTGCATGCATCATATGCATAAGCAGGTTTTGTTTCCGGTCCCTTGCCATGTGGTCTAACTCTGTGTCCTTCATTTATTTTGAAGACAAGCTAACTCACCGGTACTACACTAGACCCAACTCTCTCAAGACTGTCATATCAAGGGCCTCCCATGAGGCAGAGTGGAGTAGTTGTGAAGGCTTTCGATGGGTCTCGCAAAACTGTGATTGGGGAAGTTGATCTCCCAATCAAGATCGGACCAAGTGATTTCCAGATTACCTTCCAGGTTATGGACATTCACCCATCGTATAGTTGTCTCTTAGGCAGACCATGGATTCACGAGGCAGGCGCCGTGACGTCCACCCTACACCAGAAATTGAAATTCGTGAAAAACAAGAAGCTGGTGGTGGTAGGGGGAGAAAGGGCTCTCCTGGTTAGCCATTTGTCTTCCTTATCTTATATAGATGCTGAGGTTGAAGTTGGAACTCCTTTCCAAGCTTTATCTATTGCTGAGCCTATTGAGAAGAGAACTCCTTCATTTGCTTCCTACAAAGATGCAAAGCTGACCATTGAGCGTGGTGCAACCACTAGTTTAGGAAAAATGATTGAGTTAGAAGACAATGAGTCCCGGGCTGGCATAGGTTTTTCTTCTGGTACTTTCAACCAGCAAGGGTTATTCAAGAGTGGAGGTTTCATCCACACTGGTCTAGATGAGGAGGCTGCTGCCGTTTTAGAAGAAGATGCAGAGGATTCTGGCAATTTCATCATCCCTGGAGGGGTCTGCAACAATTGGGTCGCTGTGGATGTTCCAACAGTTGTCCATAAGTCAACGTAATGATCACTTTGTTTAAAAACCCTTCTCCCATGCCAAAAGGAGGAGTGATAACATTGTTGGCAACATAAATACAATGATATTTTCATTCAATAAATTCATGTTAAATGTTTGTTTTTCCCATTTATTTTCCCTTTTTGTTTTTGCATGAAATTGGTGATCACATAAAACCCTAAAAAATAAAATAAAATCAATATTTTCATCTGTATAATGATTTGCTTTGTTTGAATTCTAAAATCTCTTTTATATCCAAAATTATTATGCAGGTTGATTTCTAAACCCATTGAACATAATGACCCAACACCATCTCCCAATTTTGAATTCCCTGTATTTGAGGCAGAAGAAGATGATGTTGAAGAGATTCCTGATGAGATCACCCGTCTACTTGAGCATGAAGAGAAGATCATTCAGCCGCATCTTGAGAATCTGGAAACAGTCAACTTGGGGTCTGAAGACTGTGTGCGTGAGGTAAAGATTGGGGAACTTCTGGAAGAATCTGTTAAGAAGGGGTTGATTAAGTTGCTACGAGAATATGTCGACGTCTTTGTTTGGTCGTATGAAGACATGCCAGGTCTAGATACTGATATTGTGCAACATTTCCTACCTTTGAAACCTGAGTGTGTGCCTGTAAAGCAGAAGCTCAGAAGAACTCATCCTGATATGGCAGTAAAGATCAAGGAAGAAGTTCATAAGTAAATTGATGCGGGGTTTCTGGTGACTTCTATATATCCTCAATGGGTGGCCAATATTGTGCCCATGCCTAAGAAAGATGGAAAAGTCCGGATGTGTGTGGACTATAGAGACTTGAATAAAGCTAGTCCGAAAGATGATTTCCCTCTACCACATATTGATATGTTGGTAGACAATACAGCTAAATTCAATGTCTTCTCGTTTATGGACGGATTTTCCGGATATAATCAGATTAAGATGGCACCCGAGGATATGGAGAAGACAACATTCATCACACCTTGGGGAACATTCTGTTATCGAGTGATGCCCTTCGGTTTGAAGAACGCCGGAGCCACGTATCAACGAGCTATGACCACCTTGTTTCATGATATGATGTGTAACACCCTTCTAAAATACCCCAAATATTTAATTAAAATAACAACATATATCAATCAGAGTAAATATGCCATTTAAGGGTGTCACACAATATTCCACACCATTCAACAATATAACGGTCATGCTCCTTTATTAATTCAAAACATAAACATTTGCATAAAACGCAGCGGATATAAATCTCATCAATCATGTAAGACATTACATGTAAAATGGTTCACAACCAACAATAAAACATTTAAAACAAGTAAAACATCCCATCCCGATGTTACATCTATCAGAGCACGACCCTCTAAGGAGACTACACTAGACTCCAAGCATTAGCTTCTACTCAACTCATTGCTCGTTACCTGAAAAATAGTTGTAAGGGTGAGTTCCTCAATCGATATAATAAGCATTATAAATTATCATATCATGTTAAGTAAATAACACATTTCATCACCCAAATCAGATTACACATTCAGCAACGGCAATATCAACTCAATCATACTCATACTCAATGTCAACACAACCACACGTATAATATTGGAATACATCCATTCATATTATACGCCATACATACATTATGCAATGAGACCCCACACATGCGGTACCGACTATTCTTGAACATATAGTTCAAGCTCACCGATCAAATCCAGATACGGCTACTAAGCTCACTAGTCCCACTCATTTGAGACCTAGTGACTCATTCACTAATTCCTCACCATGGGAATTAGCTACAGCCCCAAAGGCTATGCTATGCACACTAATCATCTAGCATGCAAACATCAACAACAAATCCACAATGATTCACTCACTAATTCCTCACCATGGGAATTAGCTACAGCCCCATAGGCTATGCCATGCACGCTAATCATCTAGCAATGCAACATCAACAACAATTCACAAGGGACAGATGCTCACACTCTAAGCCATACAACAGTCCATTCACAAATACATGCATAATATATATATTCACAGCATTATGCATATCATCATACATCATCAACACATGTATCAACACATCATATCATGTCAAATAATTAAACACAGTATTAGCACACTCTACTAATACCTATACTGCTCAAAACAGCGGGAAATAATCCCTACCATATCACACACTGATATAGGCAACCACCAATTAGGCACACAACATTTAAATTAACAATTTTTCCACTCTGCAACAGCGTTAACCGGTTAACGCCCTGGGTTAACCGGTTAACGCAGGCAAAACACGCTTACTGCCCAAAACTTAACAGTGTTAACCGGTTAACGCCCTGGGTTAACCGGTTAACGCAGGCAAAACAGCACTAATTCTCAATTCGTAACAGTGTTAACCGGTTAACACCCTGGGTTAACCGGTTAACGCAGACAAAACAGCAGTTCCTGCGCTAACACAAAGCAGAATGCAGAATTCTCCGCATTTTCCGCCGTTGGAGGACTTCCGGACCTCCGATTCCAATTCCGTAAAAAGCTATACGTTAGAGAAATTACAACACACTCAATTATAGGTTAAATTTCAGTTTTTACACAACATATCCATCACAGTTTTCAGCATTCAACAATCCCAGTTAGGGTCAATTCAACGGTTTATCACTACCCATTACATGCTAACCCATAATACCCATTAAACGACGATAAACCCCCCTTACCTGAGTTAATCGGCGAATCTTTGAGCTCCAAGCTCTTCTCTTCTTCAACCTTCTTCCTCTTGCTCTGCCTCTTGCCCTTTTCCTCTTTCAGCCGCTTCTCTGAGTTTCACGTGAAACCTTATTTTCCAAATGAAACTCTTTTTACTTATTCCAACTTATATATTTTCCAAATTATATTATTATTCCAATAATAATAATAATTCAATAATTCCAAAATAATAATAATAATAATAATCCAATTATCTAATTAAATTAATAAATATATTATTAACTTAATTTAAATAAATAATCATATTATTATCGGGGTGTTACAACTCTCCTCCACTAAAAGAGTTTTCGTCCTCGAAAACATACCTCAAGCGAACAACTCTGGGTAAGACTCCTTCATCTTACTTTCCAGTTCCCAAGTCACATTGCCACCTGCTGGTCCTCCCCAAGCTACCTTCACCAAGGCAATCTCTTTACCCCGCAACTGCTTCAACTCTCGATCCTCAATCCTCATAGGTGATGTTTCAACAGTCAGGTTATCTCTCACCTGTACATCATCTATTTGGACTACATGCGACGGATCATGAATGTACCTCCTCAACTAAGACACATGAAAAACTTCATGCAAATTCGCAAGCGACGGCGGTAAAGCGATACGATAGGCTACCTCCCATATCCTCTCCAAAATCTGATAAGGACCAATAAATTGAGGTGTCAACTTTTTCGACTTCAAAGCTCGCCCAACACCAGTTATCGGAGTAACACGAAGAAACACATGATCTCCCTCTTGAAACTCAAGTGACTTCCTCCTCTTATCATGATAACTCTTCTGACGACTCTGAGCAATTCTCATCTTCTCCTGAATCATCTTAATCTTTTCTGTAGTCTGTTGAACAATCTCCGATCCAACCACAGCACTCTCACCGGACTCATACCAACATAACGGTGTCCGACATCTCCTACCATACAAAGCTTCAAACGGTGCCATACCAATGCTCGAATGAAAACTATTGTTGTAGGTAAACTCAATCAAAGGTAAATAACAATCCCAAGCACCTCCCTTCTCCAGAACACAAGCCCTCAAAAGATCCTCCAGTGACTGAATCGTCCTCTCAGTCTGACCATCAGTCTGCGGATGATATGCAGAACTCAATCTCAGCTTAGTTCCCAAAGCCCTCTGCAAACTTTCCCAGAACTTCGATGTAAATCTAGGATCTCTGTCCGAAACAATACTAGACGGAATACCATGCAAACTTACAATCTTCTCAATATACAACTCGGCTAATCTCTCTAACGGATAATCCATTCTGATCGGAATGAAATGAGCCGACTTTGTCAATCTGTCAACAATCACCCAAATAGCTTCAAAATTCTTAATTGTCCTCGGTAAACCAGAAACAAAATCCATACTGATACTATCCCACTTCCACTCTGGAATAGCCAACGGTTGCATTAGCCCAGACGGCTTCTGATGCTCAATCTTTGACTCCTGACAAGTCAAACAGGAATAAACAAAACTCGCAATTTCTTTCTTCATTCCCGGCCACCAAAATAACTTTTTCAAATCATGATACATCTTCGTAGCTCCAGGATGAATACTCAGGCCACTACGATGTCCTTCTTCAAGAATACTCTTCTTAAGTTCGATAACGTCCGGAATACACACCCGATTACCAAATTTCAAAACACCATTCTCATCAACTCTGAATTCACCACCTTGACCTTGATTCACTAAAGTCAACTTATCAACCAAAAGCACATCGAATTTCTGACCCTCTCTAATCTCATCCAGAATACCACTCGTTAACTTCAACATTCCCAATTTAACACTATTGTGAGTACTCTCATACACCAAACTCAAATCTCTAAACTGCTCAATTAAATCCAATTCTCTAACCATTAACATAGACATATGTAACGATTTCCGGCTCAGCGCATCAGCTACTACATTTGCTTTACCCGGATGGTAATTCAAACCAAAGTCATAATCCTTCAGAAATTCTAACCATCTCCTCTGTCTCATATTCAGCTCTTTCTGATCAAACAAATACTTTAAACTTTTATGGTCACTGAAAACCTCAAATCTTGACCCATACAAGTAATGCCTCCATAATTTCAGAACAAATACCACAGCTGCCAACTCTAAATCATGTGTCGGATAGTTCCTCTCATGAACCCTCAATTGTCTCGAAGCATAAGCTATAACCTGCTTATTCTGCATCAACACACCACCCAAACCCAACAATGAAGCATCACAGTAAACCTCAAATGATTCCGACGAACTCGGTAATATCAGAATAGGAGCAGTAGTCAACCTTCTCTTTAACTCTTGGAAACCTTCTTCACATTTTGAGTCCCAAACAAATGCTTGCCCCTTTCTAGTCAACATCGTCAACGGTAACGCCAACTTAGAAAATCCCTCAATGAACTTCCTATAATAACCTGCAAGTCCAAGAAAACTCCTTATCTCAGAAACTGACTTCGGAGCTTCCCACTTAGATACCGCTTCTATCTTAGAAGGATCAACAGCAACACCACCTCTTGAAATCACATGACCAAGAAAACTAACCTCCTCTAACCAAAATTCACACTTAGACAGTTTAGCAAATAACTTCTTTTCTCGGAGAACTTCTAAAACCACTCTCAAATGCTCAGCATGCTCTTCTTCAGATTTCGAATACACCAAAATGTCATCAATAAACACCACAACAAACTTATCTAGGTACGGATGGAAAATCCTATTCATATACTCCATAAATACTCCAGGCGCATTAGTCACACCAAAAGGCATTACAGAATACTCATAATGTCCATACCTTGTTCTGAAAGCAGTCTTCTGAATATCCTCAGCTTTCACACGTATCTGATGATACCCAGATCTCAAATCTTTTTTGCTGAACACACTCGCACCAACCAACTGGTCCATCAGATCATCAATCCTCGGTAAAGGATACCGATTCTTGATCGTCACTTTATTCAGTTGCCTGTAGTCCACACACAACCTCATAGTACCTTTTTTCTTCTTAACCAATAATACTGGTGCACCCCACGGTGACACACTCGGACGAATAAACTTCTTATCCAACAGATCTTCCAACTGACTCTTCAATTCAGTTAACTCAACCGCAGACATACGGTACGGAGCCATCGATATCGGCCTAGTACCAGGTACCAATTCAATCAAAAACTCAACTTCACGCTCTGGCGGCAATTCATTCACTTCTTCAGGAAACACATCAGGAAAATCACACACCACGGCTAGATCACAAATCGCCAGTTTATCTTTAGCCTCTAAAGTCGCTAACAGCATAAACAACTCTGCCCCATCTGCTACTGCCTCATCCACTTGTCTCGCTGATAGAAACAAATCCTTTCCTTCCTCAACCTCAGGAAATATCACAGTCTTATCAAAACAGTTGATAGAAACTCGGTTAAACACCAACCAGTTCATTCCCAAGATCACATCAATCTGCACTAGTGGAAGACACACAAGGTCTATCCCAAAGTCTCTACCAAAAATACTCAAAGGACAACTCAAGCAAACTGAAGTAGTAGTCACTGAACCCTTTGCAGGAGTATCAATCACCATACTACCATACATCTCAGATATCTCTAACTTAAGTTTCACAGCACAATCCAAAGATATAAAGGAATGAGTAGCACCTGTGTCGATAATAGCTACAAGAGGAAAGCCATTAATATAACACGTACCTCTGATCAAGCGATCATCTGCAGAAGTCTCAGAACCCGATAAGGCAAAGACCTTGCCTCCTGACTGATTCTCTTTCTTCGGCTTAGGACACTGTGGACTGATATGACCCAACTCTCCACAGTTGAAACAAGTTACAGTCTTCAACCGACACTCTGCAGCCAAATGACCACTTTTCCACACTTGAAACACTTCATCTCAGCACTGGTACACTCATGGACACGATGTCCAGCCCGACCACATCTATAACACTTAGCAGGGGCACTAGAGTCTCCCCCACTAGGCCTCTTCATCCCACTCTGTCTCTGAAAACCTTTGCCAGCTGCATACGGTTTTCCACGATCATTCTGATTCTTGCCTTTCCTATCAACTCTCTGTTGATAGCTCTCTGCTCTGGCTTTGGAATCCTGTTCAAAAATCCTGCAATAGTCAACCAAGTCAGAAAACACTCTGATCCGTTGGTAACCAATAGCCTGCTTGATCTCGGGACGTAACCCGTTCTCAAACTTCACACATTTTGAGAATTCCTCAGTAGCCTCATCATAGGGAGTGTAATACTTCGACAGCTCTGTGAACTTAGCAGCATACTCAGTAACCGACCGATTGCCCTGCTTCAATTCCAAGAACTCTATCTCTTTCTTTCCTCTAACATCCTCTGGAAAATACTTCCTCAGGAATCTCTCTCTGAACATAGCCCAAGTGATCTCAGCATTTCCAGCAGATTCCAACTCAGTGCGGGTAGCAACCCACCAATCATCAGCCTCTTCTGATAGCATATGCGTACCGAACCTGACCTTCTGGTTATCGGCACACTCAGTCACTCGGAAGATTCTCTCTATCTCCTTCAACCACTTCTGAGCGCCATCTGGATCGTATGCTCCCTTGAACATTGGAGGATTGTTCTTCTGGAACTCACTCAGTTGACGAGCAGCTCCCATTCCCATCACATTCGGATTCCCTCTAAGTACTCCAGCTAGCATGCCCAGAGCCTCAGCAATCGCAGCATCATCTCTACCTCTTCCAGCCATCTCTATTCTGAAAACCCAACAAGCTAAAACAATAAGTACTGATAGGGTTACACAACACCTATCCCGTACAGGGGAAACAGAATAATTACGACTCGACTCGACCGACTATGCTCTGATACCACTAATGTAACACCCTTCTAAAATACCCCAAATATTTAATTAAAATAACAACATATATCAATCAGAGTAAATATGCCATTTAAGGGTGTCACACAATATTCCACACCATTCAACAATATAACGGTCATGCTCCTTTATTAATTCAAAACATAAACATTTGCATAAAACGCAGCGGATATAAATCTCATCAATCATGTAAGACATTACATGTAAAATGGTTCACAACCAACAATAAAACATTTAAAACAAGTAAAACATCCCATCCCGATGTTACATCTATCAGAGCACGACCCTCTAAGGAGACTACACTAGACTCCAAGCATTAGCTTCTACTCAACTCATTGCTCGTTACCTGAAAAATAGTTGTAAGGGTGAGTTCCTCAATCGATATAATAAGCATTATAAATTATCATATCATGTTAAGTAAATAACACATTTCATCACCCAAATCAGATTACACATTCAGCAACGGCAATATCAACTCAATCATACTCATACTCAATGTCAACACAACCACACGTATAATATTGGAATACATCCATTCATATTATACGCCATACATACATTATGCAATGAGACCCCACACATGCGGTACCGACTATTCTTGAACATATAGTTCAAGCTCACCGATCAAATCCAGATACGGCTACTAAGCTCACTAGTCCCACTCATTTGAGACCTAGTGACTCATTCACTAATTCCTCACCATGGGAATTAGCTACAGCCCCAAAGGCTATGCTATGCACACTAATCATCTAGCATGCAAACATCAACAACAAATCCACAATGATTCACTCACTAATTCCTCACCATGGGAATTAGCTACAGCCCCATAGGCTATGCCATGCACGCTAATCATCTAACAATGCAACATCAACAACAATTCACAAGGGACAGATGCTCACACTCTAAGCCATACAACAGTCCATTCACAAATACATGCATAATATATATATTCACAGCATTATGCATATCATCATACATCATCAACACATGTATCAACACATCATATCATGTCAAATAATTAAACACAGTATTAGCACACTCTACTAATACCTATACTGCTCAAAACAGCGGGAAATAATCCCTACCATATCACACACTGATATAGGCAACCACCAATTAGGCACACAACATTTAAATTAACAATTTTTCCACTCTGCAACAGCGTTAACCGGTTAACGCCCTGGGTTAACCGGTTAACGCAGGCAAAACACGCTTACTGCCCAAAACTTAACAGTGTTAACCGGTTAACGCCCTGGGTTAACCGGTTAACGCAGGCAAAACAGCACTAATTCTCAATTCGTAACAGTGTTAACCGGTTAACACCCTGGGTTAACCGGTTAACGCAGACAAAACAGCAGTTCCTGCGCTAACACAAAGCAGAATGCAGAATTCTCCGCATTTTCCGCCGTTGGAGGACTTCCGGACCTCCGATTCCAATTCCGTAAAAAGCTATACGTTAGAGAAATTACAACACACTCAATTATAGGTTAAATTTCAGTTTTTACACAACATATCCATCACAGTTTTCAGCATTCAACAATCCCAGTTAGGGTCAATTCAACGGTTTATCACTACCCATTACATGCTAACCCATAATACCCATTAAATGACGATAAACCCCCCTTACCTGAGTTAATCGGCGAATCTTTGAGCTCCAAGCTCTTCTCTTCTTCAACCTTCTTCCTCTTGCTCTGCCTCTTGCCCTTTTCCTCTTTCATCCGCTTCTCTGAGTTTCACGTGAAACCTTATTTTCCAAATGAAACTCTTTTTACTTATTCCAACTTATATATTTTCCAAATTATATTATTATTCCAATAATAATAATAATTCAATAATTCCAAAATAATAATAATAATAATAATCCAATTATCTAATTAAATTAATAAATATATTATTAACTTAATTTAAATAAATAATCATATTATTATCGGGGTGTTACATGATGCACAAGGAGATTGAGGTATATGTTGACGATATGATTGCTAAGTCAAGAACGGAAGTTGAACATGTAGAGCATTTATTGAAGCTTTTCCAGCGTTTGAGGAAATACAAGCTTCGTCTGAATCCCAACAAGTGTACATTTGGGGTCCGTTCTAGCAAGTTATTGGGCTTCATTGTTAGTGAAAGAGGTATTGAGGTTGATCCTGCAAAGGTCAAAGCAATACAAGAGATGCCTGCGCCCAAAACTGAGAAGCAAGTCCGAGGTTTTCTTGGACGCTTGAATTATATCTCCAGATTCATATCCCACATGACTGCCACATGTGCGCCTATATTCAATCTCCTCCGGAAAGATCAGTCCCATGATTGGACCGAGGATTGCCAGAAAGCTTTCGACAGTATTAAAGAATATCTGTCTGAGCCTCCGATTCTGTCTCCGCCTGTAGAGGGAAGACCTTTGATCATGTATCTGACTGTTCTTGAAGACTCGACGGGTTGTGTCCTTGGCCAGCAAGACAGATCAGGGAAGGAGTATGCTATCTACTACTTGAGTAAGAAGTTCACCGATTGTGAGTCTCGATAAGACATGTTGTGCTTTGGTTGGAGCCGCTAAGCGCTTACGTCAGTATATGTTGAACCATACCACTTGGTTGATATCCAGAATGGACCCAATCAAGTATATATTTGAGAAGCCTGCTTTAACTGGAAGGATTTCCCGTTGGCAGATGTTGTTGTCTGAGTATGATATTGAGTATCGAGCTCAGAAAGCTATTAAAGGTAGTATTTTGGCTGACCACTTGGCACATCAACCAATTGAAGATTATCAGTCGGTTTAGTATGACTTCCCGGATGAGGAAATTCTGTATTTGAAAATGAAAGATTGCGATGAGCCTACTCTCAATGAAGGGCCAGAACCTGGTTCCAGATGGAGTATGATATTTGGTGGCGCTGTAAATCAATATGGAAATGGTATTGGGGCGGTAATCATTACGCCTCAGGGCACGCATATTCCTTTTACAGCAAGGCTAACTTTCAAATGCACGAATAATATGGCTGAGTATGAGGCCTGTATTATGGGATTGGAGGAATGTATTGATCTAAGGATCAAGCATCTTGATGTATATGGTGATTCGGCCCTCGTTGTCAGTCAGATTAAGGGTGAATGGGAAACGAATCAGCCTGGCCTCATTCCATACAGAGATTATGCGAGGAGGATTTCAACGTTCTTTGCTGAGGTCGACTTCCATCATATTCCTCGAGATGAGAATCGGATGGCAGATGCTCTTGCTACACTTGCTTCGATGATTGTGGTTAAATTGTGGAGTGAAGTCCCCAATATCACCGTGATGCGCTTGGACAAACCAGCTCATGTATTTGCAGTAGAAGAAGTAAAAGATGATAAGTCGTGGTATTATGATATCAAATGTTTCCTTCAGAGCCAGATTTACCCGCCTGGGGCATCTGTAAAAGATAGGAAGACTTTGAGGAGATTTTCAGGCAGTTTCTACCTCAATGGCGAAGTGCTTTACAAAAGAAATTTTGACATGGTTCTGCTCATATGCGTGGACAGACACGAAGCAGACCTGTTGATGACTGAGGTCCATGAGGGTTCATTTGGTACTCATTCCAACGGACATGCCATGGCTAGAAAGATGTTGAGAGCAGGCTACGATTGGCTGACAATGGAGTTTGACTGCTGCAAATTTGTGAAGAAGTGCCATAAGTGTCAGATTTATGCTGATAAGATTCATATTCCCCTGACACTTTTGAATGTGATCTCATCACCATGGCCTTTCTCCATGTGGGGAATTGACATGATTGGCATGATAGAGCCAAAAGCGTCCAATGGACACAGATTTATTCTCGTAGCAATTGATTACTTCACCAAGTGGGTTGAAGCGGCGTCGTATGCAAATGTGACCAGGCAGGTGGTCGTGAAGTTTACCAAGAATCAACTCATATGCCGATATGGTGTGCCAAATAAGATCATTACTGATAATGGATCTAACTTGAATAACAAGATGATGAAAGAGTTGTGTAGTGAATTCAAGATTGCACATCATAATTCTTCTCCGTACAGACCCAAGATGAATGAGGCTGTTGAAGCTGCTAATAAGAACATTAAGAAAATTATCCAGAAGATGGTTGTTACGTACAAAGATTGGCATGAGATGTTGTCATTCGCTTTGCATGGATATCGTACATCTGTCCGCACTTCAACAGGGGCAACCCCTTTCTCTCTTGTTTATGGCATGGAGGCGGTACTCCCAGTAGAGGTGGAGATCCCATCAATGAGAGTCTTGATGGAGGTCAAGTTGACTGATGTTGAATGGGTTCAGAGTCGTTATGACCAGCTAAACTTGATTGAAGAGAAGAGATTGACTGCCATGTGCCATGGTCAGTTATATCAGCAGAGAATGAAGAAAGCTTTTGATAAGAAGGTCAAGCCTCGTGTGTTCCGAGAAGGTGACCTTGTGCTCAAGAAAGTCTTGTCTTTCGCGCCCGATTCAAGGGGCAAGTGGACTCCAAAATATGAAGGTCCATATGTTGTTAAGAGAGCCTTTTCAGGCGGTGCTTTGATACTTACAACTATGGATGGGGAGGATTCCACTCGTCCTGTGAATTCAGATGCAGTCAAGAAATACTTCGCCTAAAAAAATAAAAACTGAATAGCTCGCTAAGTTGAAAACCCGAAAGGGTGGCTTAGGCAAAAATGAGCGTCTCGGTGGATTGAAAACCCGAAAGGGCGATCCAGACAAAAGTTAGAGACACAAAAAAATGTATAATAATGATATATGTATCCCGCTAGATTGAGTACCACATCCTGGGGAAATCTAGGCAAAAATTAGGGATTTGGCAAGTAAGTGCATCCTAACAAGACTTTGTTTTACAACTGTCGTCCGTCAGAGATCCTTGCTCATTATCAGCCAAAGTTTCAAATACATCGGATTCAGAATTGGTGGAGAAATGGTCATTATGTTCAATGTAGCCCTTTTCCAATATATATCACCAATTTCAAATTTGTAAAGATCTATGGAGTCTTGTCATTCACAGACTACCATTCTATCAAATAAATTTGAGCCTTTTATCCAATTATTGGCACTCTTATATGTTTCTATTCAACAAATGTTTTGCATGTTTTGATTAAGAAAATATCATTGTTTTAAGCGATCGAATTTTTTATAATTTGTTTTTAAACAAAGTGAACATTCACAATGACGAAAGGATACTTAGGAGATCCTCAGTGCTCTCCCAAGGGTGGTACGATCCCCAACAGGGTAAGATTTTTGTCCATATTCCTGGCATGACTGTATCTCCTCCCTCTGGAACCCCTTGTGGTTTATCCTACCAAGTGGATTGCTTGTTGAGAGTTACCTCTCTTCCCTTCAGCGGAGTAGCAATCTTTCTTCCTCAGCAGCTTGGATCTCTTTGGGCAAGAGCGGTATTTGGTGGTTGATCCCGATAAATCCTTTATCTCCTCGGATAGATTCCCCAGTAGAGTTGTTGGTATGGTGGACCTTGTCTGTGATAACTCTCGGCCCCAGCTGGAATGATTGATGATTCATCCCTTGTAGAGTTCTTTGCTTCCTAGTATCTCTGATCCCCAGCAGATTGGATACTCCTCGGTGAACTTGGCTTTCTCTCTTGAGATGTAGTACTGGGTGGTTGATTCCTGGACCTGGTTGTGTTAGATATGTCTGTCTGTCAGCATACATCATACATAAACCACGCATATTCATGCATAATTATAACATTCAGATATTCATGTTGCATTCTTTGCCATATATCGTTGTTTGTTGTCTCCTGCTATTTGGTGATATATTTCCCCAAGCAGATGTGTGTGTCTGATCTCTCCATATAGAGTCGGCTCCATAGGCAGAAAACATCTATCCTTTCTTCCATATTCCCCACCGGGTTATATCCTCGTGGATGTTGATTGTTTTTGTTCCTTCCCAACACATATACTGGGATGGTTTTCCCCATTGAGTTATATCCTCACTGGGACAAGTCTTGATTTGGTGTGCCTATCTAGTTTGATCCTAGATCGGTCTCTTGAGACTCTTTTCCTGTTTCCCCGTGGTAAATGAATAATTGCTCAATAATTAGTAATTATTATCCCCGGCGGAGTCTGTGTTTCTCTACCCTCATACCGGTAGTTGTAAACCCTATTTCTTCCCTTTTTGCAGAGTAACTATTTTTGCTAATCTTTAATTGGTGACAGTTATCTTCAACAAATATTCGGTGATGATATCCCCTCATCTGCTTGGATAATTGCCCTGATTACGCAATTTATCCCCAGCGGGTCATCTCTCGTCTACCTTGTTGTTGTTGGTAACGATTGTTTCTCCCCTGAATTGGTCATCATTATATACCTAGTTTCGGTATCCCGATGCCTTTTCTTTTCGGTCGATTTATCCTTTATTAACCCAGTAACCGGTTGTGGATGATCGTCCATGCGAGTATATTATCTACGTTCTGACGGTAATAGATAGTATATCTCATGCACTCTCGGGTCTGAAGCCTTTTGTTCTTCCCCAGTTGAGTAAGATTCGTATCCCCGTTGTGGAGTCGAATATCCATCCTGTAATCGAGTTTGCTTTTAGCCCTCTTTTGGATGATGAGTGTTTTGGGAATATTCCCCAATTCACGTCTTGGTTGGTCACCTATTATATGCCCAGTAACCGGTATCCCTGGTGTTCCTTCCTCTCTGCTCCCTATTATGACTTTTTGTCCCCTGTGGAGTCAGAATCCCTGAGTTGAAGTATACCTTTTAGGTTTTCCTCAAACGTTTTGAAGTTTTGATATCTCTCACCCTTATATCGGTCTTGGATATTCATCTCTTCAGCATGTTGTATCTCTCACCCTCATACCTGGCGTTCAGATCACATGTCTCCTTGAGCTTATTACCCAGTAACCGGTAATACCTCGTCCCGCTGCTTCCCCAGGAGTGTCCTTGTGGACATCCCCAGCGAAGTCCCTTAGTGGATTGTTTTCATCTGGATTGTATCCGAAGTATCCGCTGTGGATAGTTTTTTGCTGTATTGGCATATTCCCCAATACATGCATCTTCGAGTCAGCTCGAGTCTTTCCATTGGATCTTTTCCCTTTGGAATTTTGTTCCCCACGCTTTGAGTCGTGACCTGCTCGCGCATTTTTATCTTTTTTCTATCCCCAGGAGAGTCCCCAGGGTCTTGGTCCCATGGAGTGAATTGCTCATATGGATTATCAGTGGCTTCTGATTTCTTTGCTTTTGTGGACACATATCTCCACAGAGTGCTACCATTTTTCATACCTACATTTGCATCATGAGGTCTCTTAGGGACCAAAATTCGTCTCTTTGTTATTATTTAAGCCCATTCTACCCCGTCGAGACGAATATTTTAACCTTCACTTCTCCGACTAGAATGACCTTAAATAGGGGCATCTGTAAGACCCCAATTTTGACCCTAAGATCCCTCATGGCATCATAACATTGCATTTGCATTGCCTCAAGGATCTTTAGCATCTTGGTTCCCTTTGCCTTTGGGTGGGACTCCTTGTGATTGGTTTGAGATCACCAAGCATGCTTGAATTATACATCATTGTTTCTCTTACTTTTGTTTACTAACCAAAAGCACAAAAATGTGTCACTAACATCTTTTGTTTGAAGCTTGAGTATCATCCAAGACACTTTGTGGGTTCTATTTAGATAATCAGTCAACACAAGGGAATGGCTTGAGATACTTCCAACAGGTTCAAATGGGGTTTATTCGTCAGTCAAAACGTTAATCGTGAAGGAGCAAAAGTTTGTTCATGAACTGTCATGCTCGCTAGGCGAAGCCTACGTGTTTAAAAAAAACGAAAAATGAAAAACGAAAAGAAAAAAAAACGAAAAATAAATAAATAAATAAAATAAATAAATAAAATATAACAAAAAATTTTGGACTTGGGCCTCTCTCATTTGAGCCCACAGGTCCACAAAAATCAGGTTATAAATTCAGAGTTTCAGTGAAACAAAATTCCATTCTATTCCTATTACTCTGGCTGAGGAAAAAGATAGTGAGAGAAGAGCCAACAGATTTCAGAGCAACCTCTAGAGACTGAAGGGAACTCATCGGCAAAGAACCAATTCTCTCTCATATAAACCCTCAGATTGCTTTGCAATCCCAATCGGGCAATTCAATTTCATTCGATCTCTCCAGTCAGGTTTGCCTTATTCCCATTACTTTAACCTTTTAATTTGAATGCTCTGAACGTATGAGGTATTATGGGTGAATTTGATACCCTTTTGATGCATGTGTTTGACAAGAGGTTTAGGCCTCCTACCCTTGGTTGCTTTTTGTGAGCTTTTTGTGAATTTTAATAGCATGATTCATGTGGTTACATTTTGATTTGGGGGCAACTCTTGATTACCCTATCTTGTTTCTCTAACCTGTTTGTTGAGTTTTGTTTTGTGAGGGCTCATATGACTCTTGCAGAGATGGCTTGCCTGGTGTTCCACTTTATTTGTGGGATACCACCTGGAGGTTTATTCTGATTACCTGTACTGACTCACTTTCTCTGATGGTATTTAGCTTGGAAGAGTCTTTGGGTTTCTTATTTATCTAATTGATGTTACTTCGGATCTTTATCCGTACGGTAGATCTCTCGATCCATTTACTTTTCCCGCATGTTACCGATTTCTTAGGTTTCGTATAGCCTCTCGTGGCATGTCATTTAAGGTAGCGCGGTTCCTTCATCCAGGACTGCCTTTTTGCATGAGCATCCCTAAACACCCCAAACTCATCGATTTTTCTTCTCCTAAGAACACGTTATCTCCTTCTACTACAGGCGAGTAAGTCTCCAAAGGTCGAGCATCCGGTAGATTGTGTAGTAACGTTGTTCACCCGAAAACACAACCCTTACCCCATAGGTGGTCGAACTACGTTTTGCTCTGATTTTCATCCCAGATGAGATACGTAGGCATAAGACGCGATGTCTTACCGAGCACACTCCTCTTTAACCCATAGGTAGCCGAGCTACGAAGACTCTGGTTCTCCTATTTAGATGAGATACATATGCAGTGGATGCGACGTCCGTGCGAGTCATTTTCTTTTGACCCTTCTTTTAGTAAGTAGTACATTAGATAAACATACACGCTTTTCTCATCCCTTCAATCATGTTTGCACAAATAAATTTTCAAAAAAAAAAACAACAACCTTTGCAACAAATGTGAAAAGGGCTCCCTAGGAGTACCTAGGATGCTTTGAGTGCCTAATACCTTCCCATTGCATAACCAACCCTCTTACCCAGATCTCTGACATTTTTACTAGTTTTTGATTCGATAAAACTTTTAGGTTTTTGTTCGCTTTCTAACCATTCCTTTGGATAAATGGAAGTGCGGTGGCGACTAGACTTGTATGATTTACCCTGGATTTAGTCAATATCTCTAATGGTAACGAATACCCCGCTACAGGTGAGTGTACACAGAAAAGCAAATAAAGCTTGAAGATCAATCAATAACAGATAATAACCACTGTATAGCAAAAGTGCACTACATGTGCGAGAATCATACATCATGTTTGATACAAATCATCTCTACAATCCTCCAGAATCAGAAAGAAATACAAGCAAGTGAATTTCGTCAACATGCCTGACGGTAATCCAACACATGATAACACTGCAATAAAAGCTAATCTGAAGAAGGTCTCACAGAAGACTCTGCACCATCAACCATCCTGGTAAACTTCATAGCGCACCTGAGCTCAGTGTTCTCCAGCCGAAGTCTTCCCACCTCTTTCTGATGAATCTTCATCTGTCGAAAATAATGGTCCCTCTCAGCACGATAATGATCTCTCTCGGCCATAATCTTCGCTTTCTCTTCTTCCTTAACCCTCAGCTTCGCTTCCCACTCTGTGGTAAGGGCTTTGGCTCTAGCTTCCCTCTGAGCTTCACGAGGACTTGTCTCTTCTTTTCATCTTCAATGACTTTCAACGCTCTAACCAACTTCTCCTTGGTAATGTCATGCTCCTTCGTAGATGACTCTAACGCTTGGCTGATCTTACAGTAATAGGCAGTATCTTTCTCAAAACGCTTCGCCTCCTGAGCATGTATCCTAGCCTGGTCTTCTGCTTTCCCCTTGATTTCCTGATTAGCCATTTGAATTCTAGCAACACTCACTTTTATCTCAGTCTTCTCTACTTGCAGTTGATCTCTGGCCCTCCTCATCTCAAGAAATTCTTCCATACTGATAGAAGAACGTGGCTCCTCAATCAACGGGTACCAAAGATCACCCACGGGAAATGGTAGACGAGTGAGCTCAACCCTCTTTTCGAGCCAATCATCAAATGGAGGAAAAGACCTGTTATTAGCTCTACCAAAAAGAATCTTGCCTTTCCTTTGAATGTTACACCACGCCTCAGACACTTGCCTCAATGATGACTGATTACCCTCAATCGGGAAGTAGAGAGACTCCTGAATCTCGCGCTCGAGAGGAGGAACCTCCATAGCAAACCCCATTTGCCTCCTAAGAAGCGTCGGGTTATAATTAATACAACCTTGAACTCCTATAAGAGGCAAATTGGGAAAACTCCCAGAACTGCAAATGAAATCTCGTCCAGCCTCATCAATGTGAGTCCAAGCTATGTCCTTGGCTCGCAAACCCATCAACTTGGTTTCCCAATTGACAGTATAATCAAGAAAGACAAAGGCACCCTTGGAAGGAAAATATCCCATGAACCATTTGTATAACACTTGAGCACAACATCTAACCAATCCTCCATGCCGCTTCTCGTTCCGATTATGGACCGAGTAATAAACATCATCGATCAAAGTAGGAATGGGATTCCTCTGAGCAAACACCCGGATGGCATTAATGTCCACAAAGTTCTTCTGATTAGGGAACAGGATGATTCCATAAATGCTTACGGCAAGTAAAGCACAACCGACCTTCCAATTACCCAAAACAGCATGCTCTTTGGCTTTAGCCTCTAAGAAACTCAGATGAAAACCGGGCAACTTTCCTTTCTCCTTTAAACCTCTCTTAGTCACTTCCTGGCTCAAATAAAGAGCCCGAGAAATCTCAGCAATATCAGGTTCTTCCCTAGTTGCATAGAAAGGAATCTGGTTTTTAACCTGAATACCCAGGATACCGGCATAGTCCTCCATCAAAGGTCCCAACAAGTAATCTGGAAAGACAAAACATCTCAAACCCGGATCATAAAACTGGAGCAGAGTATGGATGGCACTCCTATCCCCATCTGTGAGCCTGAAAACCATCTTCAGAATACCACCATAAACCTCACGGAACATCCCCACATGGTCAGGCGTAATCAATGTTATCATATCTTTCAACACGCCAATCTCTGGATCAAAGAAACTGTAGACAACATCAGCTTTCAAGTCGGTCCTCATATCTGGAACAAGGATGCCTCTCAACCAGGATCTCAATCAAGAATGTACCCTGCATATGGATAAACATGAGTTAGATGCGGATAAATGCAAAATGAGAATGATGCAGATGCATGAATGCAATGCACAGTGCCATCCTCCAAGTCATCTGAACATCAACTATACTGGATTCCGGTCTTAGAACTGATCACAACCATCTGAGGGACCGAGTAACCACAAATTCAACTCGGGGTTCCGAAATAAACGAAACCGGAGGATATATCACCATCATCACAGGAAAGCCACTGATCGGATAACAACAAGATCCTCTGAACAAGTACCCTCAAATTCAACCCGGGGAATCCGAAATAAACGGAACCCGCTGATAAATACCACGGACAGACCTCCGGCGTGTCAGGAATAAATATCCATAATCCAACTTATAAATAGGACTCGGATCACCAACCGAACCAAGGTCACCATCAAAGAGTCACCAACAGAACATGTATCTGTAAGAATCAAACCCTTCCCCTCACAGGTGAATTCTAATAAGGTCATCCTAAGGCGGATAATGGTCTCGACAATTGGACAAGATACTCAACGGGTTTGCCCTTTCGGGTGTGCCGTGTAACACCCTCCTAAAATACCCCAAATATTTAATTAAAATGATAAAATATCAATCAGAGTAATTATGCCCTGAAGGGTGTCACACAATCATTTCACACCAATCATCAAAATATCCTGTCATGCTCATTTATTTAATCAAAATAAGACACTTTTGCATAATTCGCAGCGGATACAAAATAACAACATTCAAATCATGTACTACATTACATGTAAAGTTGTTCAACAACCAAAAGAAAACATAGTAAAATATCCCATCCCGATGTTACATCTACCAGAGCATGACCCACTAAGGACTACACTAGACTCCCAGGACTAGCTTCTACTCAATCACTGCTCGTTACCTGAAAAATAGTTGTAAGGGTGAGTTCCTCAATCGATATAACAAGCATTATAAAATATCATGTCATGTTAAGTAATTTAACACATTAATCACCCTAATCACATCACACATTCGGCAACGGCACATCAATTCAAATGTCATACTCAATATCAACACAAATCATACTCATGCTCAATGCCAACACAACACATGTATAACATTGGAATACATCCATTCATATTATACACTACACATATATTATGCAATGAGACTCCATGCATGCGGTACCGACTATTCGTGAACATATAGTTCAACTTCACCGACCAAATCCAGGTACGGCTACCAAGCTCACTAGTCCCACTCATTTGAGACCTAGTGACTCACATCACTAATTCCTCACCATGGGAATTAGCTACCACCCCAAGGGCCATGCTATGCACGCTAATTCACCTAGCATGCAAACATCAACAACAATTCACACTAACTCATCACTAATTCCTCACCATGGGAATTAGCTACCACCATAAAGGCCACAACATGCATGCTAATCACCTAGCAATGCTACATCATCAACAACAATTCAAGAATAGATATATGCTCACACTCTAAGCCATAAAACAGTCTATTCACAAATGCACACATAACTGATACATTCACAGCATCATGCATACCATCACACATCATCAGTATTTTATCACATAAGCATATCATATCATGCCAAATAACAACCACAGTATTATCACACTCTACTAATACCTATACTACTCACAACAACGGGAAATGATCCCTAATATATCGTACATCAGCTAAATCACATTACTCAGCTGAACAACCAAAAACTGCACAACAACAGCACAGAAAAATCACAATCCTGCCCATACGCGTACTGCCTAGTCCCATACGCGTATGGCCCATTCCTCAGCCAAATCCCATACGCGTAACACCATCTCATACGCGTATGCTACGCGTACCACTTTCCCATACGCGTACCAACAGAGACCAAACTACGTTCAAAACATCATCTTCCTCATCCATACGCGTATTGCCTAGTGCCATACGCGTACCATGCCATCTCATACGCGTATTGCCTAGTGCCATACGCGTATGACCAGAAACCAGACTTCCAGATCTGCTATGGCTTTCTCTGCTACGAGATCTATCCAATTCAACCTTCCACAGTCCAATTTTTCACAATAATTGTTCATATCATCTAATACGAATGATACTCTATTCGTTTTCACAAAAATCTAACATTTTTACATCTAATTCCTACGAATTCCTCTCAATCATAACCCAATTTCATTCATCCAATATTTCACAATTTCATCATAATCATCCAATTCAGAGATCAATCAATGGTTTATCACTACCCATGACATATTATCCCATAATACCCATTAAACGATGATAAACCCCCCTTACCTGAGTTAATCCGGCAAATCTCTGAGCTTCAAGCTTTTCCTTCCTTCAACCCTTGTTCTCTGGCTTTCTTTGCCCTTTTCCACTTTTCTGCCTCTTTTCCCTTTTCACGTGAAAAATAACTCTTTTTACCAAATGGAACCTTTTTACTGATTTCTACTTTTATTCCAATAATAACAATAAAAATAATCCCAATAATATTCCAATAATTATTATTCCAATAATAATAAAAATTCCAATTATTTAATTAAATTAATAAATATATTATTAACTCAATTTAAATAATTATCTTATTTTATCGGGGTGTTACATGCCGTGCAGGTCTCATAAGATCATCTAAACCAAAGATCCGGGAAAGAACGGTCACCGAAGTCAACAGCTCAAAAGAGGTAACCCAACCATAGTGGAAACTCCACAAGGAAGAGCTCTCTTAGAAGAATCTCGTCCGGCTGTGGTATGTCATGTCTCAACATCATGTTGATCCAACATAAGCAGAGACATGAGACCACACTAATCCTAGGTGTATACTCGGGCCTGGGTTTTAGCCCCACTCAGAACACCCACCCCAAATCATAGGAATCACACCTGTCCAGAATCCAGCACAGTGATAATATGATGCATGCAAACATATATGCAAATATATACACTCACAGTATAATAATCACAAATGCAATAAATAAGCAGTAAAAGCAACCTAAACTACCCTAAAAACTACGCTAGAGAGCGCTAGGATTGACTCGCTTAGGGAAGATGGACCAGCAAGAGGTCAACTTTAATCCCCAGCAAAGTCGCCAGCTGTCGCAACGCGAAAAACAACCGGCGAAAAAAAAAACAGTTTACAGAGCCGCCACCGACGCTATTCATCCTATGACGGAAAGGGAGCGCGGGACTAACCTAAGAAAGGGAAAGGAACGGTCTTACGACCAAAGATTACAAGGTACGGGAGTCGGTTACGCAAGGGGAAGGTACTAGCACCCCTCACGTCTGCCGTACTCGACGGGATCCACGCTCAAAAGATAGCTCAAAGAATAGGAAAAGGTTGCTAATAAAACTGCTCGAAGAAATCACACAAACTGGGATAATAAACAGGTGAAAGAAGACGAAGGAAGTAGACTCGGCAGGATGTCGCATCCTGGGCCTACGTAGTTTGTCAGAAACAAACACCAGAGTCAACGTAGTTCGGGGAAAGGGAGGCATGCTCGCTAGGATATCGCATCCTATGCCTACGTATCTTCTCTATCTAGAGAAGAATCAGAGCACTCGTAGCTCGGCTAACGCACGCCGAAACAAAACACAAAAAAAGGGACGCTAAGACGTCAAAAGAAACACTCAACAGGAAACAGAATGCCAATACATGGACCTACACCCGACTCCTGACAATAAAAAGGAAACAGAATGCCAATACATGGACTTACATCCGACTCCAAACAACAAAAAGGAAACAGAATGCCAATACATGGACTTACATCCGACTCCAAACAATAACAAATGCTAACCAGCGAACACCAAAGAAGAAGGTTATTAGATTATCCCAACAAAGTAACCAAATATCCAAAGATGGACACCAAAGATGAACCCCAAGTGAACAATCATCACAAATGAACTCCAAAGATGAACCCCAAATGATAACAATTGTCACAGATGAACCCCACAAATGATCCCCAACTGAATAACAAACCCCACAAATGATCCCCAATATGAATAATAGAAGAAATCCTCAAGGTATGAACATACCACACACACACACGCTGAACAAACGAGTACTCACACCAAAGAAGATAAACAAAGGGTGAACACACACAAAACAACAAAAGAAAAAGAAAAGGTTGCCCGGAGAGATTGCTCGCAACCTCCTGCCTACGTATCTCATCTGGTATGAGAATCAGGGCGATGTAGTTCCTCTTAACATGGGTAAAACTCTCTCCTAACCAGAGACCAGGGAAACAACAAACTAATAGGGAGACTAAGACTCGAGCCTAATAGTTGTCATGCCATCAATAATCCCTAAGTTGAGGTCTCTAATCAGAATCCTAACTCACACAGGAAGCAAGTCAATTCAGAGGAAAGCAGATAAACACACCAGCACAAGTGAACAAGCATCACACACTATATCCATACAAGAGGCCCAAACAATGGGTAGGCTTTAGTCAAGAGGGGTCATATCAACCTCGACAAACAAGCCAAACTGTAAGGGTGATCAACTGGGCTCTTAACCACTAACATTGAACGTCAGGGTGAGCAGATCAAAATGGTAATGAGGATGAGACCTCATAGCTCTTAACCCTGGCCAGGGTGAGCTCATGACAAAGAAAGCGTGGGGATCCAGAAAGAGGGATACTATTCCACTTGACAAACACTGGACAAAGATCTTGGGTACATGTTCAAAAGCGTCAGCACGTAGTGCGAGCATAATGAACGACTCACTGAAAAACGGGGAATTGGCTACTAATCCCTTCTATCCGTCAATTGCCTCTTCACTTAGGAGGACTTATCAAGTAGCACATGCCTCATCTTGGAGGTCTTTGGCACAAAGGTAAACAAACACAAACAGAGCCTCTTAAGGAGGACTTGCCAGCAAAATGCCTGCCAAAAAGGTGATAGGACTTCCATACTACATGGAGTAAGAGGATAACTACCTAAGTGGTGTATCAACCATAATCCAAAGCTCAAGCAAGAGCTAAAAGCAAGCAAGCAACTAAGGTACCTGTACAAAAGCTAACCAGTTAGTATCTCAGACAAACAATTAGAAAACAAACAGTGAAACCATCCAACTGTTACACAACTCAATGTACAATGGTCAAGCAATCAAGTGAGGCAATGGGCTCAACATATCAACTTAAATCCCTACAAAACACAACTAGGTCGGAACACAATTCAATTTGCATCTCAAAAGGTGAGCAACTCAACCATTAATGCTAAGTGTCCAAACCTGAAACACAAGTCAAGGTTAGTTCATGTACAAAACACTAGTACAAAGACTAGGTCCAAAACCAAACCAAACGATCAAAACAGAAGTCAATCTTTTGCATAAAGCAAGTTCAAACATATCACAAAATGTCCTCAAAAGGACCAACATCAATTCAAAAAGCAAAGGCATCAAATGATCCATGTAATGCAATGACCAACAAATGAGCACAAAATGGACATCCAAATTAGAAAATCCAAATCAAAACAGAAAAGCATGCAATGGCTTTGAAATTTTTTATGCAAGTTTCTCATGTTATGAAAAAACAATGTGTAAAAGATCAAATCCAAAAAGGTTCAAATGATAGGTGAACAAAAATGCACAAATTGAATGCCAAAAATGTGACACAAATTGTCACATACATCTCCATGTGTCAAAAACAATGATAGCATATGAGAAAAATTCCAAACCAGTGATCAAAAATTCCTATCATGAGTGAACATTAAGCACACAAAAAATCAGATCAATTGGATTAACAATGGAAATTTCACAAAGCAATGATCATAACATATCAATTTAACACAAGGTTCAATCAAAAATCACAAAATAAAAATCCAGAAAGAAACAAATCATGAAAATAATACTATAAAAAACTAGATATTAAAACAAATCTATGAAAAAAAAATTGGAGTCAAATTGAATTATTTTTCTATTTTTTATGAATTTTCAAAGATGGACAAAATATTTGAAATAATAAAAGAAAATGGAGGGAAAGAAATAATTTGAATAAACTCAGAAATAATGCCAGCCACACGATCAGGCGCGAAAACAAGATCAACAGTCCAAATTTAAACATTGAAATGCACAACTTCATTAATTGAGTCAGCAGCATGGTCAGCAATTCAAAGTACGCATGGCAAAGTCAAACACACACGGTCTAATCATTCACACACGTAACAGCACAATCAGCACACACATGGAAGGCCACGCAATCAAAATGAAATGATGCGTTTCATTAATGTGTTGGCACACACATCAGCGAGTCAAGGCTCGTGTGGATCGGTCAAAAGCATCACAACCAATGGATTGGACACGCAGACGCACATGTGGACGCCACACAAGCAAAAACCCTAGCATGAACCAGACGCCAGAGCTGTAGCTCCGGTCGTCTTCTCCGACCAACCAAGCGGTGGCGCCGCCGTGGAAAAATGCAGAAATGCACAAACCATACATCAATGGAATCCTCTTGCAACGTACATCTCAAATATGCTATCAATTTCATCTAAATCATCATGCATTTTCCAGATCGAAGCAAAACATTTCTATGATCAAAACTTGAATTCAACTATACATGCTCAATTCTCAACTATTTTCACATCTAATCATATCAGCATGCTCAGCTAAGTGAGATCTACACAATTATATCAAGAAAACAGCAAAAGGAGAGGATCAATTTTCAACTTACTTGAAATGAAGTTCTCTGAAATCGCATGCTCAAGCTCTCTCCAGCTCCAGATCTTCTTCTATAACCTTGCCTAGAAGCTCTAAGCAAAAAGAATCAATTGAAACCACTTGGATCTTGTTCAATTTCAAACTTCCATTAACATGAGATTGTACACGAACTGCTCCAATTCTTACTCAATTCCAACAAACAATGGTTGATTCTTGCTCAGAATTGTATGAGGATCAAGAATCTACAAAAATATTTGATGTTTGTGTGAAGAAAAATGAAATTCAAAGTGAGAGAAAAATGGGAGGGAAACTTGAAATTCTATATCTGAAATTCTGTTCTGGCAGTTATGGATTAGGGTTTGGCTTTTATATGGTTCACTAATCTCACTGAAATCCAAATTAGGCATTGGTTAAACATGATTAGGGAACATTGGATCAATTTGCAAAAAATGCAAAAGTGAGCTAGCATGGCCATGCTACACGTGAACAGTACTCATGCAAGGCTTGAATTCACTTAAAATCAACCAATAATCAAGATTTGAATGGTATTTTGCTTGTATCATAAGCCAATTTTGAATTGTAAAAATTCCCTCCAAAATGATCACTTGAGGAATGATGATCATACACACTTTTTCCATGCATGGCAAGGCTTGTTTTGAGAAGTATTGGTCATGAGGAGTATTTTGCAAAAAGAATGGACCAAATTGGAGTTTTGTATCAAAAGTTATGTCACTTTGAACTTCCATGCACTCCTTGTGATCATTTGGTCATAACTTCTCAACCATTCATCATATGGACATGAATTAGGGCTTTTTGGAAAGGGGAGACAAAGATCTTCAACTTTCATGTTCACCAAAAATCCATTTGAAACTTCTTTGATGTTGATAAGTCAAGTTGAATATGGACCAGAAACTTGCCATTTTTGGAAACTTGAAATTACATGTCACTTTCCATTTTTGGAAACTTTTGCCATGACTTCAAAATCTTCAAGATAGATGTTTAGAATGACAAATGGACCTCTTTTGAACATGACTGAGGTGTCTCAACTCATTTCCCCACCTCACAGCCCTCAGTTGACTGCACAGTTGACTTTGTTGGTCCTCAGATGACCTTGACATACTTTGATTCACTTGAGCCTCTACCACTTGGGGAAATTGCTCAAAAATGAAACCCTAGCTCATGTAAGCCCTTCATAACAATCATGTGATCCTCATACCAAGAAAATACCTCATCTCCTTGAGAAGCCCTGATTGGAAGAATGGCATTGATTAGGGTTGACCAGAGGTCACAACCCTAATCCAAAGGAACTTGAGAATGAACTATGAAACCCTTGATGTTGAGAGAACCATGATGATGGTAATATATCCTTGCAAACAATATGATGCTCAGGACCTTTGAAGAATCAAGAAACCATAACTGAAGAGCAAACCCTCAAATGGTTGATCATCAATTCATAGAAACCCTCAGGCTTGAATCATGTAACTTTTCCATCTTTTGAAAAGACTTTGGAGGATGATCCTCTTATTTCCAAATGATATGCAAAATGCAATGCCTAATGCCCTAAAATATTAAATGCAATGTGTCAAACTAGTCTCAAGAAGAGGAGGGCAAATTTTGAGGTGTTACAACATACAAGGTCAAACTCATTATGTCACGGTAAATGAAAAATTGTTGGTGTTGGGATTCGAACCAGGTACATTTCACTACGGTGGTTAACTATAACCGTAGTGAAATATCTTTTGTAAATACAAAAAAATAAACGTTAAAAACGAGTTATTATCATTGGTTAACAGGAAGGTCGTTGTAATATGGTGTGACGAAAAGTGTATTTTGTAGTAGTGTGTCTAGAATAACAAAATTCGTTGGGAATAGGAAGTCATCCACTTTAACCAACACGTCTTTAAGTACACCATACGAGTAAACAATTGATCGATCTACCAACGTGAGGCTCATTTGAATTAGTTTAACTTCACTACAATTGAGATTTTTTTTATCATGGACAGAAGCATCAAGTTGATGCTTACCCTTAAATCATATAATGCCTTCTTTATCTTTAGCTTACCAATGGTACAAAGGATGGTAAATCGCCCTAGATCTTTGAGCTTAGAGGCCATTGATCTTTGGATAATCGCACTACACTCTTCTTTTAAAGCTATCTTCTTATGGCACTTTGACTTTATTCTTCTGGTCAATAAATCTTTTTCGCACTTTGCACCTCTCATTATCTTCTCTACGTCTTGACAAATGGGTATTTTTACTTGATGCTTGGTGACATTCTCTGTGGACGTCTTTAACTGATCATTTTCCTTTTTCTACTCTGGATTTTTCTTCAAGATATGATAAGGTTGTTTCATATAGTAAGGAAGTTTGGGATTTGGTTCATTATGGATTTGCTTCTTGGTTATTCTTAAAGATGAATTTCTATCAATTAGTTCACTAAGTGTGTATCCTCTCTTAGTGTCTTCACACGTTCTCTCACTTTTTTCTCCCTCAATTTTTCTCTCACGCCTAGGCTCTCTTATTATGAAAACTATTATGTCTCTCAACTAATGGAATAGCAAGTCTCATTCTTCAGATTGGCTAATGTGTTCACATCGAATCCCTCACTCGAACTAGGCTGTGTTGCTATCTGCCGAGACAGTTGCCCAATTTACATCTCTAAATTTTTTATGAAAGCTTATGTGTTCTTACTCATGGTTTCCTGACTCTTGGTCATTTTTACTTAGGTCTTAAACATTTCTTCCTGATTCCTTCCTACTTGTTCAAAACTTACTTGAGTGGATTTCATAAATTGAGCTAGAGCCTTTTCAAGTGGACATGATTTCCCTTATTGTTGTACTCGAGGAATTTGAAGAGCTCACTAGTTACTACTCCACTTCACGTTCGAGTGATAATGCCAACCTGCATTATAAGGGTTACCTCTTTGAAAATGTAGCATAATACGCCTCTTCTGTATATCCCTCTGGAACACATTTTCCATTAGCATGCTCCTGCCCATAAAAATCACATTGTAGTGTCTGAATCTGACCCACATTTGTGAAAACAATAGTAGCTACAACTAACTATTTTGAAATAACCTTAAGTTGTGCTAGAACCATTGTATTTGAATCTAATTCAAGCATGCCATTTGGTTTGACCGTTAAGTCACTTGTTGAGCGATACTCATTCTGCCACATTATTTCGATTAATTTTTTTACCTCGTCTTCATTCCTAGTCATTATGTTACCTCCCGTCGATGCATCTAAAAGCATTCTCGTTTGAGCTTTGATACCTCTGGTAAAATATTGCATATGCTCTATATTGTTTATATTATGATTCAAAAATCTTCGGAGTAACAATTTGAATCTCTCTCATGCATCAAACAATGACTCCAAAGCTCCGTGGTAGAAATTTGAGATTTCTGTTCTTCTTTCTATAAACTGAGTGTTTGTGAAAAACCTCTCTAGAAACCTATCTTTCAACTCCTTCCAAGTCTAAATGGTATCGTTTGGTAAAGATTGTAACCAATCTTTTTCTCTGCCTATCAAAGAGAAACCAAATACCCGTAATTTCACCTGATCTTCAGTCACATCATCCGGGTTGCATATATAACATGTTTCATGAAATCTAGCTAGATACTCTCAAGGATCTATGATAGTTTATCCATCAAATGGTTTGTCTCTTAAACCTGAAAGCAAATAATTTTTTATATCAAAAGTAACTGGGTTAGCAGGTTGAAAACCTAAGGTTATCTTTCCAACATTTGTTCCCCTGCAATAATTCTCCATCGTTGGTCTCAGTGGATTTTCCATATATTCTTTTTCCTCTTTAGCTCGTTGTGTTTCTCTTCTAGCTTTCACAATTGCTCGTGTTGTTCTTTTGATTTCTGAATCTAATGATATCAATGTCGAACCTCGCATACACAAATACAAGATACCTTAGTAGCACTGAACCAACAGAACTAAATAAGAGTAGAAAAATAAAAAATAAAAATAACAAAATCTGAAAAATAACAATAAAATTAACTAAAGAAAAGAAAATTAAAATTGCAATAAAAAATATAAATGTAGCATAGAAAATTGTCTTATGGAAATTATCAACAATCCCTTGTAATGGTGCAGAAATCTTGATGACTTTCTGAGCAAATGTACAAATACAGTCGAATTAATAAAATAAAGATCGTCTCTCCAAGAATTGCAAATTTTAAAAAGGTTATAATTGTGTGTTTGAAAGTAAATACGGGGAATTTTTAGAATAGTTTGCAAAAATAAATTGCGCAAATAAAGTTGGTAAAAGATACGATAATGAGAAAACTATTAGATCTTACTCAAATCCCTTAATTTTTCCTTATCGATGATTGTGCATTATTTGAATCTAATTGACTTTATAATTTTATGGCAAATTAACAGAACCATTTTACATAATTCATTGGTGTACAACTCTCTAATTAAGAGTGCAACTCTCTAATTCCTTAGGCGAATTTGAAGAAAAATTAGTCGATATAAGTACGTTAATTCTCTAGCCCTAACTTATAATTACATATTCCTAATTTATTAATAAGTTGAATAATTGCTTTATTTCCAATCGGTGGACTTAAGGTCAATAATCCATACTCATCTAGTTTCACTTTGCACGCTCATAAACACTCAAAGAGCATTAAGAATAAAAGCAATTGAATAGAAATTATACAATCAAAGCATTCAAATAACATCAAACAATTATATGATCTAACAAAGTAAAATCAAGTTCATCTTCTGAGACCTAATCAAGAGAAATCTAGATGTTTATAGTGATATAAGTCATTACCATGAGTTTAGACAAAGAGTACATGAAAATCAATGAAGAAAAGTGTCTCAAATGACTCCAAAACTCTAAAAAACTTTGTTGTAAAACTGTTTTCCGTCCAATTCTATTATCAAAATCTGACCCCTTGCAAAAGCCACTGACTTTTTCTTTTAAACCTGTCAAAATGCGTCAGAATCGTGTACCATCACGACCACGATAAGCAGTATCGTGATTGTGATACTTTTCCATCGCGTCCATGATGATGTCATCGCGAGAATTCCAGGGCTATTCTTCTTATTTTTCTAAATCCCCATATTCTTTCCGTTTGTCTATTCTTCTCAGTTATTCATTTTACCTCATATTTTTCTCAATCACTGATTTTATCAAAAATACTCGCAAATATTATGCAATGACATAATGTCATCACTTACCAAAAATGTCCACACCAACATAGAGCATCATAACACCAAAAATTAAGCCTCAATACCTAAGAAAGAACTTGATGGAATCCAATAAAAGAAACAAACCCAAAAAGAGGGAGGCATTGAGGAAACTTGAGCTCACATATTATAGAAGGCGATAGAAATGAAAAAACACAAATGAATGATTATTTATAAGGAAATTGCAACGGCATGCCAACCACAAAAGGCCACATGGACTTAACTAGAATCATTACGACTATGTTTTCCCGTAATTCAATTATCACGCTTAGATATAAGGGTAAGGACTATCAATTATGCCGCATACCTAGAATCCCTACATATAAGTTCATGAAGACAAGTTGCAGGAAAGGAAGATACCAAGAGTTAGAAACGGAGTAACTCAAAATAATTTTGGGCAATGTGGAAATTCCCGCATGATATACTACATCTGACCGACAACATCAAAAGCATACGACCCACTAGAGCCCAAGAAGAAAACTCGTAACTAGTATATATGATCGATGAAGTCAAGACCTTATTTATCAAGGGTAATTAGACAAACATCTACAAACCATTTTTCAAAAGATACAAAGGCAAATATTGGCTCAATTTCACTAAACCAAATATGAGTGGCTAATGTTTTCGCATAGACGTAAGGCCCAAAAACAACCATGGCCCAACCCAAATGCAAAATCTCCTAGGGACTCCAATCTTCTGGAAAGACAACGGACCTTCTAATCAAGAGTAAAAAGAATTTTGACGTCCTTAGAATGACATCATACAAATAGCGTCGAATCGAGAAGATCTCTTTTCAACTATGATTCGGTTATATGACCTTGGGACCAAGCATTGATATGTTTTAGAAGAGCAACTAGTCAAGGAAAATGATTGAAGCATGACTATCAAATCACAAACCGTATAATACTCTGACAACCCTTTCTTCTCATACAGATGCCCTGCATAGAAGGTTCTAAGTTCTTGAAAACCTAGGACCTTAGTATAAAAGAGAAGTAAGATGTCAAATCAATATCCTCACATTTTATCCCTAAAATACTTCTTTATTATCAATGATCACTTATTTGAGTATTAGAATATTTGACTATCGTAACTAGTATATATGATCGATGACGTCAAGACCTTATATATCAAGGGTAATCAAACTGACATCTACAAACCATTTTTCAAAAGATACAAAGACAAATCTTGACTCAATTTCACTAAACCAGATATGGATGGTTAATGTTCTGGCCTAGACATAAAGCCCAAAAACAACCATGGCCCAACCCAAATGCAAAACCTCTTGGGGACTCCAATCTTCTAGGAAGACAATGGACCTTCTGATCAAGAGTAAAAAGAATTTTGACATCCTTGGTATGACGTCATGCGAATAGCGTCGAACCGATGACATCTCTTTTCAATTATGGTTCGATATATGCTTGGGACCAAACATTGATATGTTTTAGAAGAGCAATTGGTCAAGGAAAACCTAGAACCTTATTATAAAAGAGAAATAAGATGACAAATCAATATGAACACATTTTACCTCTAAAGTAACTCTTACTAATTGATGATCACTTATTTGACCAAAACATAGATATCAACAAACTCTCATGGCCCATCCTCAATATCTGACTCACTCCTCACCCGTGTGAGCAACTCTTATGAGATTACAACATAAACAATATTTAATTGGATTTTATTATTGTGTTTTTTTAAACCTTCAAAATGTTGAGATTATGACGTCATGCCAATAGCGTCGAACCGATGACATCTCTTTTCAATTATGGTTCGGTATATGCTTGGGACCAAACATTGATATGTTTTTAGAAGAGCAATTGGTCAAGGAAAACCTAGAACCTTATTATAAAAGAAAAATAAGATGACAAATCAATATGAACACATTTTATCTCTAAAGTAACTCTTACTAATTGATGATCACTTATTTGACCAAAACTTAGATATCAACAAACTCTCATAGCTCATCCCCAATATCTGACTCACCCCTCACCCGTGTGAGCAACTCTTATGAGATTACAACATAAACACAATATTTAATTGGATTTTATTATTGTGTTTTTTTAAACCTTCAAAATGTTGAGATTACATGAACTGGCAATGGCATTGACAATACACTACACTAAACCGAGAATGTCATGCTTACTCTTACAACTAAATTGGTCATCTTTTACAATTAGCTAGCCACTACTGGGAACATGTTTAGAAACTGGTTTCTTCTAGCCATTAATGGTGCTGAAGAAGCAGTAGCTAATGATACAAGTTGCTTCTTAATGGTAGATTTTGGGGGCATATCAATTAAAGCAGATTCAAGAAGCCCTTTGTGTTGATCTACTGCTTTCCAACTGGAAATTGGACGTTCAACATTTCAACTCTGCTCAATTCTGGAAAAACTCTTGGGGTATTGATGAAGGACAGTACTTCTTGGCCACATACTTGTACTGAAAAACAAATAAAGTATTCGAAAACTGTTAACAAAAGAGATCGAAAAATATGTGTGTGATTAAAAAGCAATGTGTATGATTAAAATATGTGTATGTTACCTTGTGCTGATTGTATTTCTCCTTAATTGCAGGCAAATTAGAATTAGGGCTGTTACAACAAAGACGATGGAGATCTTTTACACAAGCACACAAATCAGATGTTTGGTATTGAGTGTAATGCTGCAATGTTGAATTCTGTTGCAAGAAACACAACCAGCAAAGTTAAGCAAAGCAAAATTTATAACTTGTTATTGAAAATAGCTCACATATTCTTTGTCAATAGCAGCATACCCATGGTTTCGTCGAAGGGAATAGCATAAATTTTGCCAGGAAAATTGAAGAAGCTGCTATAAGTGATGGAGCATAACAAAGCATACTGTACTCCAACAGGGATAATTCGGCAATGTAGTTTGTCAAGCACTCTAGTTGTAGTGAAGGGACCTGAGAAATGCAAAGAAAACCAATAAAAAGGGTCAATAATTTAGAAATGGAATCCTAATAAATGCTAGTGTTTGAAAATCCCATCTTAAAGTAGAAGATAGTACCTCATCAATTCCTTGAGCAGCACGTACAAATCTTCTCAGGAAGCATTTAATTGTTGGGGCAGTCATTTCGAATTTCAAAAAATTCAAGACAGTAGATTCCATCTGCAAAACCTGCATGAGATGAATTGCTTGAGATTGGCATGTTTCAAATAATGTGAACAAAACAAGTCAACTTAACCAATAATCTAACACAAACCTCTTCCTTGAAGTATGTATTATCAGTTATATAACAAAACTCCTCCACCTGAGGTGCACAAATCTCCTCATATTTACTGCCAACAAGAATAAAAAACAGTTAATTATAAAGTCATACCCATATTGCTATTTCAGAAAAACAACATGGAGTTGTTGGCTTCCTTACGAGGCAATCATCATAGAAGCAACTCCAAGTAATTGTAATTGTTGCCTATTCATGGCATTCCCAGAGAGATACCGATCTATGTAGTTTACTGTCAAATACAATGTATCTGGTACAAGTCTATATTCTTCAGCCACCTGCAGTTAAAAATAGATATTAAGCACAGATAGAAGTTTCATAATGAAGTCACATTGAGACATGTTTTCAAAAACAATGTTCTGATTGGTAAATTGCTATGTACTCCAAAAACAATGTATCAATTTTGAACAACACATTGATCAAAATTTTGGAAATGGTGAAGTTCACATTACTATAATTGACTAACATTGCTATAATTGACTAACATTACCTCCACTAGCCAATCAATCAATATAGCACGCATGCTGGGATTTATATCCTTCTGAATTTTCTCCATGAAGTTTGTGGATGGTCTTTTCTTTACCTGAGATTCCAGAAATTGACATGTAAAGGATTTCAGAGCAGTTATTAAACTCAAAATCAATACCATTAGCATAAAAAACAGAATGTGTAAACAAGGGGAAATGAAGATTTACCTCAGAAGCACGCAAATGCTTGTAGATATCACAAGCAAACGATGCACAAAGCTGAGGATCCACATGATCATCATCAATATCAATAATTTTCTCCCCCTTTTCCAACTCAACAAGAATGTCTCTACTACAAACATTACCTGCAAACAAATCAACCAACACTATCATTTCAAAACGCTCTAGCAAAACCCAAAGGTAGCCAAAAAATCATAATTTACAAGACTAGAAAAAACAAAAACGCATCAAAATCCAACCTGTTGGGTAATCAGAATCAGAAATGTTAAGACTACAGTAAGTCTTCCTCTCAATCGAATCAACCGCCGGAACATCGCTGTTATCCACATACTCAATATCAGGACTCTTAAAAGAATCACAAGACGACATTGTCTCATCCATCGAAACCGACATTCCGTCGGATTTACTGGGGGACGATAAATCCATACAACTCGAAACCACAGGAACATTGAAAGTAGTTGAAACTAACGGAAAAACAGCTTCATTCCTTTCAGAAAAAGAACTGGAAGCACTAGTAGTAGTAGTAGAAATAGCCTTAGGAAAAACAACCGTAGCTGATTTAACATTGGAAAAAGTAGGTTTTTTGTTGCCGGAAATTGAAGGTTCTTTCTTGGTCTTTGCAACTTTAGTCACCTGCAAAAAATAATAAAAATCGCTTAATCGCTATAATTGAAGAAGAAGATGAAAGGGTGAAAGGAAGAAAGAATGAATAATACCAAAGTGGATGAGTTACGAGAAGCATTGTGATTGGTGAGGTTTGTGAGAGGAGGACGTTTCTTGGCAGAGGCTAAAACTTTTCCGGCGACGTTCTCGGTGACCGGAGGGTGACGTTTTGCCATAGACGACGTCGTTGAAGAAGAAAACGATGAACGACGATTATTATTATTATTATTATTATGACTTGACATTTTGGAATTTGGTTACAACGGTTGTTTTAGGTCAGAGAAAGAAAAGAACGAAGAAAGAAGAAGAAGGATTAGTGGTTCTTTTTCTTTTCTTTAGTTAGAGACTTTTGAGTGAAAAGAAAGAAGGAAGAGTGAGAGTGTGATTGTTGTGAATGCAATAAATATAGCTTTATTTATATTTATGAATGAATTTTTGAGGCGGGGAAAGAGAAGGTTTGAATGGAGGAAGGATCTGGGCCGTTGATCTGAGGAGCGGGGGTGGAGGTGTGGGGCCCATTATGGTTATGTTGTTTTCAAATTGGAGAGTAGTGTTATGTAGTACGCTGCAGTTGAGGGAGCTACGGATTCGGATTTGAATTTGAATTTGAATCAAACGGTCACTGAATCTGTTGTCGTTTATTGATCCCAATTCCCAACCATATTGTCTATTTTCTATTTTTAATTTTAAATTATGGAGAATTCAAATTTGGGCATGGAGATGCGAGAGAGTTAAGTTGAATTTAATTATTTAAATATAAGGTATTTTAGGGGAGAAAATCTTAATGTATTAATGGTATCTTTTGTTATTATGTGAATACCTGGGTTAGTTTAATTACTTAAATTTTGGTCACTGTCACATTCCAAAAGTGTTTTGTTTTGTTATTGCATTGTTCGTGATTTGGAGGATTTTGTTTGAAATTTTGTTGGTCTTTTACAGAAGAATGTATTAAGGTTTAAGAACGTTTGTTAATTTTGTATGAGTACTATTATTACTATCTGCAGTTTAAAATATAATAGAATAAGGTTGGTTAAGGTTGAAAATACTATTATCTACAGTTTAACCTTTTATTTTATTAAAACGAATAGAGAATACCTTTTTTATCAATAAACGATGAAAAACATATTAAATATTTCAGTTAAAATAAATAAATTTAAAACTATATTTTAAAATAATTTAAAATGTGAATATTAAAATGGGATCACCTAATAGATTTATTTTAAGAGATAAAATATTAAAGTAAATTAATCAAGTTTTGCTGGAATAATAAAATAGGATGGTACATATGCGGACCACTTAAAAAAAAATTGAGAGACTATCTCAAGAGACTAGCAATTGAATGACTATTACATGTTTAAAAAAATCAAAATTCGAAAAATTTATCACGAAAGTTGCCTATTTTAAAAAAAATATGATAAAAAATGATTAATTTCAATACAACACAATTTCAATACAACACACATTCTAATTAATACAACACACATTTTCAAGTCATTTTGTCAGCATGGTTTCACGTTTTCACACAATCGAAAAGCTCATTCCATTTACATATGTTTCATGCAATGCATTTTTAGAATATGAATCATCACCTTGAAGAATCCTTAAGGTCTTCTCATGTTATATAGTAGATTTGCAAACAAACTTCATAAAGCAGAGTCATTTTAAAAGCAATCAATTGTAACAACTTCTGGGTAAAAGTACTTTATATTTCGTGTTTCATTGCTATCCATTTCATTGCTATATCTTTCATATTTATCCCTTGTTTCATTGTTTTGCATGATTTTATATCATGATTTTAGTTTGCTATTAGCTGGAAAAGGTACCGTTTGGATGATTAGTTTGTTTTTCCATTGATGTTTGTGTTGTATACATATTATTGTATCATAGTTATCCATTGTTTCATTGTTTAGGGTTTAGGTATGTATCATGAATTTAGCTTGCTTTTCCATTGTCGTTTGTGTTGTATGTGCGGTAATGTTTCATTGATATCCGTCATTTCAGTATTTTGTATAAATTTGTTTCATGATTTTAGTTGGGTAAGCTAAAATATTGATTTTTTTTACTGATTAGCCGGAGTACATAATGTCTCGAAAATTCGACTGTGTTAAGGACATCGATGATTCTGAAGAGACATGGCGTCTTGTTTTTCGAACAATCGATGTTTGGACCGTGATTAACAGCAAGGATATAGAACACCTTGAGTTGGTTGTAATGGATGCAAATGTATTAATGAAATAGAAATTGTTTCGTTAACTGTATTATATTCAATTATCAACATTTTATAAATATATTCAATTGTCAACATTTTGAAAATGTTGTGTGTTTCCATTACAGTGTGATAGAATTCAAATATTGATTTGTCACGACCATATACCAAAGTGGAAAGAATTGCTCAAAGAATATATGACTTGTGTCATTAATAACGATAACGTGATGATAATGATTTTCAATGGAAATTGTGTGATCATTCAAAGAAATTTGTATTTCTAAATGGCATAACTGTCAAACCTATTACGCTTGCCAACATCCCCCAATGAAGTTTTACTTCAAGGATTTTGCTGACATTCTGCAGGGGAATTGTAAAAGTGACAGACTTGAAGGTAATTTTAAATTTTGTTATCTATATACTTAGCATTTTTTTCTATAAACATACTCATTTTGCACCGTATCCAATTGTCTTTGTATACATTTTGTTTATACCAAATCTTATTGATGTTGTCCATGAAATCAAAAACATTCAAGAAAAAACAAGCGGAAAGAAGGTTGTTATGTCTTTGAAATTGAGGGATTTGAAGTGAGTAAATCAATCAACTATATTACATTTATATTGCTTATTTGCCATGGATTCTGTATATCAATAATGTTAGGAATAATTTGTTTGTGATACATGGGGAATATCACAAACGGTAGTCTATGGGAATATCAAACTCTGGAGGAATAGTCATTATTTTAACACATGCAATGATAAAAGATGCACAAGATTGTTAGATCAAAAACCTTCATACATGTGTTTTTTTATTTCCATATATTCTCATTTCATGATAAAAAAAAGTGTTTCACAGTTTCAAATTGATGGAGTGGTTCGAAATTGTTGATTAATGAAGAAATTCCTAAAATACAAGATTTTATGTCAATGTATATGTAGTTGATCATTTTAAAACTCATTCATAGATTTTATTATGTATGGTGTGTGTTTCTTACATTTATATTGATGAATCAGGTTACCTCTATCTAAGAATACTGAGAAACCTACACAATCATCAAAGTCTTTCTCTAATTGGTCTAGTAGTTCGCAATTTACAACGATAGAAAGGTTTGTGTATAATGTCAAGTGCATGTACTTAAATGATTTTGCAAAACTAAAATAGGTAAAAGTAAAAAGAATTTGCGTTTTCAATTTCACAATAGAGTTTTATGTAACTCAGTTATTTGTTGTGCATATGCTTAGAAAACTTTTTGCATTACGATAGCAACGACTTTGAAATTTGTTGTTTCAAAATATGGATGGTTCTACTATGGTTGCACCAAGTGCTTCTCAAAGGCTCTTAATCCTACTAACTCATTTAAATATGGTTGTGGAGAAAATGTTAAACAACCTATCCCCAGGTCAATAAAATGATTTAGTTTGTTGTAGTTGTGGAAATTTATTTTTCTTATATTACGTTGTGTTTCATCAGGTACAAAGTTGAAATATGGTGCAACCATGGAGATATAAAGTATCGATTTGTGTTTTGGGATGTTTATTGTGCAAAAATCATTGGGAAGACAAATGTATTGCTTCGTACGAAAATGCTCGATGTATGGACATGTTAAGTTAACCCTGTGTATTTTCTTTTATTTGTATCATTATTATATAATAACAATTATATATCTATTAAATCATCAGGATGGAGAAGACGATCTTATGGTTTATCCGGATGATCTTGATATGTTATTAAAAAAAGAATGACTTTGAGAGTTAAGGTTCAACCCACTTTTAGTTAGGATTTTGTCTTTAAACTCGAGGTTGACGGATCATTTTGTTAATGAAATTGAAAATGATTTCTTCCTTGGAGAGGTATAATAATTATTCATGTATTTTTCACCGCCTCTTCAATTTGTACCTATGTTCTACAAACTGATATTAATTGTTTGCTACAATTTTTATCAAAATTAGTCTAAACCGCAAAGTTCAAAGCATAATGTTAGTGAAGATAAAGTTGATAGAATGGTTGTAAGTGTAATTTTCATATTTTATGTTGTTACCAATATGTACATTCAGCATACAAGTTTTTAAACCAATACTTTTTATCCATTATTAACAATAGTAATATGCTTTCGAGTTTAGTACATCTATAAGACAATTAATGACTCCTAATTGCATAACTTTTCAGAATCACTTGAAATCCCAGTCTGTAAATGTCAATGCTAGCGATGATAATGTCGATTTCTCATTTGTAAGATACTATCAATTTGTATTATAATATGCCATATTTATAAATTTACGTTGTTCATAAATTTAAATATTCACTATATGTGTTTATATATTTTTCATAGCATTCAATTTCTGCATGTGGAGAAAATGAACCTGATGTTAACAGTGGTTCAATGCCTGCAAAGTTGGTATCAATCGTGGGCAACAATGTCGATGTAGATTGTGACGTAGTTGGAGCTACTCAATGTGCAAGAACCAAGCCACTGAAGAAAATTAAGACAGAGCCAATTAATCAACAAATATGAACATGATTTTTTTCATGACAATTGGTTGTTGTTTTTTCATGTAATTTATTGTTTTCCATGTTCGAATATTTCTTTTTTCAGACATTTGGTTGTGATGTTTTTAATGACTTGGTATGTTTCTCTAATATTTTACATTAGTATTAGTCAATTGTTTGTTGTTACGGGCTTTGGAATGAGTTTTGAATTTTCTTAACACTAAACGTTGTTTAATATGTTGCAATAATGAAACGTCGTATGCATTCTTGCATAATTATCGTGATTAGTGTTATTAATTTCCCAACTAATGAGTTTGGCAGCTTGCTATACAATACTCAATTAGCATCAGAGAAACCTAAAAGGTCACCATAAATATCCATATTGACAGGCTCACTATCATTATGAATAGTTGTAGTATGCAATTATTTTTCATGTTGGGAATTCAAAACAATTGAAAAATCGGACAATCGTTCCAAAATGCAATTTAAATCGATGGCACGTTTTTTTTAAACATATAATAGTCATGGTCTCAATATACATTTATGTTCCCACGGTATACTCAACCATTAAACCAAATCAATTTTCAGAAGCAACATAAAAGCTGCCATTTGCTTATTTATTTACTTTGCAGGCATATCAAATTTATTCATTGAAGTGTGGCGAGTCTACTACGTGCACTACGTTGATTTTGAAAGAGTCTCGCTATGTCTTCCTCTACTTCTAATGGGTAACATATCTTCAAAGTGTTTTTTATGTATTTGTATTATGTTTCATGCAACTGTCATAGTTGATATATAATATTGTTCATTTGCATCGTTGTATTTGCAGATATCTATCTCTTGACACAAATGATGTTTATAAAATACTTGGAAAAATTGTCCAAGAAGTGAACCAACCTCCGAATGGTGTTCAAGTGGATGAAGATTGTCCTGAGGTGAATTAGAACTTGTAAGGTCAAGCAGATGTATTTTTTCCTGATATCAATATGCCTTAGGAGCATGGTCCAGCCGAGCGTTTGAATCAACAAATAGGAGGGTTGGAACCTGATCTCTTTTGGGAGAAATAGACCATCAGGTCACTTAAGGGCAGAAATCAAGTTTTTGTAACATGTTATGAAAATATTAACATCCACAAAATATATATAATGTTTTGCATTTTTCAATGAATATATAATCCAATGCTAATGTTAATTCACAAAATAATCACACTCTGCAGCATTTCCCAGTCGAGGTTATAAGGAAGGATATTCGTCCAGACCAAACAGAGTGTACCCTTATGGATCTTGACACTATAGACTACTATGATTGTGAGACAATTAAACCGGAGAGAGCCAAGGTGGAGATGTATATCGGACATGGGTGGTATGAATATGCAAAGGAAAAAATCTTAAGGTGGGAGATATTTATTATGTCACTACCACTTTGATTCTCAAATGTTGTACATTAGGTTGTGGAGATGTCCCAAAAGGAACAATGCTTGAAGGAAATGATTTTGATTTCATCTGGTTATATAATTGTTATTAATTAACTTTGATGTTGCCCTTTTAGTTGTTTGTGTTATTTTTATCTAAATTCATGTTGTAAACAAACTTCTGCAGTTTATATAACCTGTTTGTCAAATTTCAGAAATATCCAATTAAATCTTTTGCATACATCTTATTTGTTGTTCAAAATTTCATCCATATATAGAATACATACCATACATATCACTTATATACTTCAATAAATGTAGATTCAGAGAAATAATGCATGCCTATAAAATCAATAAATTTGTTATGCAATTGTATTTGATAAGTGACTTATGTTTCCAACATACATTGTGTATAGATTTTGCTAAGTATGCAAGTTTTCAATGAAATTCCATGATTGCAGCAGTCTATAGTAATTAATGTGGGTGGCTGAATGATCTTTTTGCATATTTTAAGGCTATTCGGATTTTTATGATAAACAATAAATTGCCATTTACATGTTGATAAAAAACATGTCATGATAAATCATTTTATATAACTTCTAAAACGATAAGCGTTAGAATATATTAATCATTACCAAGTTATTTCATCAATGAGGTTACTTATTCATTCATAATCTACAATATATATGTTAGAATAAGATAATATACTACACACATTTGGAAACAATGGAACAAGCATCTGACAGTGAACATGTGTTTTTTTACAAATACTTTGAAGAAGAAATTGGCTAAAAGAGCAAGGATGCTTAGAAAGATTCGGAAAGTCAATGTCAAAGTAGTTTAGAATCTTAGCAATCATAGAGGGATAGTAGAAAGGTATGCCCTTGTTGCATTTTTTGATAGAGAACATATGAGATACAAATTAGTGAGGCCAGTTAATTTTGACCTTGTGCAGCAAAATGTATACCAAATGAATCTCAACATTGTTAATTCTCGAAAATCCGCCATTCTTTGGCAGTAAGATATGAGATACCACCCATAGCAGAATTCTTGGCACCATCTTCAAATGACCAGTGGTAATAGGATCATAATAGTCCTCAACACGAGGAGCCTTAAGTAACTCATTCATATGAACACTCCAATCAAAACTTACATGACTGTAAAGATCAGTTGCCAACAGATCAACCTCGTCATCCACATCAGCATCACCCACAATAATACCAAGCAAAGTTTTCCATAAATCATTGGTAAATTGGTAAACTTTATTACTTATAAAGAAACTGAAGCAAGAACCATGTTCTTCATTTAGTCCTGAGTAGAATACGCGAATAAGACCCTCATTATAATCCTGAGCAAGTTATAGGAAATAGTCAATTTGCTGATGTTCAACAAGCTTAACAACATCAGGTATATCCAGGCAACCAACAATAACCTACTTCGACATAAAATGTTTCACTGCAAGACAGGTTTTATGCTTTAACTAAAGTCCTTGGAATACCTCTTGGAAACCAAAGTAAATGGATTTCAGCACCAGTAATAGAGGCGGTAGCCTTGCTTTTAGCCTTAGCATCACTCTTGGACTTAGAAATCTTTGAAGCCATGGAAAATTTTGAAACGAAAGTGCGCACACCAGGTGTTTGACGAAATGTTTGAATGTAAAATTAATGAGTATGGAATATTTTTGAATATCCACACACTCAAACAAGACACATAATCATGATAACACACAAATATGAGAAGATAATTGAAAAACCCAGTAAGAATTTGGAACTTTTGTAACTTAGGGTGAAAAGAGGGTTTTTGAAAGAACAAAAGGGAAAAATGGGATGAATGAAAGAGATGTGATGAAAATATGAATAAAGATGAAATGGATTGAGAGAGACAACCATGATTTAATGAGATTGGACGACTTTTATGAGATGAGATGGAGCTTGGAGACTTGAGAGCTTTGGGTGCATGAATGTGAAATGAAGAATTTTTTTACCAATGTGAGAATATGAGTTGACCTCTGAGTTAATGTGCCAACCTATTAAGGTTATGTGTTGGCACATACTGAAGCGTTTAATCAAGAATAGAAAAATTAATTCTACAAGTCGACCTATCCATAGATGTGTCGACACATCCTGAAGCATTTTTGACAAATGCAAAAATTTTAATTATGCGTCGACCTATACGACCATGTGTCGATGAATTATGGATAAAACTTGACAAAAATCACATTTATGACTTATTAAATTATTTTTGATGACTCACAATGACTTATGCATGACTAATGAATAAGAGATCATGCATATGCAATGATTTGATGGTTTGAAAGCAATTAACATGCAAACATAAAAGTAAGCATGAAATGGGAAAAGATATAGATCAAGTATGATGACATTTAGTATAAAGCCACTATAAACATATGAAATGAAACACACAATAGTTGCATTGAAATTTTTGGAAGTGAACAAATATTACACATATCATACGCATACTACATCATATACCTTTGAAAAATAAATAGGTAAAAGAAATACTCACTTATGAAATAAGAAAAGGGATTGAAAGGATATTACCTCACCGTACGGAAGATGGAGGATGCACAAGCATTCCACGAGAAACTTTCGAACGAAAGCTCAAATGAACGCAACAAGTGCCACAAACGATATACCTTTGAAATGAATGCTCTTACCACTTTTCTCTTTGTAAAAATATTGGAGAGTGCTATTAATAATGTGCCAAAGAGTCTCATTGACTTGAAGATCATCCTAAGACTTGGAATTTCAATCTTGTTCAATTATGATAATGAAGTTAGCGGAAATATACCTGAATGCATCGCGCGTTCGAACATACAACAGAGTCACCATCAAACCATATTTATTCCCGAAGGAAAGGGAAAACATCGATAAAACCCCGGGGAAAGAGATAACTGAGTGAGGAAGTCGGTTATTCAAGGGGAAGGTATTAACACCCCTCACATCTGTTGTACTCAACGGGAACCGTTTTGATTGTTCTTTGCTCGAATGGGTGTGATATCTGAAGGTTACTCGCGAAAGGATAAGGGAAAAAGAATGGAATAGATAGAGTGCTCAGAGAGGATTAGGGCCCTCATCTCTATGTATCCTTATAGTGCAATAAGGAATTTAGAGCTTCGTAGTTCATAGAACTATTGGTGGGAGGTGAAAAGAAGAGTGATAACAAATATGGTTTAAGCGAAAGAATAATGTGGTTTGACTCCAAAATGGGATGAAATCTGAACCCAAGAGTAAAACTGGCATTAACCAGTGTGTGGGTAGCCTGAAGCAATCGCCATTATATGGTACTACCGAAAACAAAGAGAATTAAGTGTTTGGTTCCATAACAAACATCTCTTGGTTCACAAGAAGACACGAGATGGAGCTCAAATAAAATAGTGCATTTGGCTCAAAGATAACACTATATCACATAAAGTGAATGAAGGTAGAAGACATTGAATGAATGTAGTGGATAATGGTCCATGTAGATGAATGGATTATGCGCTGAGGCGGAAGGAGAAATAATAATAAATATGGATAAATATGCTCACGGAGGATTTAAACCCTCGTGCCTATGTATTCTCATCGTCCAATGAGAAGTTCAGAGCTCTGTAGTTCGTGGAACTACAAAAACAAAGAAAGGATAAATTGGATTGCCCAGAGGCAAAGTAGATTGCTTAACAAAGCAAGAGTGTGGCATTAACCAATGATGATAATCAACCACAAGGTATTTAGGAAAGCATGGTTTGAACAAAGATACTACCAGAGTCTGAGACTCCATGGGGTAGGAAAAGATATTTCCAGGGTTTGCAACCCCACCAGGCAGAATGAAATATAGCCAAAGACTGAACTCCCTATAGTTGAAATAAATGAATTCCACGAGGCAAGAGTGTAAAGATATGCCATAGTCTAAACTATAGAAGGGCAAGAAACATATAGCCAGGGTCTATAACTCAATATGGGCACAGGAATATGATGCCAAAGTCTTAACTATACAGGGCAAAAGGAATTGAATTCCAGAGTCTGAAACTCGATAAGGGCCAAGAGAAATGAATGCCAAAGTCTGAACTGTATAGGCACTAAAAGAGGTAGCCAGAGTTTGTACTCCATGGGCTGGATGCCAGGGTTTGTACCTTATAGGAGAGGAACAAAATATGTCAGAGTTTGTACTCCATGGGATGGATGTCAAGGTCTGTACCTTATAGGCAAAGAATGAAGGATGCAAAAGTTTGAACTTTATAGGCATAATCAAGGGTTGCCAGAGTCTGTAATCCATGAGCAAGATGCTAAGGTATGTATCTTATAGGCAAGGAATAAAGTATGCCAAAGTATGTACTTTATAGGAACAATCAAGGGTTGCCAGAGTCTGTACTCCATGGGCAAAAAGAAGTCGCCAAAGTTTGTACTTTCTGGGCAATGAAAGAATATACCAAAGTTTGTAACTATATAGGCAATGCATGAGGTAATTGATTAGAAAATGGGTGTGTGACCCTAAGGTAATAATCCTAAAAGATGTGTGGACACCAAGGAGAAAAGTTTGGTACTGAATCCAAGAGGAAAGTAATGATGTTTCACTGTTGAAGAAGGATTGATGCTTGCTTGAAGAAGACTTATAAATTATAAGATTCAAATTGCACTAAAGCCTATGAACAAAGGTGAATACCTTGAGTAACTGGGTCATTCTTCCTGTACCCAAAGATATTCTAGACAAGGATAGGAATTCTCCACTCTCATCATTATTTGTTACTTAAGGCTCATGGCATACAACTTAAATCATGATTGACAAGTTATTGATAGGAGATTATGAGTGTTGATCATGACGATGCAATGCTACTTGTTGTAGAAGAAGAGTTGACAATAATTTGATTTGAATTATTCTAAAGTTTATGAATAAAGGTGAATACGATGAGAAATTGAGTCATTCATCCAGTACCCAAAGATATTCAAAATGAGTTAATGGAATTATCTACTCTCATTCATTCTCTATTTCTTAAGGCATGTGCCATACAATCTGAATTATGATTAATAAGTGTAGGTACCTTTGTTGTGCTTGAGAAGTAGTTCACTTTGTCAGCTATGCTTGATTGGTGTTGACTTTGAAGTCTTGATCTTGAATTTGAACCTTGAGATCTTGAGCTCCTGAGATTCAGCATATCCAATATAGCTTGAGCACAATGGACTTGCCCTATCAAGTGATAAAGGGTCTTTTGATCACTTGAATAGGCTTGGGTATTAAAGCACAATGCAAAGGATTTGGTTGACCAAAGTGACCTTTGGTCAACACTAATCAGTGGGATTCAGAGAAGTTAATTGGGCTATGTACAACCACCTAATGAATAAATCAGTTAATGAATCAGATGTTTCTAAGTAAAAACCCAAAGCTAAGGGATCATGCATTAAAAATCAGAATTTCTAAGCCCTAAGGGAAAAATGGTCAATATGCCAAAAATGGAATTAAAATCAAGATTATTCCGAATTAATTAAAACTAATTAGTTAATACATGAATACATGATGAAAAAATTAAGCTAAGTTTATTAACTTAAACCTAAGATTTCTATTGATTATAGTTAACCGATTAATCATAATTTACAAATTAAATCATAATTATCGAACTGACCATAATCATCACATTAATCTAATTAACAAAAAACTCACAATTAACCATAGTTATATTAATAAAAAATAGAAAGTGAAAACCATTAATCCCGATTTTCATTATGAATAATTAATCAAGATTAACTAAATTAATACTAATTAAATAAGATGTTAAAATGGGGGGTGCATGCTCAAAAATGGGGTTCATGCCAGCAAAAACGCGCTTAGGCCTGGGGCTCAAGGCCCAACACTGAGTTGGGATCAAAAAGGGGGTGTAACATATTGAGTGAGGCGTTGTTAGAAAAGAGAATGGGCATGAGGCCCAATTCCATTCACATGAGGCAAAAGAGAAGGACTCAGTTGAACTCAAACACATGCGCCATGTATTCAAATGTTTCCCCTTCGTGTCCACTGCACCAGAATCACCTCTAGCGACGGTGGAGCTCACACCTCCTTCCAATTCACATAACCAAAACCAAATTTCCCTCCTCAATCATAAACACACATCAATTCCATCTAAAATTCACTCAACAATTTAAAAAAGAGAAATCAAAGTGAAGAACCCTAGGAAATCAAATTAAAATTAAATGCAGATGATGCACATATTCGCATTCTGGGATTAGGGTTATTGATCCTCCTGACATCAGTTGCGTAATGGTAAAAATCTTAAGATGAACTGAGAAGGAAAGAGTTACCTCTAAAGCGGAGATTTGCTCCGACGAAGCGTTGAACCGGAGAAGAAGCGTGCACCGTGGAAGAGGTTGCAGAATGATGTAGTTGTGAGGATTACTCTTATTTGTGTGAGATTCTGAGTGATGAAGTGTGAATAAAAACCTCTTTGAATCGTGGAGGATGAAATGCTATATAGAGAGTCCTTGGATTTAACAGAGTTGGATCTATGTTCAATCATGGAAGTGCGAGTTTGTTAAGAATCCCCAATCTATTAGTTGATTTTGTTAGCATTGTTAGTTAGCTGATGCAAAAGTTAGTTATTAGGAGAAAGAGTTAGTTAGCATTGTGAAATGGATTCGAATCGTGAGTTGTCATAACTGGAAAAAAATTGCTATTAGTTATTGTTAGGTTAGTTGGAAAATTATGAGTGTTAATATGTTAGACTAATATAGTGGGAAAATTGAATGTTAATTATCAGTTAGCAATGGAATTTGATGAATGTTAATAGTGGACTTAGTTTTGGTTAAGTTCGTGATGCAAATGTTTATTGGGAATTGGAAATGTTAAGTTGCTTGTTATTATTAGTTTTGATTATTTGGAAAATTGGTTGGTGGTAATAATGAATAGGCTGATGCAATTGCTGATTAGATATGTCTGAACTTGATGCTCTGTTACATGTGTAAATAGGTACACTTCCAGCTCTGTCATGGCTTGCTCATTGGTTAATTGCCTTGGATGGATATTGTGCACGGCTAGGCAAGGCAATATTGATGACACAATGCAAGGTATGGTGGCTGCTGTGAGGTATGCAGGTTTTTCATGGTTGTGAAGGTAGCTTGGAAAATGCAGGTTGTAAGTTAATGCAAGGTTTTGCTGTAACAGGGCAAGGTAATAGTTAAAACTGGTTGAACCATGTTGTTGGGAGCAAGTTGAGGAGTGAACCATATGGTTGCATTCATACTGCAGGTTAAGGTATGATGCAAACTTTCCTGATACAATTCACTTTTTATTGAACTCATGGCTGCATATGTTTGTTAGTACTTGGGTTGCAAGTGGCTTTTGTGCCTCGATTCCATGTTGCTAACAGCTGGCACAACCTATGTTGAAGTGAATGCATTGCTTGCTCAATGTTTGACCTTGCATGATTGCCTTATGCTTGGATGGAAGCATGGCACCAAAGTAGGTTTGTTTTTCATTATGTTTTGGTATCTGATTCATATTGATGAGTTTGTCATGTACGATTATATTGTTGCTGACTTATTTGAAGGGACTTTGCATGGCATGTTCATTGCATTATACTTGTTGAGAAAATGTATGCTTGTTAGGGCAAATGTTGATGATGTCTAATGTGTATGCTTAGAATCATGAATGTGATGCACATTTGTTGATTGATTGGATGCAAGGTTGGCTTGTGAAATTAAACATGGTTGCAAGGCATGGTGAAGTTTAAGGCAAGGCATGACCAAATGGATGTAAAATGAGATTTCTTGCCTAGGAAGAAAGATAATGATGGAAACTCAAGAAAAAATCCAAGGATGGTGATGTAATTATTATTAGGGTTTTAGGGATGGAAAATGTGATAGTTGACCAAAAGTCAACTCTTGTAAAAAAATGCAATTTTGATATTCTCTTTTGTAATGAACATTACACATGCTAATGAATGAATGTAATGAATTTATTTGAATGAAATGATCCAAGATTGAATGTAAATAAAACTTGATTTAAAAATGAATTTTGCTTAAAAACCAAGTTTGATCCATGACTAGAAGAAGTAAATGAATCAATACTTTTAAAACAAATGAATCGTAAGGATCATGAATGCATGAGTTAAATGGATAGCATAAGTGATGAATCTGAGATTAATGGACCTACTATGCATTATGAATCATCCCAGAATAATGAAAACAATGGACCAAAAGATCAATAACCAATGCAATCATGAACCACGGATCAATGGGTCGAGACCTATGAATTTAGAAGCACCAAGAGACCTAAGTTAATGACATAGGAATGGCAAAGTAGAGTCTATATGCATGGTTACCTGAACAAGGCCTTGGATCAAATGAATTCCCAAACATGTAGACATGCAGGTCAAATGAATGACTTCCATGTTCAAAGCAAGTTTGATGGTTGATGATGCATGACAATAGGGTTAATAACCTATTCCCAATGAGATATGGTTTTAGTCAATCATATGGTCAAAAGCCAACTTAAAATGGCACACAAGATCAAGCATACTTGATTAGGGTTTCATGATGCACTGTCCCTAATCAAGGTCTTCAAACCACGCATGGAACTCTACAAAGACACCCCAACACAAGGACCCAAAAATCTGGTTTTAGATGCACGGGTGAAAGCTGATGAGGTCAATGAATAATAAACTCAAGAGTTAGGTTTTTGAATATATAAATGAATGTCATGATTGTAATCTTCTTGAACCAAGGTCCAAAAGGGCATGAAATTAGGGTTTCCCCCCATATGATGAGCCAAACTCCAATGCTCAAACAAAACCCTAGTTTTTATTATTCACAAGCTTTGAATCTATGATGCTTATTAGGAAGTGCTAACATGAGTGAATGATACATATGAATGAGACATGAATGAGTACAGATGAATCTCAATTCATATGTTAGATGAAAAGTGAAAAGGGGGAGAGGGGAAAATTTTGGGGTATGACAGATAATCATCTTACTCCTCCTCGCGTTTTATCATCTTAGGTTGATCAATCCCTAATTTGATGAACTTGAGTATGTCTTGTCAAAGACAACCTACATCATTAAGAATAATACCTTTTATGATACTTCTCAGATATAAAACGTTAGTAATAATCAATACACTTTTACCAATTAAAATAACACTAAACATTAACCTCTTTAGTAACACATTCTATCTTCCTTGTCACCAAGTCAAGAAATAGAGAAGTGTTACAAGTATTATGACTTGAGCTTCCAGGAACGAGATATCATACTCTTTTCATAGTGCCAAGACATTTATCCTGCAAGATCAACGACTAGTGCTAGGTACCCAATCTTCATTGGGTCCTTGATGATTAGTTAAACCCTTGTTGCATTTAGGCAACCATTGATGAGTGCCTTTGGGGACCAAGAGTCTCCTAAAGTTACACTTTGCAATGGTATGAATCTTCATGCAACAATAATGACAATAAACATTATGAGAAGATGCTCTTTTGCTAATCAAACTATTTTCAACATAATTATACCTTCTATAAGGATTATGAGAAGGCATGTCATATTTTGAAGTGTCAATAGCAAAAGTGACTTTGGTTTGCAAAGCCTTGTTCAACTTGGCTTTAAGATCTCTTGACTCTTTTTGCCAAATATGACGAGTCTCACACCTAAACCATGAGGTTTTATTATCATCACAATTATCTTTTAAAATATCTTCATAGATTTCCTTCGAGCTTCCATGTTCTTTTCATTTTCCAACATTATAGCTTACAAATGAGAGAAGTTTATTTTGTTTGATGCAAGCTTTTTGAAAGCTTTTATGGCTTGTCTTTGTAGATTTTTAAAAGATTCTTGCAATTGAGAATAAGATAAGTCATTAGTAGATTTAGGATTAGAGTGAATTACATTCTTTTTGTTTCCTTTGTTGTCCATGTAGCACATCTTTTACGATTCGTCGCTTGAGCTAGAACTTTCTCCACTTGAAGAGCCACTTTTGCTTTCTAAAGCAACATAAGCCTTTCTAGGCTTATTGGATCGTTTGTTATGAGCTCTTTCATTTTCTTTCAAGATTTGAAGACACTCTGGCCTAATGCGGCCTTATTTTCCACAATGGTAGCATATACTTTTTACCCTTTTCTTCTTTTCATATTCCTTTGAGGAATTTAACAACCCTTTGGATTTGTCATGATCCTTCTTTTCGTAGTAATTATTTTCTTGTTCCTGTAACACCTCAAAATTTGCCCTCCTCTCTTGGGACTAGCTTAACATATTGCATTGCATTTTTTTTAGGTCATTAGGCATTGCATATTGCATATCATGTGGTTACATTGTGCAAGTCATCCTCACAAGTCTTGGTCAGAAGATAAGGGACTAATGTGCAAGCTAGGGTTTCATTGATTGAATGGACTGGATCATTAACCATCTGAAGGTTGGTGTGTCAAATTAGGGTTTCATGGTTCTTAAGGAGATTGAGCTTCATCTTGGTTGCAATGATACATAATCATCATCATGGTCTTGATATCATCTAAGGGGTTCAAGAGATTGATCATACACCTTGAGATTAGGGTTTTGACCACTGGTCAACCCTAATCATCTGCATTGGGCCAATCAGGGCATGGCAAGGAGATGGGGTCTACGATGGATATGGGGATCATTTCATGATTGTATTGAGCTTATGGAGGCTAGGGTTTCATCCTTGAGCCATTTCATCAGAGGATTGGGGCTCAGATTGATCAGTGCATTGCCAAATTCATCTATCAGTTGAAAAAGTCAACTGTGGTCAACTGTGCTTGATTTTATGGATTTGGAGGTGGGAGAGAGTTGGATACACTTCATTCATGTTGAAATAAGTTTCATTTGACATGTCAAAGCTCAAGAATGAAGAAAATAAAGTCAGGACAAAAATTTCCAAAAATAGAAAGTGACTTGTAATGGAAGTTTCCAAAAATGGAAAGTTTTTCACCACAAAATTACGTGTCCAAAAAAGCTTCAAATGAAATTTTGTCCAACATGAAAGTTGAAGAACTTGATCTCACCATTCCAAAAAGTCCAAGAACTTGAAATTCCCATGTGTGGTTGGCAAGTTATGGTCCATTCATTTTCCAAAAATGCCTAAAATCAAAGTGGCATAACTTTCACATGGAATGTCCAATTTGGGTGATCTTTTTGTGAGCAAACCCCATTTCACATGTACTTTCATGGTGTATGGTCCAAATTCATCAAAAATACTCATAGCAAAAAGTCAAATTTCAAGTGGACTTTTTAGCATTTTTGGTGTGAACATGTGATTTTGAGTTTTACAAGGCCAATGGACATGAAACCAATTCCCACACTCTCCAAATGCAAAATGTGACTTGTTCCAACTGTCATGAGCTGTCACATTGCAATATTTGGCAAGGTCATTTTTGACATAGCACCTAAAAATGCAATTACACTAATCTTCCAAATTTTGGATAATTGAGATTAAGAGATGGATTAGTGTGAGGTATAAATGGTTAACTGTAACAGAAAATGCTAATTACATTTCATATTCCAAGAATCATAACAAACTTTCCCTCCAAAATTGCCAAATTCTCTCAAAAGCTTCATCACCATTTTTCAAAATTTCTTCACCAAATCTACATCAATTTGCATGATTCTTCTCGATTCATCTTCCACAAGCCTTGTTATGCATCTGTTTTGACAAATTCGTGGCAATAGCATCAAGATCATGGACTGTTGCAAGCTTGCACAACAATGGCATTTGGCTAGTTCTTCCAATTGAAGCATCCTTGAGCTAAGGCACGCGTTCTATTCATTTTTCTATACGTCAATCTCCATCTGTTTTGGTAAATTACACCTTGAAGCATCAAGATCAAGCACTGCCATTAACACAAGGTGATTTTTCGAATTTCGCCTTTGCTCAAATCATGATATGCGTTTTAAAGATCATTCAATGTAGATGAACATGATATGCATAGTTTTTGATTTGGTTGAGTGAGGTGAGAGAAGTCTGATTTTGAATGTTTGATATCCAATCTTATTTTGCTCGATCCCGACGCTGTGCTTAGAGTTAGGTTTAATGGAATACATATTCGTAATGTGCATGATGAGACGGTCACGATGATGTATGACTTGTTGCATTTGGTTGAGATTTGTGTATTTTCAATTTTTCTGGAATGGCGCTTAAGGAAGACGATGAAAGCGCGTTCAAATGTGTTGTTTGATCCATATTTTGCCTCGCTGTGTTTGAATTTCTGTTTACCGCTTCCCAGAACCAATCAAAACGCGCCACTGCATCTATTTGAAACGGCGCCGTTTTGCGCTTGTGCTTTAATATTACAATAATGCCATTATCAGATATTAATTAATATTATTTCATTTTTCTTTCTTATTTCTTTTTCATTTTGATGCATGATCTTAGAAAATTCATAGAGACTTCATTTTTCATCCAAATTGAGTGAGACTTTTTGCATTGTTCTCCTGATGATGTGTAGAATTTAATCATGATTTTTGTGGATTTTTTGCACGTGTAGAAAATTAATTGGCTTAGGGATTGATTGTATGTGTCACATTTGTGTATACCATGCCATATCCTTCATGAAATGATGAGGTTTTCAAATAAATGGATGAAATTTTTTGTGCTTGTTCTGGACATGTTGATGGTGATTTTCATGTAGAGTTTGTGATTTTTGGATACTTGGTTGTTGAGATATGATTTTTTGATTAAAGGTGTGACAATTTGTGTCACACCAAGCTAGGTCAACTTCATGATTTTATTTAAAAAGCTTAGAGATGTTGAATTGAGCTGAAATTTTGTGTGGATGATCATTGATATGTCAAGCAGGTAAAGACCTCTATGAGGCAATTGGCGGAACCCAAGGGATATGCAATCTATCCCCCGCTATTCTGTTGAGTCGTCCCTCTGCTCACACCACTGTGTTGACGCATTGGGACACAAACCCAAGATCTTGTACTTTGTACAGTTGTGTCAGAGTCTTGAGTGTAGAAGGGTTCCCTCCATTCTGGACCCACGCTCCTTTGTCTGAAGCTCTCCCTGGCCAGGGATAAGAGCTGTGAAGTCTAATCTTCACTCACCTTTCATCAGCTTCACCTTAGCCTCTCAATGGCAAGGTTAAGAGCTAACTCTACCCTTGTACAGATGACTTGCCTTGGCAGTCGAACCCTTTGTTTGAGCCCACTTCTGACTGGATATAGTGTGTGCTTTGTGAATATTTGCTTGAAATGTTTGTTTTATTTTGATTGATGCTTGCATGTGTGTTTTGCTCTTCCTGGATAGGATTAGCCTGCTGTTGTGCAAGTAGGTAGAAACCATAACATAGGGCAATGATGCATGATAACACTAGGCTCGAGTACAACTCCCTGGTAGTGTGTCTCCCTTGGTTTCTAGCTAGAATTTCTTTCCCTTTCAGGGGAACTACGTCGCCCTGATCCTCATATCAGATGAGGTACGTAGGCAGAAGACCGTGCGAGGTATCTCCGGGCACTTTTCTTTCTTTTTGTGTGTGTGCTTGACGGTTATAGGCTCGAGTTCCCGACTCCCTATTAACTCGTTTGGTTGTTGTGTGCTTGGAAGCTGATGTAAGTCCATCGAGTGGCCTTCGGGTTCCAGTGTGCGTGTGTTTGGTTCGGATGCCGATGTAAGTCCAGTGATTGGCTTTCGGGCTCCACGTTTGCCTTCTTGTGTGTGTTTTGGTTCGGATGCTGATGTAAGTCCAGTGATTGGCATTCAGGCTCCTAGTTTGCCTGTGTTTGTGTTTGCTTGTTTGGCGTGCGTGAGCCGAACTACGGCAGCTCTGATTCTCGTTCCAGACGAGATACGTAGGCATAGGATGCGACGTCCTATCGAGCTCTCTTCCTCTTAACCCCATCTGTGTTGTCTTCGGTGCGTGTGTGTGTGTGGTTTTTTAGCAACCTTTTCTTTTCTTAGAGCGTGGATCCCGTCGAGTACGACGGACGTGAGGGGTGCTAATACCTTCCCCTTGCGTAACCGACTCCCGTACCCTTTCTCTTTGGTCGCGAGACCTTGCTTTTTTCCAGGTTTACTCTGAGCGTTTCCTTTCCCTCTTTGGGATAAATAACGCACGGTGGCGGCTCTGTGTGGTTTTTGTTTTAGCCCGCCGGTTGTTTTTCGCGGATGCGACAGCTGGCGACTCTGCTGGGGATTCCACAAGATGTTGACCTGTGCTGGTCCATCTTCCCTAAGCGAGTCTCTCCTAGCGTTCTAGGATAGTTTAGGTTGCTTGTGTTCTATTTATTGCATTTATTATTCTGACTGTGTATATATTTGCATAAATATTTGCATGTATCATACTATCATGTTGTTGTCGTCCTCTGTGCAGGTGGTTCCGTTGTTTGGGGTGGGTGTTCTGAGTGGGGCTAAAACCCAGGCCCGAGTATACACCTAGGATTAGTGTGGTCTCATGTTGCCTCCTTCATGTTAGGTCAACATGTGCCTGGCAACGTGATGTACCACAAGCCGGACGAGGTTCATTTGATAGTGATTTCCTCTGTGGGGTACTCCACTTTGGTTGAGTTACTTCATTTGAGCTGTTGACTCTGGTGACCGATCATTTCCCGGATCTTTGGTTTAGACGATCTTAAGAGAGCTACAATGGCACACCCGAAAGGGCAAACCCATTGAGTATCTCTGCCCGATTGTCGAGACTATTATCCGCCTTAGGATGACCTGATTAGAATTTACCTGTGAGGGGAGGGTGGTTCTTTCAGATGCATGTTCTGTTGGTGACTCAGATGGTGACTAATGGTTCCGTGGAGCAGAGTCCTATTTTTAAGTCGGATTTATGGCCATTTATTTCTGAGACGCCGGAGTGCTGTCCGAGTTATTTATCAGTGGGGATCCGTTTATTTCAGGATTCCCCGGGCCGATTCAGAGATGGTTATGGGTATCTGCTCAGAGATTGTCTGATGATGATGGTGATGTATCTTCCGTTTATTTCGGAACCCTTGAGTCGGATTTATGGTTAATCAGACTTCAGATGGTTGTGATCGGTTCAGAAATCAGGGTTGTAACTCAGAGCAACAGAGGATCAGATGACTTGGAGGATGGCAATGCATTGCATTCATACATCTGCATCATTCTCATTTTGCATTCATCTGCATCGAACCTATGTCTAGCCATATGGGGAGTATTATTGATTGAGAATCTGGTTGAGAGACATCTTGAATTTCAGAATGTGGATGTCAAAATATTATCTGTCTCGATGATGCCAGAATCAAAGGGCAGAGTCTTCCTCATATGGATAGATGGTGCATGCGTGAGTCATACTAACCCATTTGCTGTTTTGTAGGTGTCAACCGGTGCGCATAGCTTGTTTGCTCAGATATCCTGATAGGGGCAACAAATCCAAACTGATGAATTCTCCCAACGCCGACATCCTCGAACTAAAAGAGATGGTGAGGGATTTGTTCAGTGTTGTGCAAGGGCTTGCCTTGGGACAGAAAGCAATCGCCGAGAAGGTGGAGAAGATTGAAAAATGGCTGAGAATGGGTGAAACCCAGGGAAAGCTCCGTCATTCGTAGTGAAGAAATCCCTTGACAATGGTCAGCCCAAGAAGAAGGTTGAATCAGGTGGTGCGCAGACTAAAAGAGAATGCGGTAAGGATCGTTACCACCCTTATGCTGCCACCGTAACCATTCCTGTTGGTGATTCACCTGCACCACAGCGGCAACAGTCACCTCAACAGAGGACACAAAGTGTTGGGGGCCAAGTGAGAAGAAGGACGACAGATCGTCATTTCAATAAGCCGCCTGTGACTTACGCCTCTCTGTTTAAAAAGTTGAAGGATCTTGGGTTGGTGCAGCCAAGGATATTGGTTCCAGGGAAACCAGATCAGAGGGTTACCGGTTATGATGAGAATGTCAGGTGTGAGTTCCATGCTGGGGCACCCGGACATCATGTTGAGGATTGCAAAGCTTTTAAGCATGTGGTCCAGGACTTGGTGGATTCTAAGGCAATCAATTTTGCACCATCACCGAATGTTAATGCTAATCCCATGTCGACACATGGTCAGGCGATGGTGAGCATAATTGCTGAAGATTCGGATCACGCCTATACAGTGGGTGAAGAGACTGACAGTGACTGCGAGTTTGATAGTTGGATAAAACCGTGCGTACCAGGGATGGGAATCTAGAACTGGAAGGCCTAAAAAGATCAGCATCGTCACTCATTCGGAAGAGTAATGATTTCTGTTTTGATTTTATCTGCATGAAAGCCATACGTGTTGCCCGACACGTAATGGTTCATTGTAAGGGTCACCTCATGTTTCATTTTGCAACATTTCTGCATCATTAATAAAAGGATGTTTTTCAATTAAAAGCGGTGTTCCCTGTTTTTCATTTATTTTTGCAGTTTAAAAATAAAAACAAAATAAAAATGGCAATGTTTTCATTTTTCTTTTTAATTTGTCTCACACCGGTTCTAAGCAATGCATGAATCAACATTCATGCAGATGCGATTCTTCTCCGGATCTCATTGATAACAATCCTGTTACACCCTCGTATGACTTTGACAATCCAATCTATCTTGCTGAAGAAGAAGACGAAGAAGATTGTGAACTGCCAGGGGAATTAGCCAGGTTGTTGAAACAAGAGGAGAATGTGATTCAGCCGCACGAAGAGCAGATTGAGGTGGTGAATTTGGGTACCGACGAGGTCAAGAAAGAAGTGAAAATCGGGGCTGCTTTGGAGGAAAGTGTCAAGAGCAGATTGGTAGTATTGTTGAAAGAGTATGTCGACATCTTTGCCTGGTCTTATCAAGATATGCCAGGGTTAGATACCGATATTGTTGTGCACAAGCTACCGTTGAGAACAGATTGTCCTCCAGTGAAGCAGAGGTTACGCAGGACTCGACCTGACATGGCGATGAAAATCAAAGAGGAAGTGCAGAAGCAGTGGGATGTTGGTTTCCTTGCTGTCACTAATTATCCGCCATGGGTTGCAAACATTGTGCCAGTCCCGAAGAAGGATGGGAAAGTGAGAATGTGTGTGGACTATCGAGATTTGAACAGAGCTAGTCCGAAGGATGATTTTCCACTACCTCACATTGATGTGTTGGTAGATAATACAGCTCAATTCTCGGTGTTTTCCTTCATGGATGGCTTTTCTGGCTATAATCAAATCAAAATGTCGCCAGATGATATGGAGAAAACAACGTTCATTACACCGTGGGGTACCTTTTGTTACAAGGTGATGCCATTCGGTCTCAAGAACGCCGGTGCTACTTATCAGAGGGCCATGGTGACTTTGTTTCATGATATGATTCATCATGAAATTGAATGCTATGTTGATGACATGATAGCAAAGTCCCAAACAGAAGAGGGGCATTTGGTAGATCTGGCCAAGTTGTTCGACCGGCTGAGACAATTCAGACTGAGGTTGAATCCGAATAAGTGCACTTTCGGAGTGCGGTCCGGTAAATTGCTGGGATTCATTGTGAGCGAGAAAGGAATCGAGGTTGATCCTGCAAAAGTAAAAGCAATAAGAGAAATGCCTGAACCGAGAACAGAGAAGGAGGTTCGTGGTTTCTTAGGTAGATTGAACTACATTTCACGGTTCATATCTCACCTAACTTCCACGTGTGAACCAATTTTCAAGTTGTTGAGAAAAGATCAAACGGTCAGGTGGAATAATGATTGCCAAGCAGCATTTGAAAAAATAAAAGAATATTTGCAGGAGCCTCCGATTCTGATGCCTCTTGTGGAGGGAAGACCGTTAATTCTGTACCTAACAGTCCTCGAGGGGTCTATGGGGTGCGTATTGGGGCAGCATGACGAGTCTGGTCGAAAAGAGCATGCCATATACTACCTTAGCAAAAAGTTTACCGACTGTGAAACAAGATATTCACTGCTCGAGAAAACTTGCTGTGCTTTGGTCTGGGCTGCTCGCCGACTAAGGCAGTACATGCTGGTTCATACCACTTTATTGATTTCCAAGATGGATCCAATCAAGTACATTTTTGAAAAGCCAGCATTGACCGGACGGGTTGCGAGGTGGCAAATGATTTTGACTGAATATGATATACAGTATACCTCTCAGAAGGCGATTAAAGGGAGTGTATTGTCTGATTACCTCGCCCAGCAACCCATTGATGATTATCAACCGATGAAGTTTGAATTCCCTGATGAGGACATCATGTTTCTCAAATCGAAAGATTGCGAGGAACCAATCCCGGAGGAGGGGCCTGACCCTGAATCCGAATGGATTCTGATGTTTGATGGGGCCGTTAACGTGAATGGAAGCGGTGTTGGTGCTGTTTTGGTTACGCCGAAAGGATCCCATATTCCTTTTGCTGCCCGGCTAACATTTGAGTGCACCAACAACGTGGCTGAATATGAAGCTTGCATATTGGGGATTGAAGAGGCGATTGATTTGAGGATCAAGAACCTTGTCATATATGGAGATTCAGCTCTGGTGATAAATCAGGTTAACGGGAAATGGTATACGCATCAATCTCATTTAGTGCCGTATCGAGATTATACGAGGAGATTGTTGACGTTTTTCACCAAGGTGAAGATGCATCATGTGCCCAGAGAAGAGAACCCTTTGGCAGATGCTTTGGCTACTCTGGCCGCCTTGATTAAGGTACAGAGGTGGAATCAGTTCCCTAGCGTTGAAGTAGGTCGTCTGGATAGACCGGCTTATGTGTTTGCTGTTGATACAGCGTCTGATGATGAGAAGCCGTGGTATTACGATATCAAGCGCTATCTGGAGACTCAAGAGTATCCTGAGGGAGCATCGAAGAAGGATCGAAAGACTCTGCGGAGGTTGGCCATGGTGTTTTACCTGAATAAGGATGGGGTTCTGTACAAGAGGAATTTTGATTGGGTCTTGCTCAGATGGGTTGATGATAGAGAAGCAAGCCAATTGATGAAAGAGGTTCATGAAGGATCGTTCGGTACCCATGCCAGTGGGAATGCAATGGTAAAGAAGCTGCTGAGGGCGGGTTATTATTGGATGACAATGGAGGCCTAATGTTTCAATTTCGTGCGGAAGTGTCATAAATGCCAGATTTATGCTGACAAGGTGCACGTGCCTCCTAATCCGCTGAGTTTGATGACGTCTCCATGGCCGTTTGCTATGTGGGGCATTGATATGATCGGAAAGATTGAGCCTACAGCTTCGAATGGGCATCGATTCATATTAGTGGCTATTGATTACTTCACCAAGTGGGTTGAAGCAGCCTCTTATACGAATGTGACGAAGCAGGTCGTTGCCAGGTTTCTCAAGAGAGACATCATTTGCCGATATGGGGTTCCCGAGAGAATCATTACTGATAATGGTTCTAATTTGAACAATAAGATGATGGCAGAACTGTGCCGGGAATTCAAGATTGAGCATCACAATTCTTCTCCCTATCGTCCGAAGATGAATGGGGCGGTTGAGGCAGCCAATAAGAATATAAAGAAGATTGTGCAGAAAATGGTGGTAACCTACAAAGACTGGCATGAGATGTTGCCGTTTGCATTGCATGGGTATCGAACGTCGGTGCGCACATCTACTGGGGCAACTCCTTTCTCATTGGTATATGGAATGGAGGCTGTATTACCTGTTGAAGTTCAGATTCCCTCTTTAAGAGTCCTGATGGACGTCAAGTTGCAAGAGGCTGAATGGGTAAGGACCCGGCACGAAGAGCTGAGCCTGATTGAGGAAAAGAGGCTGGCAGCCATCTGTCATGGGCAGTTATACCAGCCGCGGATGAAGCGTGCTTTTGATAGAAAGGTACGACCTCGGGTATATCACGTGGGTGATATGGTGCTGAAAAGGATCCTTCCTCCTCAAAACGATCGAAGGGGCAAATGGACACCGAATTATGAAGGTCAGTTCGTGGTCAAAAAGGTCTTCTCTGGTGGAGCCTTGTTGTTAACGACCATGGATGGCGAAGATTTTCCATCCCCTGTGAATGCAGACGCAGTTAAAAAATACTTCGTATAAGAGACCCGCTGGACGAAAAGAATAAAATAGTCCAGGCAAAAATGGGCATCCCGGCGAACCAAAAAACAGAAAAAAAAAGGTTCGGGCAAAAATTAGGGATAAAAAGAAAAATGTACACTCGGCAAGTCGAAAACCTGAAAAGGCGACTTGGGCAAAAAAGGGTATCCCGGTGGACTGAAAACCCGAAAGGGCGGTCCAGGCAAAAGAGGGATTGAAACGAACAACTGCGTCCAGCATGATCGTTTGCGCTTTGGTTAAAGTATCATGGATAATACCCGGTAGGGATCAATCAGAAGCGTCTTGTTCGGAAGGCAGAAAGCATGGAGAGTCAGAGGACATATGGGGTGTAACCGAGTTGGAACTCGATGAGATTACGGGTTTCACATTGCCATTAAGACAGATTTTTCCTTTTGCGCAATTACCTCTTTTCAGGAATTGCTTCCTTTGTATTGCTCAATTTGAGCCACACTTTTCCAATCAATAAAATGCATATTCAGTCAAATAATTTTGGTTTTTTGTTTTCATTACTGCTTTGATTGCAAAAACATCCAATTATTTTGATAAAGAATCTTGCATTTTAAAACATATAGGTTCCTTCCGATGCATGTTTATAAGGTTGAAAGCTTGAAATCTTATTCGGAAGGTGGAGTGACCCAAGTGTTGAAATCTTGACACGCCTGGGGCACGGTTTTATCTAACGATCTGTTTTGCAGGTACTGTTAGATATTTTCACTCACTTGCAGGTTGTGATGTGGAAGCTGTTTGTAAACAAATCCCCATGGGGTCCAATCAGGGACGAATGAATATGAAGGACGATGAAGAGACGTTGAGACGTACGACGATCTTTGATATTAATCAAGAAGACTCTTCAAAATCGGAAGATTGGAAAGTCTGTAGAAATTCCCCGCAGGGTCCAATCAGGGACGAATGAATATGAAGGGATGATGAAGAGATGTTGAGCCGTACGACGACCTTTGGAATTAATCAAGAAGACTCTTCAAAGTCGGAAAATTGAAAAGTCTGTATAATCCCCAGGAGTTCGCTCTCCGTCGAGCGCGGAGCGGTTGGGAATACAAGATGATGGAGCAGAAAAGGTCCAGACGAGTCTGGGAGTTCTCAAAAGTGGAAAGCTGATACGAGATTGGGAGGCGGATACCGTGGTTCGACGAGTCGACGGGTGTTCTGTACCAACTTTTCTCATTTCTCCAGCTAGGTCCCCAAGCAGAGTTGTGAGGACTAAATCCTCAGCAGATCTAAGGTTTGTGGATCCCCTAGCTGGGTCAGGATGGTTATCCCCGACAGGTTTAAAACGGTGTTTCCTCAGCAGCCAGGCTTGGAGGTTGCTATTCCCCGAGTGGAGCGGGTTTCAATGAAATATATCTCCAGCAGTGTATCCTATGTGTGGATTGGAGGGGTCGTCCCCAGCGGAGTAGCATTTGTTTCCCCTAGCAGGGTCAGGATGGTTATCCCCAGCAGGTATCAGCAATATTCCCCAGTCGCCAGGCCTGGAGGTTGCTGTTTCCCCAGCAGAGCTATCTGTGAGCATTTCCCCAGTGAAGTCGACAGGTATCTGTGAGGGTTCTCCAAGCAGAGTCGGGATTGATATCCCCAGCGAGTCAAAGACTGTTGTATCCCCACAGAGTGTTGGTGGTTCTTATCCCCAGCAGTTTCCCGAGCGGATTGGGTGCAAAGGAGGTTCTTCCCTAGCAAGGGTTACCTTTTTCCAGCAGCAGCAGTGCTATTCCCCAGCGGGGTGGAGATCGGAGAATTGATGAGTTCCTCAACGGAGTGTCTCGTACTCCCCAGCAGAATCCCTTGAGGGGGATGCTTTTTATGCATTCATCATGTAGAATAAGCATAGCATGTTGCATAGAAAAATAAACCGCGTAGCATTTCCATAATTGTGGAGCATCACACAGAAAAAGTCATGCATCATTGCAAGCATAGGCTAGTCTCAAGCTGTGGTTATTGTTTGAGAGGTGGTTTCGACAGAAGTTGGAAGATGTTACTCTGATGGGTTTAGCATCAGGACGTCAGATCAGCAATATTCCCCAGTAGTGCGATGCTGGAGGAAACTTTTCCGTCGGACAGAGATAGAAATGTTACGCGATCAGCGCGACTCGAGCCGTGGTTACCGCTTGAGATTTGGTTTTGCCGGACAGTGAAGACGATACTCCGAGGAGTTCAGCATCGGGATTTTGGAGCAACAGTATTTCCCAGTCATCAGTTAGTGTCTGGTCGAGCTTTCTTTGGTGTCAGTAAACATCATCATTCGATGTCCAGTAAACGTCGAGTTATTTCCCAGTCATTGTTTAATGTTTGGTCGATCATTGTTCGATGTCCTGTCAACATCATTGTTCGATGCCCTGTCAACATCATTGTTCGATGCCCTGTCAACATCATTGTTCGATGCCCTGTCAACATCATTGTTTGATGCCTGTCAACATCCTTGTTTGATGCCTGTCAACATCATTGTTTGATGTCCTGTCAACATCATTGTTTGATGTCCTGTCAACATCCTTGTTTGATGCCTGTCAACATCATTGTTTGATGTCCTGTCAACATCCTTGTTTGATGCCTGTCAACATCATTGTTCGATGTCCAGTAAACGTCGAGTTTTCTCCCAGTCATCAGTAAGTGTCTGGTCGAGTTTTCTTTGGTGCCTGTAAACATCATCGTTCGATGTCCAGTAAACGTCGAGTTTTCTCCCAGTCATCAGTAAGTGTCTGGTTGAAGGTGTACCCTCTGATATGTCGCCCTCAGAGTGGTGTTTGGTGTTATTTCCGACATTGCCAGCGGAATTATCACAAGAAAGCGGAGAACGGGGTTCAAATGGAGAAAAGGAAATGTTGAGACATTTTCTGGAGAGCGGGGTTCAAACGGAGAAAAGGAGACACGAGGTGTTTTCTGGAGAATGGGGTTCACAATGGCGATCACAAGTTATCGTCAGGCGACTGGGGTTCAAACGGAGAATGGGGTTCATTATTTTGGGCAAACAAGATGTTGGGGTTCAAATGCAATGATCTGGGATCACTGGCGCAAAAGAAAATTTCGGGGTTCAAGAAAACGAAGAAGAGAGCAATTATCAGGAAATTTCGGGGTTCAAGAAAAAGCATAAAAAAGAAGAGTAATAATAATCCCCAGCGGATGTGGTGTTCAGGCCGTGGTTATCCCTGCGTTACCATTTATTTTGGTATCCAGGTCGACATGTTATTTCGGTATTCAAGCCGACTTTCTCCGTTCCCGACGGATTTTTGTTTCAAGATTGCTTCTTTGCCGATTCTGACAGGCATTGTTAATTATTTCCCATCAGAGTGCAAATTGTTCGTTTGTTCTTGGTATTCAATCACTCTTCATCCTGATCATCTGAAAGCCGAGGCTATTCATATCGACAGGTTCACAGTGGATTGAATAGGGGCAGCTGTAACACCTCAAAATTTGCCCTCCTCTCTTGGGACTAGCTTAACATATTGCATTGCATTTTTTTTAGGTCATTAGGCATTGCATATTGCATATCACGTGGTTACATTGTGCAAGTCATCCTCACAAGTCTTGGTCAGAAGATAAGGGACTAATGTGCAAGCTAGGGTTTCATTGATTGAATGGACTGGATCATTAACCATCTGAAGGTTGGTGTGTCAAATTAGGGTTTCATGGTTCTTAAGGAGATTGAGCTTCATCTTGGTTGCAATGATACATCATCATCATCATGGTCTTGATATCATCTAAGGGGTTCAAGAGATTGATCATACACCTTGAGATTAGGGTTTTGACCACTGGTCAACCCTAATCATCTGCATTGGGCCAATCAGGGCATGGCAAGGAGATGGGGTCTACGATGGATATGGGGATCATTTCATGATTGTATTGAGCTTATGGAGGCTAGGGTTTCATCCTTGAGCCATTTCATCAGAGGATTGGGGCTCAGATTGATCAGTGCATTGCCAAATTCATCTATCAGTTGAAAAAGTCAACTGTGGTCAACTGTGCTTGATTTTATGGATTTGGAGGTGGGAGAGAGTTGGATACACTTCATTCATGTTGAAATAAGTTTCATTTGACATGTCAAAGCTCAAGAATGAAGAAAATAAAGTCAGGACAAAAATTTCCAAAAATAGAAAGTGACTTGTAATGGAAGTTTCCAAAAATGGAAAGTTTTTCACCACAAAATTACGTGTCCAAAAAAGCTTCAAATGAAATTTTGTCCAACATGAAAGTTGAAGAACTTGATCTCACCATTCCAAAAAGTCCAAGAACTTGAAATTCCCATGTGTGGTTGGCAAGTTATGGTCCATTCATTTTCCAAAAATGCCTAAAATCAAAGTGGCATAACTTTCACATGGAATGTCCAATTTGGGTGATCTTTTTGTGAGCAAACCCCATTTCACATGTAATTTCATGGTGTATGGTCCAAATTCATCAAAAATACTCATAGCAAAAAGTCAAATTTCAAGTGGACTTTTTAGCATTTTTGGTGTGAACATGTGATTTTGAGTTTTACAAGGCCAATGGACATGAAACCAATTCCCACACTCTCCAAATGCAAAATGTGACTTGTTCCAACTGTCATGAGCTGTCACATTGCAATATTTGGCAAGGTCATTTTTGACATAGCACCTAAAAATGCAATTACACTAATCTTCCAAATTTTGGATAATTGAGATTAAGAGATGGATTAGTGTGAGGTATAAATGGTTAACTGTAACAGAAAATGCTAATTACATTTCATATTCCAAGAATCATAACAAACTTTCCCTCCAAAATTGCCAAATTCTCTCAAAAGCTTCATCACCATTTTGAATGTTTGATATCCAATCTTATTTTGCTGAGGTGAGGTGAGAGAAGTCTGATTTTGAATGTTTGATATCCAATCTTATTTTGCTCGATCCCGACGCTGTGCTTAGAGTTAGGTTTAATGGAATACATATTCGTAATGTGCATGATGAGACGGTCACGATGATGCATGACTTGTTGCATTTGGTTGAGATTTGTGTATTTTCAATTTTTCTGGAATGGCGCTTGAGGAAGACGATGAAAGCGCGTTCAAATGTGCTGTTTGATCCATATTTTGCCTCGTTGTGTTTGAATTTCTGTTTACCGCTTTCCAGAACCAATCAAAACGCGCCACTGCATCTATTTGAAACGGCGCCGTTTTGCGCTTGTGCTTTAATATTACAATAATGCCATTATCAGATATTAATTAATATTATTTCATTTTTCTTTCTTATTTCTTTTTCATTTTGATGCATGATCTTAGAAAATTCATAGAGACTTCATTTTTCATCCAAATTGAGTGAGACTTTTTGCATTGTTCTCCTGATGATGTGTAGAATTTAATCATGATTTTTGTGGATTTTTTGCACGTGTAGAAAATTAATTGGCTTAGGGATTGATTGTATGTGTCACATTTGTGTATACCATGCCATATCCTTCATGAAATGATGAGGTTTTCAAATAAATGGATGAAATTTTTTGTGCTTGTTCTGGACATGTTGATGGTGATTTTCATGTAGAGTTTGTGATTTTTGGATACTTGGTTGTTGAGATATGATTTTTTGATTAAAGGTGTGACAATTTGTGTCACACCAAGCTAGGTCAACTTCATGATTTTATTTAAAAAGCTTAGAGATGTTGAATTGAGCTGAAATTTTGTGTGGATGATAATTGATATGTCAAGATTACATGTGAATTTTGCTGGATTTATTGGTTGCATTTTCTAATTGATTGAATATTTTCTTCCCTGTGTGCTCATTTGGTAACATTGTGTGACACATGTTGGCATTTTGTTTGTGAAATTCTCATGGTGTATTGGATGAAGATGAAATTTGACATGGGGATTGTAGACACATTATAGGACATTATGGTTTTGATCCTATTCATTTCTTAATTGTTGTCACTGTTTTATGATTTATGGAAGTTAATGCTTGTTTGGATGCCTTGTTTTGGCTTGTATAAATGTGTCTGGACTTCTTGATTTTCATTGACCTACTTCCTTTTGTCCAATTGAGCTGAAAATTGACATGCTATGCCTTGAATGTGTCCTGTTTAGGTGTGAATGTTTTTGGAATTAATTGAATTGTTTTGATATGGATTTGATTGAGATCTTTCTGTTTGGGCATTTGGAGTTGCAAATTGCATGTTTGATACTAAATTGTGCATAAAATGATAATGGTGATTGATATGAGCATGGGACCAATTGCATTTGCTTTTGATTTGTTTGAAAGTGATTTTGGATAATTTTCACTTGCTGTTTTGATTTTTTGCATCTCCTTTGGACCCTAGGCTTGGCCTAGTGGTCTAGTTTCTCATGTTTGGTTTGGATTTTCAGGTTGAAATGCAAAAGGCTTAAGGAGATAAATGCAAGTTGTAAATTGAGTTTGTTTGATGTTGTAAACTAACATTGACTTTGTGTTGTAGGGTTTGATGCTTGACCTTGGGCTCATGGCTTGCACTTGTGTGCATTAACTTGTGTTTGACTGTACAGATTAACATTTACTGTTTACTGTTGGTTTGTCTGAGTACTGATGATACTTGATTGATTTCAGGTACATTAAGTTGCTTACAGTTCCTTGAGAACTTGCTTGCTGTTGCTTGGTTGTATAAACCAGTTGAGGTAGACTCTCTTGTCTCCATGTAGTCTGGAAGACCTGGCTTGTTATTTAGCCAGGCAACTGTCTGAAGTCCTCCTTAAGAGGCGATGTTTGTGATTGTTTACTTTTGTGCCAAGCAGGTAAAGACCTCTATGAGGCAATTGGCGGAACCCAAGGGATATGCAATCTATCCCCCGCTATTCTGTTGAGTCGTCCCTCTGCTCACACCACTGTGTTGACGCATTGGGACACAAACCCAAGATCTTGTACTTTGTACAGTTGTGTCAGAGTCTTGAGTGTAGAAGGGTTCCCTCCATTCTGGACCCACGCTCCTTTGTCTGAAGCTCTCCCTGGCCAGGGATAAGAGCTGTGAAGTCTAATCTTCACTCACCTTTCATCAGCTTCACCTTAGCCTCTCAATGGCAAGGTTAAGAGCTAACTCTACCCTTGTACAGATGACTTGCCTTGGCAGTCGAACCCTTTGTTTGAGCCCACTTCTGACTGGATATAGTGTGTGCTTTGTGAATATTTGCTTGAAATGTTTGTTTTATTTTGATTGATGCTTGCATGTGTGTTTTGCTCTTCCTGGATAGGATTAGCCTGCTGTTGTGCAAGTAGGTAGAAACCATAACATAGGGCAATGATGCATGATAACACTAGGCTCGAGTACAGCTCCCTGGTAGTGTGTCTCCCTTGGTTTCTGGCTAGAATTTCTTTCCCTTTCAGGGGAACTACGTCGCCCTGATCCTCATATCAGATGAGGTACGTAGGCAGGAGACCGTGCGAGGTCTCTCCGGGCACTTTTCTTTCTTTTTGTGTGTGTGCTTGACGGTTATAGGCTCGAGTTCCCGACTCCCTATTAACTCGTTTGGTTGTTGTGTGCTTGGAAGCTGATGTAAGTCCATCGAGTGGCCTTCGGGTTCCAGTGTGCGTGTGTTTGGTTCGGATGCCGATGTAAGTCCAGTGATTGGCTTTCGGGCTCCACGTTTGCCTTCTTGTGTGTGTTTTGGTTCGGATGCTGATGTAAGTCCAGTGATTGGCATTCAGGCTCCTAGTTTGCCTGTGTTTGTGTTTGCTTGTTTGGCGTGCGTGAGCCGAACTACGGCAGCTCTGATTCTCGTTCCAGACGAGATACGTAGGCATAGGATGCGACGTCCTATCGAGCTCTCTTCCTCTTAACCCCATCTGTGTTGTCTTCGGTGCGTGTGTGTGTGTGGTGTTTTAGCAACCTTTTCTTTTCTTAGAGCGTGGATCCCGTCGAGTACGACGGACGTGAGGGGTGCTAATACCTTCCCCTTGCGTAACCGACTCCCGTACCCTTTCTCTTTGGTCGCGAGACCTTGCTTTTTTCCAGGTTTACTCTGAGCGTTTCCTTTCCCTCTTTGGGATAAATAACGCACGGTGGCGGCTCTGTGTTGTTTTTGTTTTAGCCCGCCGGTTGTTTTTCGCGGATGCGACAGTTCCCACATATATCTATTGTACCTTTTGATGAACAACCCTATATCTTCTTCATCAAAGTCTTCTTCATCTTTAGTTTCACAATCACTAAGCTCATTATTTTTTAGGACTTTAAATTAGAAGTCTTTAGAAAAATGGACTTCTTCTCTTCCATCTTGTCTTTACCTTTCTCTTTCTTCATATTCTTTTCATACTTTTTTTCATGTTTTTACAAGCAAGTGAGCTGTTGCTCATGTTTTTCCAATTTATCAAACAAAGTAGTAAGATCAAGTGCTTTAAGATCACTTGCTTCTTAAATCATGGTGACCTTGGGTTGCCATTCCCTATTAAGACATCTTAAAAACTTTTTAGTAGCAATAACATTGAAGATAGGATTACCTAGAGCTTTCAATATATTAATAAGATATGTGAATCTCTTTTGCATGTCGGCAATGGTTTCACCATGCTTCATACGAAAGAGTTTAAACTCTTAATTTAATGTATTGATTCTATCCTGTTTGACTTCATTAGTCCCCTTATGGGCAACTTCTAATGGGCCCCACATAGCTTTGGAGGCTTCATAATGAGAAACACGATAATACTCGTCAACACCTAAAGTGGATGTGCTTTCCAATCACGCGACCATAACTTACTATCATTATCATTCCATTGACCTTCCGATTTTGGTACGATGACGCCTTCATCATTGGTCATTGTAATTCCGTTAGGACCATTGATGATGATGTCCCATACACCTTTATCAATGGAGATGATATGGGTACACATACAAGCTTTCCAATAGCCATAATTTTCACGGTGAAAATAGGCTCTCTATTATACGCCTCTTTAGGTTCGGTAGAAATTATCTAATAAGCAAATCTTAAGACCGAAACAACTGGAGCTCGTGATACCACTTATTAGACGATAGGTCTAAATCTAGAGGGGGTGAATAGATCCCAAGTTAAAAATTTATCCGAAAATTTGACTTAGAAAAATTTATGGCACGGAAGCAAGTTTCAAATATTTTCCGGATCAAAAATTGTCTAACCGAACCTACTATGGAATAGCCTGGATATATGTAAAGGTGTCACTGGTATGAACAACAAATTAAATACTCTAGTTTAGTAAAGGTTTATCTCCAATGATAACAACACATAAAAACTAGTTGAAAAAATATGTCAAACACTTTGTGTGCGATCAACAAAGTTGGGATGTTTGTATAGTGTTTGTAGTTCTTAGAAATCCAATCACTACCAAATGGTATGTAATCACTACAACAAAACAAAATTCACAAATGATTCAAAAATTATTATCAAAACAATGTTGATCAAGAGATCAAAGTAATTAACAATTTGAGAACTGAAAAATAAAAGAGATAGAGAAAGAGAGAGAGAGAGAGAGAGAGAGAGAGAGAGAGAGAGAGAGAGAGAGAGAGAGAGAGTACACAAAGATTTGTTTAGGCAGTTCCCCATTTGACCTCGTTATGGGTACGTTTGCCCTTAATTCAAATTCAAATTGAGATATTATTATAATAAACCTTAATTTGCAAATGTATGTATACTATGTAGATTTTCAATGCAAACAATTATTTCATTTTTCAGAACTTGATGAATCGTTTTATACTTCAATACATTTTCTTATACTATAATATATTAAGCACATCAATTTTTAATCAATTAGATGTATTTTACAATTCAGTTTTATATCACTGATATAAATTAACAGTCTCAATTTTTTCATAAAGGCTTATTAGAAAACATACACTAGCAAATTCAACCTTATTAGTGAATTTATACCAACAAAATCAACATTCATACTCATCATTCCATATTGTATAATACTTAATATTAACACATCTGCATAATATTTTAAACTCTGTATTCTACATACTACATAGTCTAGATGACTCAGACTTTGCAAACTGCATAATGTTAGCAAATTATCATACTGCATATTATTTCAATTTTTGCATATGATTAAATCACATCTTTGAATTATGAATATAACACTGCATATCTAATTGAGGTAACTGAATATATAAACTCAACAATATATAATACGATGTTAAATTTTTCATAATTGTACTACATGCATAAATACTGACTAATACTAATTGTCATACATAAAGTCATACTTTTAGCAAAAAAACACCAAAATCATATGCAAAATAAATTGAATTACATATCCATAAACGATTTTATTCGTTTGTCTTTTGAAAACACAAAAACATATCAGATCCTAACATGTCAAAAACTACTTCCTTAAAAAAACACCAAATTCATCAATCCCTCTTCAATGTAGCATACAGGTAAGGGAAAAACTTCCATTTTTAAAACCAACCTGTCTCTATCGCATAATTTTTCCTTGCAGCATATTCATACCATCCTTGCTCCATATACTTCTCATATATGTTAGACGTATTTTTACGTGTGAATGACACATTTGAAGGTCTTACCAGCTTCAACATCAACTAATTTTATCTCCTTCTGATTTCGTCGAAGATATTTCTTAGCTATCGCCCTAGAAAAGTGCTGCAAAATATGACAATTCCACATAGCAAAATATTACCAAAATATCAATTTTAACAAAGATAAATAATCTATACATATATATACGTTTACCATGACGTTTCTTGTCTTGCTCTTTGCATTCAATATAATGATCTCCCAGACAAAAACTTTGTTACCCATCTCGTCTTCCTAACGAACTCTAATTGGAATTGCATTGTTAAAAACAGTTTGTCTCCTATTTTGGTACCCAATACATTACCTCCAACCATTTTTTACGTGCATGTGCATTCTTTGTAACCGTCTTTTCTCTCCGACCTTTCTTATTTATGTCTTCTGAAACATTGTTAGCGACATCGATGTCATCTTCTAACTTAATATGATTCATAACAACCTTTCCTTTTTCAATATTTTATTTTCCAAACTCAGCGGTTTTGTCACCCCCTACGGTTTTGTCAATTGGTTTCATAACAACCTTTCCTTTTTCCATATTTGAAGTTGCAATCTCCATATTTTTTTGCAGCCACTTTGGTGTTGCCGATTGTTGAAAGCCTTGAATTAACATTTCTATTTTTCTTAGCCGATTTATTCTTTGCAAAAGGTTCAACAACTTCCATCACCATGCACTTGATAATTTCCATAGTTGTTTCGCCACTGAAAAATTGATAATAGTAATATGAAGAATTAATATACCATATATATATATATATATATGAACCTAAAACAAACGTCCAAATATTGAAATCCTTGCCGAAAGTTATCTGTCATTAGTATAATGGATTTTTGCAAACATATACAACTCAATCTATCGATGTTTCATTGCAGCATATCAACGAATACAAAATACAATGGCAAAACAATTAATATGTTAACACATTTAAAGCAAGAAAATTTAGCAATTTTTATCTTATATCTAACAAGCAACCATTTGATATGCATCTATGGATTAACTTGCTTGGATCAGACATGATTTAATTCCCTTATGAGCGATTTATGCGATCAATTGGCAGTGAAACACCAGGGTTGTTGCAAGATAGCGGAAAAATCCTAAATGCTTAGAGTAGAAAACCCTAATTTCATGAATTAGATAAAGACTATTAGTATTCTGAACTTTTTGGCCATGTATACATATCAAATGGGCAAGTGGACAATTTTTTATTGGAAAATAATTATATACAATCCATTTCAATTTACAATAATTTAAAATAAATAATGCATTTGGTTTTATATTATGTTAATAAATATATTGTTTATTTATTGATGTTTCAAAATATTTATTCAAATATAAATGAATATTTATTTTAATTACAAAACAAACACCATTTTAAACATTTTTTTTAATTTAAGTTTATTTAACACAATTATATACTTTTTATTTTATATTTATGTAATATTTTATTGACTTTACTCGACTCGTGCGAATGCACAGGTCTCTTACTAGTTGATATATGTAAGGGCACTCAATTGCATAGGCACCAGTTCAAATATGTGATACTCCACTTATTCATCTTTAAGTTGTGAAATTAAGGTGATTATGTTATTAAAAAAATGAAAAATTATTTTATATTTTTATAATAAATAAAATGTTTAATACACTTTTTCATCACTTATGTTTGACTTGGTGTTCAATTAGGTCTCTTAACTTTAAAAGGAAAAATGGTGTTTGTCTCTTATTTCTTCAAATTATGTCACGTTTATCTTTTATGTTAAAAACCATGTTAAATTAAAATAGAGACACGTTTAAACTTAAACCAAAACGATAAAGATTTGAAGATACAAACACAAGTTATTGGATATGAGCGCAGGCTTCTGGAGCGCATGCACAAGATTTTAGGACGGTAAACTCATAAATTTCTACCCCCTTTCTCATTTAGGGTTTTGTGTGTATCTTTGATTTCTAGTATACAATTTCATTTTCTGTGTGCCTCTCTTTAGGGTTTAAAGGAATTTGTGATCATTTTAGGGATTTTCACCCTTGTTCTCCCCATTTCTAATTTATGTTTGGTTATAAATAGGTAAAAGAAATGGAAGAATTTCTTCATATGTTTATTTATCATTGGGCCTCATTTGTAGATGGTGTACTAACTATATACATGAAGGTACAATTTCATAATTGAAATGTGATGTCGATAAATGCAGTTACTTCGAGTTAGTAGGTATATTTAAGGATCTAGGATATAGGGAAGTATATATTATATGGTACAAGGACCCAACATTTGGGATGCATATTTTGGCTTATGACAAAGGTGCCTAAGATATTGCACATTTATGTAAGATGCACTAAAGTGTTGATCTTTATGTACAACATCCACTATCTCAACCTGAGATTCATGACGATCCTATAGAGGAAAAAGATATAAACCCTTAGGATACTGTTAATCTTGATAAAGAAGATTTGATTTCTAAATTGTATGAAAAAGTAGTGAAAGGTGATGAAATAGAGGTGCATGAAGATAGAGTCTATGATGATGAGGTGCAAGACGGTAAATTGAATGACGATGTAGTCGACAATCATAAAGTTAATATGTGTGATGAATAAGGGTGGGATGGTTGGTTCTGAAAGTGAGGATGATAATGATTATGAGAATTTTAATTATAACAGTGCATTGGATATACCATTTGAAGAATCTGATTATAGTGATGAGAATAATGGAACAAACAGGAATAAGCATCTGGTACTAGCAAAAAAAATAGTAGCATAAGGAGGAAATTATTTAGAGAGAAAATGATAGCGGGGAATTGGAAAGCGGTTATGAAAATGATGAGAATAATGGAACAAACAGGAATAAGCATCTGGACTTCAAGTTGCATAAAGACGTGGTAAATTATAAATGGGAGTTAGGAAGTTTTTTTTACTACTAAGTGTGATTTTAGGGAAGTTATTTTGTTCAAGAACCATAATTGTTGGTGCAGTTCCTTCATGTGGTGGTACAAGTTACTCTAGTGCGGTTGCATGGGGTGGAACTCCAAAGATAGCACTCAAACCTCCAAGTCGGTTTTTTAGTAGAGGGAATAAAGTGATTTATGATGAGAATCGTACCTTTTTGTTGTTCATACGGTGAAATTTACCAATGGGTGAATATTGGACCTATATAGTATTAGACATGTGGTCAACCCATAATTATTGCCCCCAAGGATTGTTATGGTGTGATGCACGAGAATCCTTTCAATGGGATAAGTCAGATACTTATAATTGTGATCCCATGTTGAGAAGTGGAAAAGGTTTGAAGACAACATCATTAAATGTCAATCTCATTATAGAGATATTTTGCAAGTTTCCTCGCACGTAACCCTAAGTTCATAAGTTAGAGCATTATGTTTTCCCCTAGAATGCTCAAGGGAACTCAAGTGTAATTACATTTTCGAGGTTTCATTTGAATAATTTATTTTTCACCTTCCATTTTCTTTCATTCAAAAACATTGAGACGATTCATTTGTTCCATTATATAAAGGTTGTTTTGTCCTTTCAAATAATTTTCCTGCCTTCTCATAGCTGAAATTTGTATTCTTTGTGAAATATTTCTTCTTCTTCTTGTGCTTCTCTCAAGCTTTGGCTATTCCTACTTTTTCCCTATTTTCCTTCTTGTTTGGGTCCATAGTTCATGTTTCATCCCCATTATCAAGGTCTTCTTCCCCTGAGTAGTTTATTTGCTTCACTTTTTACTCAAGTACATTTCTAGCCCTTCCCCTTGAATTTCATATTTATCTTTTTAGAATTCACCATTGCCAACCTAGAACGTGTTCTTGAGAATATGAATGAAGCTGGTGGGGAGATTTTCCAATATCAATAATTTATGAGAATACTAATGTCCCAAATGTTGAACCTTTAGAAGTTAATGACCCAAATCCTAACTTTATTGTGTTGAGCGATAGTAATGGACCTGAGGGGGTTCTATAAAGAGTGGTGGCATTCTTATCACTACATTTGAAGAAGATTGAGATGAGAACTCTAATAATTTAGATTTTAGGGAGGTGGTTTTCCGCCTTGTCTCTTCTATCAAGTCTTATGCTAATCCAGATGCTGCCATAACGACTTGAGACGAGAGAATAGCTCTCTTATGTACCAATACTTTTAGGGAGACACGTGGCCATTACCATAGTGATATAAAACTTAAAGATCATCTTGTTTTTAGGATTAGCAATGTAGTTTATAATTGGCATTATCTTTTGCATGACAACCCGAAGAAATGGTTAAACGGGGACTTGTAGAATTAATGGATTCGGCAGATGCCCAGATGTACCAATGGGTGGATCTTGAATTGGTGGAAACAATTTTTTTCTTTTATAGTGTCGAAAAGGTAGAGGAAACTCATGTATAAGTGGGTATTTCTTTGGTCTGGTTGGTCTCACATGCCGATGTTAGCAAGAGTGTTTGCAACTATTTTGGTAGATATTTTGTTTCTTTCTATAAAGGTCTCCTTACCCACCTGAAGTTCAATTTTCCCTTCAATGGGTTTGAGGAGGAGCTGATGGGGTCGCTAAATGTTGCTCCTTCTCAATTGCACCTGTTTTCGACTAAGACAATTTATCAAACACTTGATGTGCGATAAATACCAAGCTAATTTTTCCTTTATGTTGTTGATGTGAAAATCCTATTGCAAGTTTATGAATTGCAATTATCTTAACAAAAATAGTTTACGGTATTTCAACACTAAGGAATTATCAATATGTGAACATTTGCACACTAAATGAGCTCACAAATTTTAAATTAAGTATGTGAATAAATTGTGCAATATATATATATATATATATATATATATATATATATATATATATATATATATATATATATATATATATATATATATATAGAGAGAGAGAGAGAGAGAGAGAGAGAGAGAGAGAGAGAGAGAGAGAGATTTGTTTAGACAGTTCCCCAATTGTCCTCACTATGGGTACATTTGCCTCCAATTCCAAATGGAATTGAGATATTCAATAATCTTTACAAAATGTTGAATATAAGAGAAAAATAGAATTCCAAACCCCAAAATCCCAAATTTGATGTTGATTTTATCTTCTCCACTTCCCTTTATCTTAAGCAAGATCAAGTATCCCAAGATTTCCTATTGATCCTTTGGTTCCGCTACTTATTTGACAGAAACTCCTTTCTTTAAAGCTTTCAATCAACTGAATCGTAATTGCAAAGTCTTGTGCCAAAAAACCCCAAATCACACTTGATCTTGGAGGGAAAAATCCCAATTGGGTTTATCAATGAAATCCCCAAAGTAATCTTAACCCAATTTGATTTTACAAATCCTAAATTGGACTTTATCAACCTTGAATCTATATAGCACCCAACAAAAATGATTATGTGTAATTGTTGTGTGTATGTATAGAGAAAGGTTGGAGATGACGATGATTGCTTTGTATATTCTTTGGTTTCAATGTTTTCAAAAAATGCATGAATATATATATATATATATATATATATATATATATATATATATATATATATATATATATATATATATATATATATATGGGGTGTGTGTGTGTGTGTGTGAGAGAGAGAGAGAGAGAGAGAGAGAGAATAACATAAAAACATAACTTAGAAAATTTTACAAGTTTTTGGAATTTTTAGACAGCACGCGTCAACCTCTAGGAAGTATGCGTCGACCTATATAAGAGCTTTTGCTTCTATTTGTCGACCTAAAGACTCCATGTGTCAACCTGAAATGGACAGAAAGTTTGTTTTTTCAAACAACTCGGTATGCATAAACCTATAAGACATATGTGTTGACATGAAGGACCTATGCATTAACCTAAAGTGTTTATGCGTTGACACATATTAAATAGAAACTTTGTTTTGCAAAATCTTCAGTATGCGTCTACCTATAGGATATACGTGTCGACCTAAAGGACATATGTGTCGATATGAAGTGCTTATGCATTGATACATATTGGGCAATTGCTTTTATGTGTCAACCTCAAAACCTTATGTGTTGACACATACTGAATAGAGGCTTCTATTTGTCAACCTGAAAAACCTTATGTGTTCACACATATACTATTTTTTCACATAAAAACTTAATTTTAACTTATAAAAACATTTCTAAACCAGTTTTAAGTATCCTAAGATGAAATGCACATCTAGAGACAGAAGATAAAGTCTAATATATACAAATATTAAGTGTTTTAATTTGACATCATTCAAAATATTTCTAAAAGGAAAGTGATCTCACCTGGTTTAAATCCAACCAGTTCATTCCAAAGATAACATCGAGATTCCTTAAAGGTAGAAATATTAAATCCATCCCAAAACTCTTACCGTAAATACTAAGTAGACAATTCAAACAAACCTAAGAAGTGGTTACCGGACCTAGATTTGGGGTATCAACAATCATATTCCCATCCATAGAAGATAATTTTGAACCCAACCTCTCGGCACAATCAAGCGAAACAAACGAATATGTTGCACCCGTGTCAATAATAGCAATCAATAGAATACTATTTATAAAACACGTACCTTAAATTAAACAGTCAGTACTAATAGTCTCTGTCCCAGTCAAAGCAAATACGTTTCCTCCAGATTGTGTCTTCTTCGACTTCTAACAATTGGTACTGATATGACCTTGTTCGCTGTAGTTATGACAATTCGGCCCATCAATCATGCAACCTACCATACAGTGACGTGTCTTCCCACACTTAAAGCACCTCAAAATGTTATTCTTGCACTCGTTAGCACGGTGGCCTAACTCGCCACACTTGAAGTATTTGACAGAAGCAAGAGTCCCTTCCCCACTTGGCTTTTTCTCATCTGCAACTCTCTGCTTTCCCCTGTCAGCTGGAGCACTGTATGATTTTCCCTTATACTTATTTTCCCTATTTCTCCCGCTAACACTCTTGTAGTGAGCATAACGAGCTCTATAATCCTCATCATAAATCCTAAACTTGTTCACCAGAGTAGGAAACCTGTGAATCTCCTGGTAGCCAATACCATGGTTAATCTTAGGCTGCAATCCATTTTCACACTTAATACACTTCGACCCCTCCACATATGCATCATTATAGTATGGACAAAACTTCACAAGTTCCTCAAACTTAGCGGCATACTCAACAATCGTCATGTTTCCTTACTTAAGTTTAAGGATTTCAATTTCCTTCTTGCTACATACATCTTCAGGAAAATATTTCTCAAGAAATTGCACCCTGAACACGGCCCAAGTGATCTCAGCACTAACATCTTCTAGTCTCTAGCAGCATTATCCTACAAGTACTTAGCTTCCTCATACAACACGTGAGTACCAAACATTACCTTATGTTCTTCATTACAATCCATTAATCAATAAATTTCATCAATCTCACGAAGCCACACCTGAGCACCTTGTGGATCATACCTGCCCTTGAGCGTAGGCAGATTATTCCTCTGAAATTTTCCCAGATTGCAGAATTCATCACCTGCTTGATTCTGCTGTTCGTGTAGTGCCTGAGCCACTGACTCTAAAGCATCAATAATATCGCAATTGTTTCTTCTATACATTTTTCACACCATCAAACAAAAACTAGAAGAAAGAATGCATTGACAGTGTACACACATATGTCACATGCTAGGGACTCAACAACATTACAAAACTTGGTCGGACGGATCGACCTGCTCTGATACCACTATGTAACAACCTAAATTTCCCACGTGTTAAATTATAAAATAATTCAAGTATTGATCACAATGCATACATTTAGGATGTCACTCATCATAAAACAATATTTGTTTCATAACACTTATCAATTAAGGTAAAACATTCAAATACACATGTTATCGCATGCTCGCATTCACTTAAGGTACCATCGCAACTGAATTCATCAAGTAATCATGATTCACAATAATTAAATCCCATTAAAATACTTTATTTATATTTAATAAACCGGTGGCAAAAGTCTCCACCACCAACATAAGCTCAAACGTCAAGAGTATAACATCCAACTCTCGATTAACAAAAACATAAACATAGAGTAATGTCGTTCGCCTCACCCAGTGCTACAAAATCAGAGTATTACACCATTAAAAATGCGATAAATTAAACTAATGAAAATGACTCCAAGATCTATCTCCCACTTACAACAACAACTTCTAATCCTGGTTATCTGTAAGATGTCCATGGTGGAAAACATGAAAGCAAATAGGGGTGAGAATACACTTCCGTAATTTAGTGGTGTAAACAAGAAAAGGTATAATATCATATAACAACAGGTACACCTGTTAATCATACCAATATCCACACATCAAGTATTCACATCCATACAACACACCACAAAAGAATCATTCACAAATGCAACAGTAATGCAACTGTACTCAACAACTGTCTCAACATGCATGTGGTATCAATATGAACACTTAGGTTCATCTCATTCCTGATTCCCTCTCTAGAACCAGAGCACACAAAAATCGATACCATCACCATAGGTAACGCTTCATTGATTCCCACCAGAACCACTCGCTCCCGATCCCCACCATAGGATCAGAGCACACCAAAACTAGACCGAAGTCCGTATACCATGATGCATGACTCTCAACATGTACTTAAACACATGCACATATGGCCCATCTTCTGACCATGTACAACACCAATAATACTAATAACATAATCATGGTAGGAAATACATCAACATATAACAACATTTAATCATAACAAATATCACCATAACATTCATTATTTGCACCACACAACATAATTCATCATTTAAATCATGTCAAAATTAATTAAGCACCATTAATAAGCAATCATAGACACCAAACAGTACCCAACAACGCCTCAATTCACCATACAACAGAAAAAAAAATTGGAATTGGAATTCAATTCCACACACCAGAGCTCATTATGCTCATCCTAGGTACATGAAGGTAACACGCCATAGTGATGGTGCCCGGCATCAACTCTAAACCTATGGTGACCTGGTATCCATGACGATGGCATGCACCATCGACTTGCAAATGGCAAAATTCGTTTTTCTGCATGGATTTCAATTCAGAACTCCGATTTCTCATTTCTAGTACCTAAATTCGACCCAAGAGAGTACAAAAACATCATATACACCTATATATCCTAATATTGCATCAAATTATCATGCTTACTCAATTAATTTCATACTTTCCAAACATCCTTCAAACCTTCAAAGACATCAACAATGGGATAAACATGAAAACACTTATGACATAATATTTAGCACATATTAGTACACGAATTTTATCATCAAAATCATCATAGAACCTCACACAACATAATTATACATATTTCATATACAATACTTGTAATCCTATCGGAGGTTAAGGATTCATCAACTCTACCCCTCATGTTTAACACCCATTAAAGAAAAGATCTCCCAATTACCTTGTGTTTCCTAGCAGCAATGGAATCTCACAGTTGGACCAATATTTATATTGCACAATTTCCTAGCAGTCGGTACTTAAACAAGTGATTTTGGACCAATATTTTCTTAAATATGAGGAAAATATAATTCAACTTTTATGAGCATGGGATATGAGGATACATTATGGGTCATTTTGGAGCAATACCATTAAACAAGTGATTTTCCTCAACTTCAAAAATGCATAACGCATTCATAACAAATCCAAATGAGGTAAAATTTGTGACCATTTTGAAGGAATTTGAAATAGATACAACTTTGATGAAGGAACTTTTCTCATTTGAAGCTCACACAAAAAGTTATCCAAGGTGGAATAAGTGAACATATGGCTTGACACTTAGAAACATTTTTGATATGTTAAAATTCCCAAATTTCCACCTCAAAATTCATCATGATATAAGGTTCAAATGGAAAAGTGTTCAAGATGAAAGTTGTTCCACTTGATCTAACCTTTCCAAAAAGTCTAATTTCATCCATTTTGGATAATATTTGAATGGGTTGCGCATGGCTTGAACATTGCATCATCATTTGGCAAAGATCAAACTTCAAACTTCCATATAAATTTGTCTTGCATTCCAAGTTGATTTCAGACTTGCTCATACTCAATTATGGACCTAAAGGAATGATCTAATGGGCCTGCACACGCCCATGCACACATGCATCACTCATTGCCAATTTTGGAAACTCACTTGCAAGGTGCAAATAACACTTGATGCAGCTATAAATAGAGGCCTCTAGGTTCAGAATTGAGGACTCCTTCGCGCCAGCTTTGATCCCAAACTCCAAACCCTTCTATTTGAGAGGATAATCCTGAGAATTTTCTTGTGAAATTGAGTTTGAATCTCATTGTTTTGATATTCAAAACTCCAGGGATCCAAGACCTTTTGTGCATCCTAATCTACTTCTGCAAGCTTCCTGAGTGAGATCAAGCACGAGCCAAGGCAAGAACAAGTGAATCCAGACCTGCATTGAAGGTATTTTCCAGAAAATTTCATCTCTTCTATTCTTACTCAATTCTCTATAATTCTCTTGGATCCTTGGTTGTCTGAAGTCCTACCAATGTAGGCAACAAGATTGAGTTGTTTTGAGGTCAAATCGAAGCAACTCAGATCATGCACCTTAAATTTCAACTCCTTGTATCTCTCAATATACTTGGAGTTAGGATGAATTGAGGCCAGATTCGTGCTCAATGTCATTTTTACTTTAAAATCATGTCCTCCTTTTTAATTTTTGTGATGGTTATGATTGGACCAGTCCGGTGAGGCTCGCCTGAGAAGGTGACCGGAGATTTGCTTCGGTGGTGAGTTGGCAAGGTCCAGAGTCACATGATTTGTTTAAAATGATTTAATCACGAGCGTTGGTTTTGATTACCTGGTTTGTGACGCGCTGACTCAAGTCCACCATGGAATGCACGTTTGTGGCCACTTGATCTGCCACCTCAATTAATGAGGGAGATCAAGTGGTCCACGTTTTTTTTTCTGATTATTTGATTTTCATTTTATTTGTGTTATTTTCATTAATTCATATTAATTTTAATATTGATCCAAAAAATATGAGAGTTTCACCAAAAAAATTTAAATAAATTCCTCTTTTATTTTCTGAATTAAAATTATTTTTTGGATCATTATTAATACTTTTCATGATTTAATTGATTTTGTGAATATTTTTAATTGTTTAAAAATAGTTTTAAGTTTCAAAAAATGATGAAATTGTTTCTCCAAGGTCCTCTGACCTTGTTTGACTTGTGATAAATCTCATGGCCATTTCTTTGGTGTTTTGATGAGGTTTTAGGAAATTGACAAACCATAACTTAATTTAATGCATATTTTAATTATTTTTAATTGATTAAATATCAAATAAATTATGTTGAGCCATTTTAGTTGACTTGTTGAGTTTGACTTGTGTTGTTGGGCCTTGGTCAAGGTTGATTTGACTTTGTTAAGTTAAGATCATTGGATTTAGGGGATTGATGAAATGTACATTTCATCTCCAAAAATGAATGAATGATCTTAATTTGATAAAAGTCCTCCTTTGACCAATTTGTGTTGATTCCATTTCCCCTCCCCCTTCATCTCATTCCCTTTCTTTATGCATTCATGTCACGGACCTATGATATCTCTATATCCTAAGGCTAGTTGATTGCAAAATCAACATGAGTATGGATGAGATTAGGTCCACCACTTTGCATATTCTTTTTGTGTGTGGTATGTTTAATGAGCGTAGTCCATTATATTATGTCTCTAACATGCATTAACACCAAAATTCTATTGCCCGGCCTCAAATAGTTATGACTTCTATATAAGTCAAATTATGATTGTTTAACATAGCGCTAAAATTTGACACAAAAGGCATAACATTCTAGTAAGTGAGATTGTAAGTCTCCCCTCTTTCATGGTATTGTATGGAAACTTGGCCTTTTTTCCTTCCTTTGGAAGATGTCTTGGTTCAAGGATCCATGCTTGTGATAAGTGGGTTGAGTGTTCTCCAAAGAATGACTTAAAAAATACAAAAGCAAAAGCAATACTAACTTCTAATCAACTAACAACTAACATTTAATTTCAAGCCATTTACTTTTATGCACTTTAATTTCAAGCTTTATTCATTTGCCATTATTCATACCATTCAATTTGTTTACTTTAATGTCATTTTCACTTTGCTCACTTGGGCCATAATTTGTGATATATTGTGTTTGTATATACTTTTTTGTTTGTGTGGTCTTTTGACCTTAATGTACATAATAAGAACAAAATCCCTAAAAAAGATTTTATGTGGACTGTTGGATTTGATCTGAGACATTGGACTTAGAATTAGGCAACACTCCATATGCAAAGGACTTGGCCAATGCCAACTTTCATGAAACCAATTGCTTGAGAAGTGAATATTCATCTGATATAATGTTGAAGATCCCTCTTAAGTTCATCTGCTACATGATCATATTGAAGTTGTTATTGAACATGTGTCTAATGCCATCTTTGAAGTATCTAATACATGGGGAATTTTGAAGAAGATTATGGAGCTGCTAAGCTTGGATGTGGCTATCTTTATTTGATGCCTTGCTCTTCATCTTTCTATTTGTGTATTGGTATTGCTTGACTCTAAGGTCCAAAGGGAAGATTGGGTTTCTATATGACATTCTTGTCTATTGGATTGCAGCCCATTGGTAAGATCTTTTCAACTCTTAACTTTTAATTTGTGCTTAGGATTAGTCTCTTCATCTCATCCCCACTTCTTTAATTTCAAATCTCTCCCCTCTTTCAAAATCTTCTTTATTTGTGATTTCTAAACTTAGACCATATTGCAAATTAGAAACTTTGGCCTTATGTCATTGAATTTTAAAATCTTTTCTTAATCAAATTTTTAAATGAACTTAACTATACTTGACTTAAAATTTTAAAAGACAAAAAGAACTAACACTCATTCAAAAAAAATTAGGCCTTTTGTGCCTTTGTTAAACTTAAAATTTTGTTTAAAGCAATGCACTCACTTTGAAATTGTTACCACGAACTATGAGGTTTTGATCCCTCATTTTTATGTTGGTACGTAGGCACAAGTCTGAAGATATTGTCAAATACGAAAATGTAATTAATTAATTCTTTCCTCATCCCCCCACTTTATTTATTGCAAACATCATTTTGTACAAAAACATATATGCACACAAGAAAGGGCTCCCTAGGAGTACCTAGGACACTTTGGGTGCTAACACCTATCCTCTGTGTAACCAACCCTCTTACCTGTAATCTCTGGCATTTTATTAGTTTTGATTTGAAAACTTCTTATTTATGGGTTTTATTCGTACTTTTCCCTTTTCCCTTGGAAACAATAAAAGCGCGGTGGCGACTCTGGTTTTATTGACGTCTTGCTTATCCATAGCTTGATGATCATGAATTTACCGCTACAGAAATTAAGTGGCGACTCTGCTGGGGAGTAGTCTCCAGTGGGTTTAGCCTACTTTTTTGTGTGTATATAATTGTATATTTGATGTATGTATATTTGTTTGTATGATATAATCTGCTTGTTGTGCTTGTTGGTCTCTGAGTGGTGAGATAAGTTCTAACCCGAACTTAAGTGAAATTAAGATAGGAGGATGGTATAGTCATGTTTGACTTGTGTGGAGTAGTCCTTACAAGTTGGCTTGAGACTTATCTACTAAGTGGAGACCCTTTTGGAGTTATGAATGTCACACAAGTTATTTGTGGTTAGGCATTACTTTCTCTGATTTGGGGTCCGAGAAGTTGAGGACCATGGAACACTTAACCCCTCTTGGCCTATTTAGGACGTAGTGCGGAGACTGTTCAAGTGTAGACTTGATAACAATTTTTACGCGATACTACACTCAAACGAGTTTCTCTTGAGAATATTATGGGTTGATGAGTCAATCATCCTAACCTGTAATATCCGATAGATGGAATTAAGACTCTAGGAACTTTTTAGAATATGATCTACATGTTTTTATCCTTAGTTCACGCCTTTCGGATGGTTCTTACCCAGACTCCATGCTCGTGACTCACAACAAACCCTTGATTCTTGGTTGATCCAATCAAGTCTTGCCAATATCAATGGAATTTGGGTGTCGATAAGGTGAAAACCATGATCCACCAAAATGGATGATTGATCTTGACAATGACTTGGTTCATCCCTTGAACTTTGTTTGTTTGCCTTGTGTGTGATCCCTTATTTGTGATTGTTGCATTCATGCATTCATGCGCATCGTAACATTCATCACACCCATAAATTTCAAGGAACTGAGGTCTTATTTGCAAATATTTTCAGAACATGGATTATGGACGAAGGAACACTAAAAAGTACAGTTTCAGATGTCCCGACTTGAAAGAGTTAAGGAAGCTATCATCTTTTGTATTAGATCCCTTTGATTTCAAGCAACGGCATGGGAAGCTTCTGTCTATTTTGTCTGCTGATGTGGTTGAAGGACTCTTGAGCGTGTTGGTTCAGTTTTATGATCCTCTCTACGATTGCTTCACTTTCCCTAATTATCAGCTTGTGCCTACATTAGAGGAGTACACCCACCTCTTGGGAATACTTGTTTCTAGAAAAGTGCCCTTTAGTGGATTGGAGGAGATTCCCATATCTCACATTATAGCTGAAGCTCTTCACTTGAAGAAGTCTGAGATTGAGGCTTATTGGGTGAAGAAAGGAGGATTGTTTGGGTTGACTTCTGAATTCCTCATCAAGGAAGCTACTGCTTTTGCTCAAGCCGGTAGTGTGGATGCTTTTGAATCCATCTTTATGTTGCTCATCTATGGTTTGACTTTGTTCCCTAACATTGACGGTTTTGTTGATGTTAACGCCATTAGAATTTTCTTGATTGGAAATCCTGTGCCTACTCTGTTGGATGATATGTACTTCTCATTGCATCTAAGGAATTCTAAGGGTGGTGGAACTATCGTCTGTTGTGTTCCTCTTCTGTACAAGTGGTTTATTTCGCACTTGCCTCAGACGTCTGCTTTTGTGGAGAACAAACAATGTCTACAGTGGTCTCAAAGACTTATGTCTCTCACTAATGATGATATAGTTCAGTATGATCCTTCATTAAGCAGTTTGGAGATTATTGATAGTTGTGGTGAATTCTCTAATGTGCCTCTCATTGGTACACAAGGAGGAATTAACTACAACCTTGCTTTGGCTCGTCGTCAACTTGGGTTCCCCTTGAGAGATAAACCTAATAACACTTTGTTAGAAGGTTTTTTCTATAAAGAGGGTAAATATCCCCAATATTTGAAGCAGAAGATTGTGCATGCTTGGCATAATGTACATAGGAAAGGAAGATCCGAGTTTGGCCCGTGCAACTGTGTAGCTTTGGAAGCTTATACTACTTGGGTGAAGAAGAGAGCTTTGGAATTGAAGATGCCTTATGCTTGTGAAAGACCTATGTCTATGGTTGTGGTTGAGCCATTAACTCTCCATAACCAAGATGTAGAGGAGTTGTAAATTCGATTTTTATTTCAATTTGCATCAGTTGTACAGCATGACATGCATTTCATCATAAATAGTACCTAAAATATCAGTCAGGGTAAATTTATTGAAAATACAGACAAATTGGTTAAATCTATTCTCAGGAACGTGCAAGAATCAGCGGGTAAAAAGTTTCAAATTTAAAATTGTAGACGCCAGTATTATTAACATACGGTTCATGAAGTTTAAACTGGTGTGCCCGTTATATTTTTCAGCGACTGTTTCAACTGCATTTTAGTCCGTCTGAGCCTTTTAACCGGTGAAAATTTATTTCAGAATTTGAAGAAACGCTGTATTTTTTCAATAAGTATATTTCGCACTGATCATTTTCATGCATCCGATTTAATCTTTCGAGCAAATTTTTGCCCGACCTTTATTCATTTTTAGTCGTTTTAATTTTGTTCTTTCGTCAAAATAGTCAAATTAAACAAATAGAATTTTCCATGTTATTATTTTAATTTTATCATGATTATTTAAAAAGTTGTGAATTTTATTTGATTCAATTGATTAAAATTGTTTTAAATCAATTAAGTCATCTAAAAAAAGGGCATTATATGCATTTTGATTTATTTAAATAATGTGTGTTTCTTGGTGTGCTGCTATGATTCAATCCAAACCGTCGATTCGAGTTAATCAGTGGCCATTATTAGCAATCCACACCTATCCCACTCATCCAATCAAAATTAGGATTTAATTAATGATATTATTAAAGAAAATCTGAAAATAAATAAAAGTATAAAAAAATCTCTCTCCAATCACACACTCTCTCTCTCGCTGGCAAAAGAAAAGAAAGTGATTTTTATATTTGGTGACAGCTAGCACGCACATGACACTCCTTTCCAACGGTAACAAAGAAAAAAGAAAGAAATAAAAACCCACTTGACTCTCACACACAAAAATCCTCTCTGGAGATCTCTCTCACTCACCTCACATTCTTCTTCCTCACTACACACCAAAACCACCCTCTATCACTAAACCCCAACCGCGTACGACCTCACTCATACCCTCCTTCTGCCTCGATCCGTTTTCAACAACAATACACCGTCGAACTCAACCGTTCCATTTCCGGGAGTTCAAATCCACCGTCGAACTCAGCCGTTCCATCTCCGGAATTCCGATTCACCACCGATGAACTAAACCGTTCCGTCTCCGGTAGAAATCACTTCAAACAGGGCCATCGCCAGAAATACTGCTGCCACGCATTTGTTTTTCGATTATAAAACATTGTTCATCCTCCGCCGCCGCTTCCAAATTCGGTAACCATACGATGACCCATTTTCACTATTCATTTTATTTTTGCTTTGAGTTTTAGATCAAAGAGGTGAAGTTATGGGATTATGAGTCTGTGTTCATTAGAATACGTTCTCTTGATGAAAAGAAATTACACAAACTGCATATAATATACGTGTTTAAAAAACGTGTTTGGGGAGATTAGAGTTTCAAGTATTTCCTTTCCTTTTTCGACTTATGTGATTACTGTTGATAAGTGGATACAAGTGGAATCTTTTTTTTATTTTTACTATATTATTTTCTAACCTTCTATTAAATTTAGAGAAAGTATTAAATTGATAATGGTAAAGTGATTACTGTTGATAAGTGGATACAAGTGGAATCTTTTTTTTATTTTTACTATATTATTTTCTAACCTTCTATTAAATTTAGAGAAAGTATTAAATTGATAATGGTTAACCGTTTGCAACGATAGATGTCAAAATAATTTATAGAGTTATTGTAATGTAATGTTGATGTTTGTTCGATTCTATTACGCTTAATCGACTATTATCTGTGGATTCACCATTTGCATGTCGTTATGTTGCCTAAGTTGCAATAAATTAAATAGAATTTTTCACCGTGTTTGGATCTCGCAAATGACATTAGTCATGTTGTCATTTTGCACAAACCGGTTTGAGCACACCAGCCCAATTAGATAGATCAATATCATTACTTAATTCTTTCTCTTTTAATTAATTAATTAAATTTTTTGTTCAAATTAGTTAATTACCATTAATTAATTTTAATTAACTTGAAATTTTAATTTTAATTAAATAATTTTGATAATTAATCGATTCAATCGAACTTTAATCAATTAATTTTGATAATTAAAATTGATCAATTTCTTTCACTATCACCATCATTTTCCATTATCATTTCATAATACAAATGCAATTTCATTCTATCAATTCAAAACCAAACAATTCTCGATTCAAAGTCGAGCCCATTTTCAAAACCCCTATGTAAGTTGATCGCTTGTAATAGCATCGCCATCAACCTCACATAGCTTACTCTTGGGCTTTCTTACAATGAGACCTATTCGATTTTTAATTATTCGAGTAGATGATGAATACACTAAAATAAAATTCATTTCATTCATAAACACAAAATTAAAACTTCGATCCGATGTCGAGTATTTTCATTAAAAATTAAAAGAACGTATCCAATCACAACCAAACAACATTTCATTTGGAAATGAAAAAGGGGATGGCTTTGAGTTTTCAATTCCTCTCCTCGATTATTTGAATACAAGTTCTCTTACTTAGTTAGTCAAATAATTGTCGTTCCTCTACAAACTTCCAAACCCGACTAAATCAAATTATTTTCACATTAAGCTAAATGAAAAGGGAGATGACTTTGAGTTTTCAACTTTCTCTCCTCAATTGATTGAATACGAGTTCTCTTACTCGGTTAGTCAAAGAATTGTAATTTTCCCACAAACTTGTGACTTAATCAAATCACTTTCACAGTAAATTATACGAAAAGGGAGATGGTCTTGAGTTTTCAATTCCTCTTCTCAAATGCTTGGATATGAGTCGTCTTATTCAGCCATTCGAGCACTTGTCATTTATTCTAGAATACGTCAACCACATACAACCTTATTTTCATAATTACTCAGATGAAATAGAAAATGGTCTAGAGTCTTCTATTCCCTTTCCCGATTATTAGGATACGAGTTGTCTTACTCGATTATCCGAGCATTTGTCATCCATTCAAAACACCTTAATTATTACCAAATCCTTCCTATAATTAAGGATGAAAAAGAAAGCGGTCTAGAGTCTTCTATTTCCTTTCCCGGTTATTGGGATACGCGTTGTCTTACTCAAATATCCGAGTAATCGCCATCCAACCAAAAATATCTTAACCTATCAAGTTTATCCTTTCTCGCCCTCGTGCGATCAAAACCAGTCAAACAAAACGTCCAACATATTAATCCAACTTGCCACCCTCGTGTGATCAAAACTCTTTTCAGAAAGAACACTGTTTAATCCTTTCTAACGCGCACAACAAACTAGTGCTTAAGCCTCCGCCGAGAGTAGACAAGCCAGCATTTAGCCTTTAGAACGCGATCTAAACAGTTGTTCGATAAAAGACATCAACCAACCGTAGTTCCCCAAACTACGAATGCTCTGATTTCCTTATTACACCATAAGGATACGTAGGCAGGAGATTGTTGTATCTTCGCGAGCACACTAATAAAAAAACCTCCCCTTTCCCTTTTTGAGGTTCTCATCCACTTATATTTTTAATAATTTTATAACCAAAGGATAACAAACAAACATAAATTAACACAAGAAATGCACATTAGAACTAAAAGGTTCCCGTTGAGTACAACGGACGTAAGGGGTGCTAATACCTTCCCCTTACGTAATCCACTCCCGAACCCGAATATGGTTGCGATGACCATTATTCTATTTCCTAAAGGTTTTATTGATATTTTCCTATCCCTTCATTGGGATAAATAAAGTTTGGTGGCGACTCTGTTCGAACATTAAATTTTTCCGCGACCATCACGAGGAATCGTATTTTTTGAGATGCGACAGATGGCGACTCTGTTGGGGAATATTTGCTCCAAGCAAAAGAGAGTGAAGCCAAATTTAGTTCAGTTTCGGTATTGTGTGTTAATCTTGTTTGTTTGATTGTTATTTTTATTCTGTTATTATTATTCTGTCATAATTATTGTTTTGTGATTTATTGACTATGTCTTATTTGGGGCTCTCTGTTAGTGGTGCTTTGTGAGATAGGCTCTCTACCCGAGTCTGAGAAAAACCATAGATTAAGTTGGTGGTTGCATAGTGGGCGCCCACAAGGAGTCTTCCTTGTTGGGAAGATAAGAAGACCCTGCCTAGAGGAGATTCTCTTGAGATATTATTGCCCGACGAGTTTTCGTCACGACGATAGTATTCTCAAGTTGGATCAATGACTCTAGGGACCTTTTTAACCCATTATATATGGTGGTTATGTAGTATTTACCTGAAAAGTCCCAGACTTATTGGGTTAATACGAAAGCCCCAATCAGATGAGATCCCTTGGACGTATTACTATTTTACAGTAATATTTCCAACCTCGATCTATGACTCTGAGAACCTTGTTAGAACCTTGGACTCGAGAGTTGTGTAGTAGAATCCCCATGGAGCCTTCCTTGTTGGGATAATACGAAGACCTCACCTAGAGGAGATCTTCTTAAGGATATTATTGTCCGACGAGTCTTCGTCACGGCAGTGACGTCCTCAAGAAATATATGTGACTCTAGGAACCTACCAACTGTAGAGCTTACCCATGGGGTTACATTAATCAGAGATACCCGTTATTCTGATCCGTCTGAGAACACTTTGAACCTGTGATCTTAAATATGTCACTACCTTCATACACATATCATTGCATTTGCATTCATCATCATACATTTCATATCATTTTTCACCAAAAAAATAAATACAAAAAAACTCATCCACCCTTCGTCCATAACCTACAGTTGATTTCCCGACACTCGTATCAGACTTGAAGTAGCTCTTGGAAGACCATGGATCCATTGAAGCAAAGTCATATTGCATTGAGAGGAGATGTGGACTCGATGAAAAACCAGATAGACCAACTTATGGAGGTTATGATAGCTTTAGAAAAAAGGAAGACATCCTTAACACTGGCAATCGTTGGACTGATTTGTGCCATGAACCAATCCACGTTACAACCCTCAAAAGACCTAATTGAGGTGGGGTTATTTCCGAAAGCATATTACAGCAAAGTTGCGTAAACTGACTCCTAAAGATTTGCTAATCTTCAACATCGATGTCATTATTCTCACTGGTAGTCTTTCACACTTTAAATTGCTAAATCATCATTACGTTTGGACTCAGGGTCCACTTGTCACATACTATCACATCATTCCAATAAATGATTCTTTTTCAAAACTTGCATGAGTATCGCATTAAACTTACCATTTTTTAACAAACAATTTTAACTGCAAGACAGTACTTGACGTCAGGGAAATTCCAACAATAAGGAACAATTAGAGGAACTTGGACATTCGTTGGTGCTAACCCGAATCAAGACTACTTCATAACCCACGAATCAGGTGCATGCCACCTAAACATCAGTTGATCATAGGAAGATTACTCCAAGAATTGGTCAGTCTTAAACAGTCTCCAACATCTGTTAATAAATGTGCAAATCATTTCAAGAATCAGTTGATCCAGAGCAAATCATCTTAGGACTCTATTAACTAGGGGCAGATCACCTAGAGGTTTTGTTGGCCAGGGGCAGACCCTTTCAATGTTCAGTTAGGGTGAGTTCAGTCGCTTTAACGCTCATACCGGGGCAAGCTACCTCAAGAGCAGAGGAAAGTCAACCACTCCAAGAGTCGGTTAACCAAGGATAAATCCTTTCATGGATCAAAATTCTGGGACAATCCATCTCCAAATTATGGTACAGTTTCTTTCAAAATCCTTTCGAGGTAAAACATTTTGCATAGACCCATCACATTGGGGCAAGATGAGCCATACAGGAGCAAGTCATCTCCCTGACTTCAAGCTGTTCAAGGGAAAGCTTTTTCACACGTCATCAACTGTAGAGTTCAAGATGAGTGTCGGGGAATCACGCTATCACCCAATAAAATAACCTTTTGACAGACAAAAGCCTTTCTGCAAAAAAAACCTTCTCTTCCAATACCCGCGCAGGGGCATTTTGGAAACCTTCCAATCATTACATAAATCATCATCATGCATTAGTCATGTCGCTTTGCTCTAGCATAAAGCCATGCATATCATATCATTTATCAGGCATAACCCATAACATGAACCTGACATCAAAAAGCCTTGAAACCCAAAATCTGACGCCAAAGTCCAATTCTCGTTTGGCAAATTATTTCAAAGCCTAGTTCCCGTCTGGCAATTTATTACAAAGTCCAGTTCTTGCCTGGAAATTTATTTCAAAGTCCAGTTCCCGTCTGGCAATTTATTTCAAAGCCCAGTTCCCGTCTGGCAACCTTTTTCAAAAGCCCAGTTCCCGTCTGGCAACCTTTTTCAAAAGCCCAGTTCCCGTCTGGCAATTTATTTCAAAGCCCAGTTCCCGTCTGGCAACCTTTTTCAAAAGCCCAGCTCCCGTCTGGCAATTCATTTCAAAGCCCAGTTCCCGTTTGGAAATTTATTTCCAAAGTCCAGTTCTCGTCTGGCGGACTATATCAAAAATCAGTTGTTGCATGACAAATCAATTTGCCAAATACCAGTTCTCGTCTGGTAAATTATCTCTTAATACCAGTTCTCGTCTGGTAGGTCACTTATTTCGATACTAGTTCTCGTCTGGTAGTCAATTATTTTCACCAGTTCTCGTCTGGTAGCCTATTTTAAAAAAGTCAGTTCCCGTCTGACAAATAAAAACAAATTCAGTCTCGTCCGACATTTCAATTATTTTCACCAGTTCACGTCTGGTAACATATCCTTCAAGTGATGTCCTCATCTGGCAGTTTAATCTCCTTCACCAGTTCTCATCTGGCAGTTCCCATTTAAAGTTCAACCTCATTGGCAATCAAGAATTAAACCCTACAAAAGCATCCAATTACCCAGTTGCATTCCCATATGCATCGCACGAATCATCCATACATGGTTTTCCTACCAAACAGAAAATTAAAAAAAAAACACAGTCATATCAATCATCAGCATACTCATGCATAACACTCCCACAAAATGGGAATTTCAACAAAATAAAAATCATTCGCATTCCTACATGCACAGCCAAATATCCCCAGTAATTGCATACATCTCATGCATCATCCAATGCATAGTACTACCACTCAAAGTGGGACATCACACAAAAATCACACCAAAATATCAGAATCCAAGGTCATTCATGTATATCTTGGACATTCCTCATTTCCAAATGAAGTTATTACCCTGCAAATGCTCGTGGAATTATTTCTCAGCAGATCATTTTTCAAACTTTATGATTAATAATGATTATTTCCCATCAATTTTCTTTACAATCATCACTCCCCAAGCAGAGGTTACCCTAAAAAGTATCTTATGAGCTTTTTTCCTTGTAGAGCATTTCCAGTACGTCTCCCTCAAAAGGAGTCTTTTCTTAAAATTCCCCTAACAGATGAATATTCGAGATACTGCTTCATTTATATGAAGAATCTCGTCTCTCTGTTTGAGATACTGCTTCATCAATTTGAAGAATCTCATTTGTTTTCTAGAGATACTGCTCTAAGTATCCTCAGAGAGTCTTAGATTCAATTAAGGTATCATTCCCTTGTTCGGAATATCTTAATTCTATCATATAAGATGCTGCTTCGACTCGATACAGAGAATCTCATCTTTACTATTTGAGCTGCTTCATCAATATGAAGAGTCTGTTAGGGACCAATTAATACTACTTTTTATATCATTTTATTGGTCCCTTTTACCAAGTTTTGATGTAATTACACACTTTTGTTCTCACCATTTTGTATAAATGCAATTAGGTTTAATTTATTTTATTTTGAATAGTTATTTCACATTTTTTTAATTTTGTAGAATTTTTGGATGAGAAGGCTTTGGAATGCAACACCACATCTTGGATGAAGCTTGCCAAACAAGGAAGCTGGATAAGCAACAGTTCGCGCCGCGAAGGCTGCGAATCCAGCAAGCTGACTGAGGGTCAAAAGTGCTGTCTTGCAGAAAAAGCTTTTTGCCATTTTGATGTCTGCCTTGGAATAACTTTCCTGCTTTGGATGATAATGGCCAATTAGGGAAATGTCAACCCTTTTTGTAAAGAAAAATACATTATTCTAGGGCATTCATTCATTCATTACATTTGACACACATTGACATTGAGAGATTTTTGTAAGAGAGAAAACAGAGTTTTTCTTCTTTAACATTCTGCTTTGTAACAATGATGATGAGGAGCTAAACTCCCTTTTGTCAAGATTGGAGGTAGTAGCTATTCTCATATGTTTATGTATTCCATTTGATTTATATATATGATAAAGATTGTTGATGTATTGAATACTGCTTTTGCCCTAAGTTGAAAACCAGATTTGAGTAGTTGTCGAGAGAGATTATTTGAGTCTTGACATAAAATAAATTTTCAAGTAGTGAATAAGTTGTAGAGATAGATTTATTCGTTACTCTTCTTTGGTATTAAGCATTAAAGATTGCTATATTGATAGTTAGGTGGAGAGATCGTCTGAGGATCAATATAGTGATTATCACAATATCATTTAGACATAAATGACTTTGAGAGGATACTTGAACATCATCAATAATCTTGAATCTATTTATTTATCATAAGGAATCATAAGCATTTGAAATAGTGAACTCCAATCTTGCCAAGCTTTTACATTAGATTAAAACCATTTTACTGTTTTTAGTGACATTTAATCACAAGATAACTTTCCAACCAAAACAACCTTGTTACTTTCTAAACTTACAACATTTGGATTATAGAACGGCGGTAATATCAACCAATCTCTGTGGATACGATATAAAAATATTTTCCGAAGATATACTTTTCAACAGAGTCTCATTTTCAGATTTTTTTAGAGATACTGCTCTAATATCTCCGGAGAGTCTTAGATTCAATTAAGGTATCTTTCCCTTGTTGGAACATCTTTATTCTATCATATAAGATGCTGCTTCGACTCGATACAGAGAATCTCATTTTTACTGTTTGAGATGTTGCTTCATCAATATGAGGAGTCTCATTTTCAGATTTTTTTTTAGAGATACTGCTCTAATATCCTCGGAGAGTCTTAGATTCAATTAAGGTATCTTTCCCTTGCTAGAACATCTTAATTCTATCATATAAGATGTTGCTTCGACTCGATATAGAGAATCTCATTCTTACTGTTTGAGATGCTGCTTCATCAATATGAAGAGTCTCATTTTCAGATTTTTTTGAGATACTTCTCTAATATCCTCGGAGAGTCTTAGATTCAATTAAGGTATCATTCCCTTGTTCGGAATATCTTAATTCTATCATATAAGGTGCAGTTTCGACCTGATACAGAGAATCTCACTTTTTACTGTTTGAGATGCTGCTTCATCAATATGAAGAGTCTCATTTCAAATTTCTTTTAGAGATACTGCTCTAATATCCTCGGAGAGTCTTAGATTCAATTAAGGTAGTTTTCCCTTGCTGGAATATCTTAATTCTATCATATAAGATGTTGTTTCGATCCGATACAGAGAATCTCATTTATCTGTTTGAGATGCTGCTTCATCAATATGAAGAGTCTCATTTCAGATTTTTTTTAGAGATACTGCTCTAATATCCTCGGAGAGTCTTAGATTCAATTAAGGTATTTTTCCCTTTGCTGGAACATCTTAATTCTATCATATAAGATGTTGTTTCGACCCGATACAGAGAATCTCATTTATCTGTTTGAGATGCTGCTTCATCAATATGAAGAGTCTCATTTCAGATTTTATTTAGAGATACTGCTCTAATATCCTCGTAGAGTCTTAGATTCAATTAAGGTATCTTTCCCTTGCAGGAATATCTTAATTCTGTCAGATAAGATGTTGTTTCGACTCAATACATAGAATCTCATTTTTTACTGTTTGAGATGCTGCTTCATCAATATGAAGAGTCTCATTTTCAGTTTTTTTTAGAGATACTGCTCTAATATCCTCGGAGAGTCTTAGATTCAATTAAGGTATCTTTACCTTGCTGGAACATCTTAATTCTATCATATAAGATGCTGCTTCGACTCGATACAGAGAATCTCATTCTTACTGTTTGAGATGCTACTTCATCAATATGAAGAGTCTCATTTTCAGATTTTTTTGAAATACTGCTCTAATATCCTCGAAGAGTCTTAGATTCAATTAAGGTATCATTCCCTTGTTCGGAATATCTTAATTCTATCATATAAGATGATGTTTCGACCCGATACAGAGAATCTCACTTTTTACTATTTGAGATGCTGCTTCATCAATATGAAGAGTCTCATTTCAAATTTCTTTTAGAGATACTGCTCTAATATCCTCGGAGAGTCTTAAATTCAATTAAGGTAGTTTTCCCTTGCTGGAATATCTTAATTCTATCATATAAGATGTTGTTTCGATCCGATACAGAGAATCTCATTTATCTGTTTGACATGCTGCTTCATCAATATGAAGAGTCTCATTTCAGATATTTTTTTAGAGATACTGCTCTAATATCCTCGGAGAGTCTTAGATTCAATTAAGGTATTTTTCCCTTTGCTGCAACATCTTAATTCTATCATATAAGATGTTGTTTCGACCCGATACAGAGAATCTCATTTATCTGTTTGAGATTCTGCTTCATCAATATGAAGAGTCTCATTTCAGATTTTTTTTAGAGATACTGCTCTAATATCCTCGTAGAGTCTTAGATTCAATTAAGGTATCTTTCCCTTGCTGGAATATCTTAATTCTATCATATAATATGCTGCTTCGACTCGATACAGAGAATCTCATTTTTACTGTTTGAGATGCTGCTTCATCAATATGAAGAGTCTCATTCCATATTTTTTTTAGAGATACTGCTCTAATAACCTCGGAGAGTCTTAGATTCAATTAAGGTATCTTTCCCTTGCTGGAATATCTTAATTCTATCATATAAGATGCTGCTTCGACTCGATACAAAGAATCTCATTTTTACTGTTTGAGATGCTGCTTCATCAATATGAAGAGTCTCATTCCAGATTTTTTTTAGAGATACTGCTCTAATATCCTCGGAGAGTCTTAAATTCAATTAAGGTATCATTCCCTTGTTCGGAATATCTTAATTCTATCATATAAGATGCTGCTTCAACTCGATATAGAGAATCTCATTTTTACTGTTTGAGATATTGCTTCATCAATATGAAGAGTCTCATTTCAGATTTCTTTAGAGATACTGCTCTAATATCCTCGAAAAGTCTTAGATTCAATTAAGGTATCTTTCCCTTGCTGGAATATCTTAATTCTATCAGATAAGATGATGTTTCAACTCGATACAGAGAATCTCATTTTTTTATGTTTGAGATGCTGCTTCATCAATATGAAAAGTCTCATTTCAGATTTTTTAGAGATACTGCTCTAATATCCTCAGAGAGTCTTAGATTCAATTAAGGTATCTTTCCCTTGTTGGAATATCTTAATTCTATCAGATAAGATGTTGTTTCAACTCGATACAGAGAATCTCATTTTTTACTGTTTGAGATGCTGCTTCATCAATATGAAGAGTCTCATTTCAGATTTTTTTAGAGATACTGCTCTAATATCCTCGGAGAGTCTTAGATTCAATTAAGGTATCTTTCCCTTGCTGGAACATCTTAATTCTATCATATAAGATGCTGCTTCGACTTGATACAGAGAATCTCATTTTTACTGTTGAGATGTTGCTTCATCAATATGAAGAGTCTCATGCCATACTTTTTAGAGATACTGCTCTAAGCATCCTGGAAAAGTCTTGAGATTTAGCTAGGGATGCCACTCCATTACTAACATATCTCGACTATGACGTCCAAGATATTGTTCTGACGACTCCCAGAAAGTACTGGTTGTTCCATTTTTACTTTAAAATGATTTTTCTTACTGTATTTCTCACTGCATTTTCTTTCAGCATTTTAAAGGACAAAATTAGGGTCTTTTTGTATTTAATTTTCTTCTACCACGAATGTATGAGGACTGTTGTCATTCTTACTTTCTAGTTCAAGATAATGAAATAGGGGCAGCTGCCATACCCCAATTTTGTCTGAGCATATTTAAATTTTTGTAAATTTGATTTTTATTTCAATTTGCATCAGTTGTACAGCATAACATGCATTTCATCATAAATAGTACCTAAAATATCAGTCAGGGTAAATTTATTGAAAATACAGACAAATTGGTTAAATCTATTCTCAGGAACGTGCAAGAATCAGCGGGTAAAAAGTTTCAAATTTAAAATTGCAGACGCCAGTATTATTAATCTACGGTTCATGAAGTTTAAACTGGTGTGCCCGTTATATTTTTCAGCGACTGTTTCGGCTGCATTTTAATCCGTCTGAGCCTTTTAACCGATGAAAATTTATTTCAGAATTTGAAGAAATATTGTATTTTTTCATTAAGTATATTTCGCACTGATTATTTTCATGCATCCGATTTAATCTTTCGAGCAAATTTTTGCCCGACTTTTATTCATTTTTAGTCGTTTTAATTTTGTTCTTTTGTCAAAATAGTCAAATTAAATAAATAGAATTTTCCATGTTATTATTTTAATTTTATCATGATTATTTAAAAAGTTGTGAATTTTATTTGATTCAATTGATTAAAATTGTTTTAAATCAATTAAGTCATCTAAAAAAGGGCATTATATGCATTTTGATTTATTTAAATAATGTGTGTTTCTTGGTGTGCTTCTATGATTCAATCCAAACAGTCGATTCGAGTTAATCAGTGGCCATTATTAGCAATCCACACCTATCCTACTCATCCAATCAAAATTAGGATTTAATTAATGATATTATTAAAGAAAATCTGAAAATAAATAAAAGTATAAAAAAATCTCTCTCCAATCCACACTCTCTCTCTCTCGCTGGCAAAAGAAAAGAAAATGATTTTTATATTTGGTGACAGCTAGCACGCACATGACACTCCTCTCCAACGGTAACAAAGAAAAAAGAAAGAAATAAAAACCCATTTGACTCTCACACACAAAAATCCTCTCTGGAGATCTCTCTCACTCACCTCACATTCTTCTTCCTCACTACACACCAAAACCACCCTCCATCACTAAACCCCAACCGCGTACAACCTCACTCATACCCTCCTTCTGCCTCGATCCGTTTTCAACAACAATACACCGTCGAACTCCATCGTTCCATTTCCGGGAGTTCAAATCCACCGTCGAACTCAACCGTTCCGTCTCCGGAATTCCGATTCACCACCGACAAACTAAATCGTTCCGTCTCCGGCAGAAATCACTTTAAACAGGGCCATCGCCAGAAATACCGTTGCCACGCATTTGTTTTCCGATTATAAAACGTTGTTCATCCTCTGCCGCCGCTTCCAAATTCGGTAACCATACGATGACCCATTTTCACTATTCATTTTATTTTTGCTTTCTGTTTGCTTTGAGTTTTAGATCAAAGGGGTGAAGTTATGAGATTATGATTCTGTGTTCATTAGACCACGTTCTCTTGATGAAAAGAAATTACATAAACTGCATATAAAAAACGTGTTTAAAAAACGTGTTTGGGGAGATTAGAGTTTCAAGTATTTCCTTTCCTTTTTCGACTTATGTGATTACTGTTGATAAGTGGATATCTTTTTTTTATTTTTACTATATTATTTTCTAACCTTCTATTAAATTTAGAGAAAGTATTAAATTGATAATGGTTAAGTGATTACTGTTGATAAGTGGATACAAGTGGAATCTTTTTTTTATTTTTACTATATTATTTTCTAACCTTTTATTAAATTTAGAGAAAGTATTAAATTGATAATGGTTAAGTTTGTTATCTGTTCTCACCTTCCGTTTGCAACGATAGATGTCAAAATAATTTATGAGAGTTATTGTAATGTAATGTTGATATTTGTTCAATTCTATTACGCTTAATTGACTATTATTTGTGGATTCACCATTTGCATGTCGTTATGTTGCCTAAGTTGCAATAAATTAAATAGAATTTTTCACCGCGTTTGGATCTCGCAAATGACATTAGTCATGTTGTCATTTTGCACAAACCGATTTGAGCACACCGGCCAAATTGGATAGATCAATATCATTACTTAATTCTTTCTCTTTTAATTAATTAATTAAATTTTTTGTTCAAATTAATTAATTTTAATTAACTTGATTATTTAATTTTAATTAAATAATTTTGATAATTAATCCTAATTAATTTAATTAATCGATTCAATCGAACTTTAATCAATTAATTTTGATAATTAAAATTGATCAATTTCTTTCACTATCACCATCATTTTCCATTATCATTTCATAATACAAATGCAATTTCATTCCATCAATTCAAAACCAAACAATTCTTGATTCAAAGTCGAGCCCATTTTCAAAACCCCTATGTAAGTCGATCGCTTGTAATAGCATCGCCATCAACCTCACATAGCTTACTCTTGGGTTTTCTTACAATGAGACCTATTCGATTTTTAATTAATCGAGTAGATGATGAATACACTAAAATAAAATTCATTTCATTCATAAACACAAAATTAAAACCTCGATCCGATGTCGAGTATTTTCATTAAAATTTAAAAGAACGTATCCAATCACAATCAAACAACATTTCATTTGGAAATGAAAAAGGGGATGGCTTTGAGTTTTCAATTCCTCTTCTCGATTATTTGAATACAAGTTCTCTTACTTGGTTAGTCAAATAATTGTCGTTCCTCTACAAACTTCCAAACCCGACTAAATCAAATTATTTTCACATTAAGCTAAATGAAAAGGGAGATGACTTTGAGTTTTCAACTTTCTCTCCTCAATTGATTGAATACGAGTTCTCTTACTCGGTTAGTCAAACAATTGTCGTTTTCCCACAAACTTGTGACTTAATCAAATAACTTTCACAGTAAACTATACGAAAAGGGAGATGGTCTTGAGTTTTCAATTCCTCTTCTCAAATGTTTGGGTATGAGTCGTCTTATTCAGCCATTCGAGCACTTGTCGTTTATTCTAGAATACGTCAACCACATACAACCTTATTTTCATAATTACTCAGATGAAACATAAAGTGGTCTAGAGTCTTCTATTCCCTTTCCCGATTATTAGGATACGAGTTGTCTTACTCGATTATCCGAGCATTCGTCATCCATTCAAAACACCTTAATTATTACCAAATCCTTCCTATAATTAAGGATGAAAAAGAAAGCAGTCTAGAGTCTTCTATTCCCTTTCCCGGTTATTGGGATACGAGTTGTCTTACTCGAATATCCGAGTAATCGTCATCCAACCAAAAATATCTTAACCTATCAAGTTTATCCTTTCTCGCCCTCGTGCGATCGAAACCAGTCAAACAAAACATCCAACATATTAATCCAACTTGTCACCCTCGTGTGATCAAAACCCTTTTCAGAAAGAACATTGTTTAATCCTTTCTAACGCGCACAACAAACTAGTGCTTAAGCCTCCGCCGAGAGTAGACAAACCAGCGTTTAGCCTTTAGAACGCGATCTAAACAACTGTTCGGTAAAAGACACCAACCAACCGTAGTTCCCCGAACTACGAATGCTCTGATTTCCTTATTACACCATAAGGATACGTAGGCAGGAGATTGTTGTATCTTCGCGAGCACACTAATAAAAAAACCTCCCCTTTCCCTTTCTTAGGTTCTCATCCACTTATGTTTTTAATAATTTTATAACCAAAGGATAACAAACAAACATAAATTAACACACGAAATGCACATTAGAACTAAAAGGTTCTCATTGAGTACAACGGACGTAAGGGGTGCTAATACCTTCCCCTTACGTAATCCACTCCCGAACCCGAATATGGTTGCAATGACCATTATTTTATTTCCTAAAGGTTTTATCGATATTTTCCTATCCCTTCATTGGGATAAATAAAGTTCGGTGGCGACTCTGTTCGAACATTAAATTTTTTCGCGACCATCGCGAGGAATCGTATTTTTCGAGATGCGACAGGGATCCTTAGGATGATTAGTCTCCTTTCCTCTTGTATTTTGTATTTCGGTTTCTGAAATTGTACTCAGTGTAATCCTTCCAATTATATAAATAAAAGAGATTTTATGATCAATCAAATTGTTGGAATCGTTATTATCATATATATTTGCAAATAATATAGTAAGTTCCTTGAAAATAAAAACAACCAAGCATTGCATTTCATGCATCATTTGCATAGCAAGTTTCTCTTTTTCCAGATGTCTTATTGGTATTTCTTATGTGCTTTAGCCAAGCTGACTCATCGATATAATACCCACGCCAATCACTCAAGAATCATGGAACATCTAGAGCAAGAGAACAGAGATTTGAAGGACAAGATCGCCCGCCTGACTGCCATGATGGAGTCAGTTCTAGCTGCTCAGGGCTAGTCTTCTCCAACGCCTGCAACTCCTCCTCCTCAGAGGACTGTTATTTCCGAGGTTGCTACCTCTACCATTCCTGCTACTACTGCTTATTTTGCGCCTACTATGCCTACCGGATTCCCGTGGGGAATGCCACCTAATTTTATGCCTGAAGGTTTTGTGCCTACTTTTGCTTCCATGCCGACATCTAGCCCGATCATGTCTGTACCACCACCAGTTGTGCATACTCTACCCCGTGTTGAAGACACCATCTATCATTTTGAGCCGTCTTAGAGCCCTGATGTTTATGAGAAGATGAATGAAATGAAAGACCAATTCCTTAAGATGCTATAGGAGTTGAAAACTTTGAGGGGTAAAGATTTGTTTCGTAAGAGTGTTGCGGAACTTTGCTTGGTTCCAAATGTCAAAATCCTGGTGAAGTTCAAAGTTCCTGACTTTGAAAAGTACAAGGGGAATACTTGTCCGCTTAGCCATCTTGTCATGTATGCCAGGAAAATGTCGACGCAAACTGATAATGATCAGTTACTGATTCACTATTTTCAAGACAGTCTGACTGGTGCGCATTGAGGTGGTACATGGACTAGGATAGTGCGAGCATCCGCATGTTCAATGATTTAGGTGAAGCATTCGTGAAGCAGTACAAGTATAATATGGACATGGCGCCGGATAGGGATCAACTAAGATCATTGTCTCAAAAGGATAAAGAGACGTTTAAGGAGTATGCTCAGAGATGGATAGAGCTTGCTGCTCAAATTACCTCTCCTTTGGAAGAGAAGGAGATGACCAAGATCTTCCTCAAGACCCTAAGCTCATTCTACTATGAGCGGATGATTTCCAGTGCCCCTAGTGATTTTACCGAGATGGTAAATATGGGGATGAGGCTAGAAAAAGGTGTCCGAGAAGGACGGTTATCTAAGGAGGAAGTTTCATCCAGCAAGAGGCATGGTAACAGTTTTGCTAAGAAGAAGGAGAACGAGGCTAATGCAGTATCTGTTGGGAGGCAGAGGAGGCCTCATATCAGAAGAAGTCCGCAACCCCGTCAACACCATCATCAAGTATCATTTGTCATTCCAGTATTTTCTACCAGTTAATCAACACCAATTCAACAACAACATCAACAACCGCCGCCACAACGAACAAACACCTACAAAAACAACAACAACAGTACCAACAGTCAATAACAACAACAAAACTTCGAGAGGAAGAAGGTATCTTTTGACCCTATTCCTATGACATATGCTGAATTGTACCCATCGTTGGTTCTCAAGAACCTTTTGCAACCAAGGAATCCTCCTCAAATTCCTGAACCACTTCCATGGTGGTACAAGTCGGAACTCCACTGTGCCTTTCACGAAGGATCTCCCAGTCATGATATTGAGAATTGCTACCCCCTAAAGTATGAAGTCCAAAAGCTGGTTAAATGTGGAATGGTGTCCTTTGAGGATCGTGCGCCAAATGTCAAAGCCAACCCATTACCCTCCCATGGAAATTCATCTGTTAATATGGTGGACGGTTGTCCTGGGAAATTCAAAGTATTTGATGTATGCTTCATTAGAAGGTCCTTGGTGATGATGCACAAGGATATCTGTTTGGTAAGCGACTGTGAGCATGATCATGATGGTTGTGCTATTTGCAATGTCAATCCTAAAGGTTGTATGGTTGTGAAGAGAGACATCCAAAGGTTCATGGATGAGGGCATGATTCAGATTTTCCAGTCCCGTCACGTGGATGGCGATGTGAATATTATTGTTCCCATTTTCAGAACTCCTGAAAGAGTAGTGATCCAATACGACAGCAGCAGCAGTAACGGTGTCAGCAATAGATCGGTATCACTGTTGGTTATACGGTTAGCGGGCCCCGTCCCATATGCATCCGATAAGGTTGTCCCATATCAGTACAATGCTACCATGTTAGAGAATGGTCAAGAGGTTCCTTTGCCTACGACCAATTTTGTTGAGTATAACTGATGTTACTAATGTGACCTGCAGTGGTCGTGTTTTTGGGTCGGTGTTCCCTAAGAATGTTGAAGATATATCTATCGGTAAGAAGGTTGATGTGCCTGTAGTAGATCCTGTTAGCGCTCCAAAGTGTCAGTCTGGCGAATCCATCGGTTTGAAGCCTAACGATGACGATGAGGTACTCATATTAATCAAGAAAGCGAGTTTAATATGGTGGAGTAGTTGCTCCAAACTCCCTCCAAGATTTCAGTGTTGTCTCTGCTAATGAATTCAGAAGCGCATAGAGAAGCACTGCAGAAGGTTTTAGAGCAAGTGTATGTGGAACATGATGTTACGGTGGATCAATTCGATCATATTGTGGCTAACATCACTTCCTGCAACAATCTTAGCTTCTGTGATGAAGAACTCCCCGAGGAGGGTAGAAATCATAACTTGGCTTTACATATTTCGATGAATTGCAAGGAGGACGCTCTGTCAAATGTGTTGGTTGACACCATTTCTTCATTGAATGTACTTCCGAAGTCAACTCTGTCAAGGTTGTCATACCAAAGTGCTCCTATGAGATATAGTGGCGTGATCGTCAAAGCATTTGACGGTTCTCACAAGACTGTGATCGGCGAAGTGGACCTTCCAGTAAAGATAGGTCCGAGTGATTTCCAAATTACTTTCCAGGTAATGGATATCCACCCGGCCTATAGCTACTTGTTAGGGAGGCCATGGATACATGAGGCAGGAGCAGTTACTTCAACGTTGCATCAGAAGATGAAGTTTGTCAAGAATGGTAAGCTGGTCATTCTTGGTGGAGAGAAGGCTTTGTTGGTAAGCCACCTGTCATCTTTCTCTTATGTAGAAGTTGAGGACGAGATTGGAACTTCGTTCCAAGCTTTATCTATTGCTGAGGAAAAGAGAATTAGGGCACCTATGTCCTCCTTCAAAGACGCCCAGAAGATTGTCGAAGACGATATTTCTGATCAGTTAGGCCAAATATTAGAGGTCTCCGACAACAAGAATAAAGCCGATTTGGGATTCCAACAAGGGTCATTTGTGACTAGAGCTAAAGATGTGTAACCCAGTTTCCATAACAGAGGGTTCATTTATGGTAATAAACAACACTTAGTTTCCGTGATTGAGGGTGATGAAGATGAAGACTACACCAATTTTGTGATGCATGGAAAAGCTTGCAACAATTGGTCTGATGTTGATATTCCTATTATTGTGCATCGATCTAAGTAATTACTTTTATTGTTTTTGAAAATCCTTTTCCTATGCCTAAGGGAGGAGTGAACATTATTTAGGCATTTTAAATATTTGATCATCAATAAAATATAATTTTATTCATCCACATCTATGATGTTTTATTTTTACTTTTTGCTTTATTCTGAAAATGGTAATTACAAAAAACATAAATAAATAAATATAATTGTCCATCTGCATAATATTTGGTTACAATTCACTTCTCTAAAATCAAAATATTAAATCATTATGCAGGTTGGTTTCTAAACCCATTGAATACAATGATCCTTCTCCTTCTCCAAATTTTGAATTCCCTGTGTTTGAGGCTGATGACGAAAGTGATGAAGAGGTGTCTGATGAATTGTCTCGTCTTCTTGAGCATGAAGGAAAAGCCATTCAGCCATTCGAAGAGCAGATTGAGTTAGTGAACTTGGGTTCCGAGGATGATGTGAGGAAGTCAAAATTGGGTCTCTACTGTGTCTTGAAGTGAAGAAGGGGTTGGTTGATCTTCTCCGAGAGTATTCAGATGTGTTTGCTTGGTCCTATCAAGACATGCCTAGGTTGGATTCTGAGATTTTGGAGCATAGATTGTCGTTGAAGCCATAATGCCCGCCAGTAAAGCAGAAGTTGAGGAGAACTCATCCTGAGATGGTAGTGAAGATCAAAGAAGAAGTACAAAAGCAGATTGATGTCGGTTTCCTTGTTACTGCTGAGTATCCACAGTGGGTGGCCAATATTGTGCATGTTCCGAAGAAAGATGGAAAAGTCTGTATGTGCGTTGATTATAGAGATTTGAATAAAGCCAGTCCGAAAGATGATTTCCCTCTGCCACACATTGATATGTTGGTAGACAATACAGCTAAGTTCAAAGTCTTTTCGTTTATGGACGGATTTTCTGGATATAATCAGATCAAGATGGAACCCGAGGATATGGAGAAGACCACATTCATTACACCCTGGGGAACATCCTGTTATAGAGTGATGCCTTTCGGTGTAAATACCGCTGGTGCAACTTACCAAAGAGCAATGACTACTCTTTTTCATGACGATGCACAAAGAGATCGAAGTTTATGTTGATGATATGATTGCTAAATCTATTGATGAAGAGGAACATGTTGAGCATTTGTTGAAGCTATTCCAGCGTTTGAGGAAATATAAACTTTGCTTGAATCCCAATAAATGTACTTTTGGTGTTCGTTCTGGTAAGTTGTTAGGCTTTATTGTCAGTGAGAAAGGTATTGAAGTTGATCCTGCCAAGGTCAAAGCAATACAAGAGATGCATGCGCCCAAAATTGAGAAGCAAGTCAGAGGTTTTCTCGGCCGCTTGAATTATATCTCAAGATTTATATCGCATATGACTGCCACATGTGCGCCTATATTCAAGCTTCTTCTGAAAGATCAGTCTTGTGATTGGACCAAATATTGCCAGAAGCTTTTTGACAATATCAAAGAGTATCTACTTGAGCCTCCGATTTTGTCTCCACCTGTTGAAGGAAGACCGTTGATCATGTATTTGATTGTGCTTGAAGAAAGTATGGGTTGTGTTCTAGGTCATCAAGATGAGACTGGAAAGAAAGAATATGTTATTTACTACCTCAGTAAGAAATTCACCGATTGTGAGACTCAGTATTCTATGCTTGAGAAGACTTGTTACGCGTTGGCTTGGGTTGCTAAGCGTCTGCGTCAATATATGTTGAATCATACCACTTAGTCGATATCCAAAATGGATCCAATCAAGTACATCTTTAACAAGCCTACTTTAACTGGGAGGATTTCCCGTTGGAAGATGTTTTTATCAGAGTATGATATCGAATACCGATCTCATAAAGCGATCAAAGGTAATGTCTTGGCTGGCCATTTGGCTCACCAATCCATTGAAGATTATCAGTTAGCGCAATATGATTTTCCTGGTGAAGAGATCTTGTACTTGAAAATGAAAGATTGTGATGAACCATTGCTTGAAGAAGGGCTAGAACCTGGTTCCCGTTGGGGCATGGTATTTGATGGAGCTGTTAATCAATATGGTAATGGCATTGGGGCAGTGATTATTACTCCTCAAGGAACACATTTTCCATTTACAACTAGATTGACTTTCAAATGTACAAATAATATGGCAAAGTATGAAGCTTGCATTATGGGGCTTTGTAGATGTTTTTGATTGGCTGCATTGTGTGTTAAAACACTAACTGTACTCTGATGTCTTGACTGATGTCATGACATGCTGGAGTAGTATGCTGCAGGATTAGCTAATACAGGATTTACTGAATGTCAAACTGGATGTTATGACATTCATCCCTGACAGCAGATACTGAATTATAGAATAGTTGGTTTTTCTGTTATAGCTCAGTATTTAGTTCAGTCTGTTTTTTAGGAGAATAACAGACCTGGAAAATAGCCTATTGTCTGAATGTCAAACTGAATGTTATGACATTCATCCTTGACAACAGATACTGAATTATAGGCAGGTTGGTTCTCTGCTACAGTTCAGTGTTTATTTCAGTCTGTTTTTCAGGAGAATAACAGACCTAGCATATGGCCTATGTTCTGGACGTCAAACTGAATGTTATGACATTCATTCCTGACAGCATATGCTAAAGTGTAGGCTAGTTAGTTTTTCTGTTTCAGTACTTTTCTCAGGCTATTTTTCAGGAATCTAACAGCTGAGCTAAAATCCAGGAAACTAACAACTGAGCTACAATTAAGAGGCCTAACATATAGCCTATTTGGTAGCACCCTAATATGTGGAAATTAGGTTAACTTGATTAACCTTAATTTAGGAAATACAAGTACAAGGCCCAAGTGCTACATTATAAAAGGATGGCAATCCTACTTTCAGCAACTCAGGGGTTTGAAGCGTGAAGAATTTATTATACCATCATACTTCACTGTTGTATTTTTATTTGTGTCTTGTATTAGGTTTAACTTGTGAGCCAAGCAATTATCACCTAGATGATTGTATTGGACTAGGGTGTTCATTGAGTTGTAACTGTTGTGTCACTCTAAGCTTTTAAGCGTGAGTGCTGTGTTTCTTGATTAAAGTTGTTAAGCACAATCAAGAGTTGTTTGAAGTATAACTTCGCCATTAACTTTAAACTAATTAAAGGTTGTAATCACTGTGGTGATTGGGGGGGAGTGAGTAGGAACTCTGATCTTAGTTTAAGATTGAAATTGCATTGGGTAGGTCTTAAGTGATAGGATTAAACAGTTGGTTTAAGTCCTGAATTAATACTACTTATAGTGGATTTCCTCCCTGGATTGGTAGCCCCCAGACGTAGGTGTGTTTGTCACCAAACTGGGTAAACAATTGTCTGTGTTATTTACTGTCATTTACATTTACGTTCTGCATCATTCTTGTCTGCGCAGAATTGGATGTCATAACATCCAGTGTGACATCGAAAGTCTGTTAACTAGAATTTCAATTGGCATCAGAGCAGGCACCCTGCTTGTTAATTTCTGGGTGAGATCTAGGGACGTTATTTTCTAGTACCATGGACAAGGATGTAGGATTCTCAAATAGACCACCCATGCTGGATGGTTCTAACTATGATGACTGGAAACGTCGTATGATAGCCTTCTTGAGGTCTCTGGATAGCAAGGTCTGGAGAGCTGTCAACAAGGGATGGGAACATCCAACGAAGACAGGTAAAGATGGAATCATTATGCAAATTCCTGAAGAAGAGTGGGACAAGGAGCAAGAGGCATTAGCCCTTGGAAACTCTAAGGCATTGAATGCACTGTTCAATGGGATAAATAAGAACATCTTCAGACTGGTGCATCACTGTGAGCTGGCTAAAGAAGTTTGGGATACTCTCAAAACAACTCATGAAGGTACCTCCAAGGTGAGGATGTCTAAACTTCAGATGCTGACCACCAAGTTTGAAAATTTGAGGATGAAAGGGGATGAGACTATTCATGACTTCCACATGAATATTCTTGAAATTGCCAACACTTTTGGTGGCTTGGGAGAGAAAATGTCTGAAGAAAAACTTGTAAGAAAGATTCTCAGATCATTGCCCAAGAGATTTGCCATGAAGGTCACTGCTATAGAAGAGGCTCAAGATATCTGCAATATGAAGGTTGATGAGCTTATTGGTTCTCTCAAAACCTTTGAAATGGGCCTGTGTGAGAATGTTGAAAAGAAGAACAAAAGCATAGCTTTCATATCAAATACTGAAGAGGATTCAGAAGAAGGAAGTATTGGAGGTGATGAAAGCATATCAAAAGCTATATCCATGCTTGGAAGACATTTCAACAAGTTCATAAAGAAGATTGATCAAAAAGGGAGACCAAATGTCAAGAACATTTTGTCTGACTTCAGTAAAAGATCAACATCTGAAGAAAAGCTCAACCAAGGCAAGGGAATCCAGTGTCATGGATGTGAAGGTTTTGGACACATTAGAGCTGAATGTCCTACGTACCTCAAGATGCAAAAGAAGGGACTATTTATCACCTGGTCTGAAGGAGACTCTGAGAGTGAATCTGAAGGAGAATCTGCTAAACATGTCACTGCACTAACTAGTGTCTGTGCCTCTGATGATGACTCAAGTGGAGATGAACTTACCTTTGATGAACTTGTTGCTTCATATAAAGAGCTATGTATCAAAAGTGCAAAAGTGTGTATACAAGGAGAAAAGCAGAAGACACTCATCAAGGAGCTGGAAGCTGAGAAGAAGAAGCATCTGACAGTCATAGATGGTCTAAATGGTGAGATAATCTTGCTGACCTCTAAGCTAGATCAAATGACAAAATCCATCAGAATGTTGAATAAAGGAACTGACACTTTGGAAGAGATTCTAAAGGTGGGACAGAAATCAGGAACCATGTCTGGTTTAGGCTTTGCTAAGAAATCCTCAACTGAACACAAAAGCTCAAAGGATGAAGTTCAGAAAATCAAGCAGAAGTCACAGCCAATGTCACAACATCGGGGAAACAGGAGGATTAACCATCAGAAGAAGAAATTTCAAAGATGGAAATGTCACTACTGTGGAAGATTTGGTCACATAAAACCCTTCTGTTACAGGTTGCATGGTTACCCTAACCAGACCCCTCAAATCAGACCTAAGTAGAAGGCATCTAAGCATAATGCCCCCATCAAGAAACAACAATGGGTTGCTATATTAGCTCACACAGCTCTAAGGGCATCTACCAGAGAAGACTGGTACTTTGATAGTGGCTGCTCAAGACATATGACTGGTATGGAGAACTTATTGGTGGATATACAACCTCACACTACCAGTTATGTGACCTTTGGTGATGGTGCTAAAGGAAAAATCAAAGGTGTTGGTAAGCTGGACAGTTCTGGAGTTCCAAAACTGAATAATGTGCTATTAGTAAAAGGACTAACTGCTAACCTCATCAGCATAAGCCAGCTGTGTGGTCAAGGTTTCTATGTTTAGTTCACTAAGGAATTATGTGTTGTGACGAATGGAGATAGTCAGGAAGTTATGAGAGGATCCAGATCCAAAGATAACTGCTATCTATGGGAACCTAAAGGGTTCTGTGATCCTAACCAAGGAAGAACAGGAGGTGAAGCTGTGGCATAGACGTCTTGGACATCTTCATTTAAGAGGAATGAAAAAGATCATATCCAAGGAAGCGGTTAGAGGAATCCTAAAGCTACTTATTGATGAAGGAAGAGTCTGTGGAGAATGCCAGGTTGGCAAGCAAACCAAGATGTCACATCCTAAGTTGGGACATCCTACAACATCCAAAACTTTGGAACTTTTGCACATGGACTTAATGGGACCTATGCAGGTTGAAAGTCTGGGTGGGAAGAGATATGCTTATGTGGTTGTTGATGACCATTCCAGATACACATGGATAAGCTTCATCGGAGAAAAATCAGATGCATTTGATGTCTTCAAAGATCTGTGCATCAGACTCCAAAGGGAAAAGGATAGTTGTGTTGTCCGAATTAGGAGTGACCATGGGACGGAGTTTAAAAATTCCAAGTTTGACGAGTTCTGCTCATCTGAAGGGATAAGTCATGAGTTTTCCTCACCTATTACTCCTTAGCAAAATGGGATAGTTGAAAGGAAAAACAGAACTATTCAAGAATCTGCTAGAGCTATGATTCATGCAAAGAAGCTTCCTATGCACTTTTGGGCTGAAGCTATGAATACAACTTGCTATGTTCACAATAGAGTTACCTTGAGAAAAGGAACCTCTTCCACTCTGTATGAAATATGGAAAGGCAGAAAACCTACTGTGAAGTTCTTTCATATCTTTGGAAGCAAATGTTACATTCTTACAGATCGTGAACAGAGAAGGAAAATGGACCCCAAAAGTGATGAGGGTATATTCCTAGGATACTCTACTAACAGCAGAGCTTACAAAGTTTTCAACTCCAGAACCAATGTCCTGATGGAATCCATAAATGTGATTGTGGATGATAAAGATGAAGGATCCAATGCCATAGAGGATGTTGGAACATTCCTTGAGACTTCAACAGACATATCAGTCAAGACTGAAGAGGTACAGGATACTCCTCCTGAATTTGAGGTAGATGCATCCAACAAGGTGCCTTCTATCAGAATTCAGAAAGACCACCCTAAGGATCTTATCATAGGGGATCCCAATAGTGGTGTGACTACTAGATCAAGGGAGAATAGCTCAAATTCCTGTTTTGTATCCAAGGTTGAACCAAAAAATGTGAAAGAAGCCCTGACTGATGAATATTGGATCAATACCATGCAAGATGAACTGGAGCAGTTTAAAAGGAATGAAGTTTGGGAGTTAGTTCCAAGACCTGAAGGGACTAACATCATTGGTACCAAGTGGATCTACAAGAACAAGTCTGATGAGAAAGGAGTAATCACTAGGAATAAAGCAAGACTAGTGGCACAAGGATATACTCAAGTTGAAGGGGTTGATTTTGATGAGACTTTTACACCAGTTGTAAGGCTTGAATCAATAAGATTGTTGTTAGGTGTTGCCTGCATTCTGAAGTTCAAATTGTTCCAAATGGATGTGAAGAGTGCCTTTTTAAATGGCTACTTGAATGAAGAAGTCTATATGGAACAACCTAAAGGGTTTTGTGATCCTAACCTGCCAAAACATGTGTACAAGTTGAGGAAAGCTTTGTATGGGTTGAGGCAAGCTCCTAGAGCTTGGTATGAAAGGTTGACTGAATTTCTGACCTCTAATGGGTACAGAAAAGGAGGGATAGATAAGACCTTGTTTGTGAAGAATGAAGATGGCAAAATCATGATTGCCCAAATTTATGTGGATGATATTGTCTTTGGTGGAATGTCAGATAAAATGGTGAAACATTTTGTTAACCAGATGCAATCTGAATTTGAAATGAGTCTGGTTGGGGAATTGACTTATTTTCTTGGACTGTAAGTTAACCAAATGGAGGATTCTATGTTTCTCTCCCAAAGCAAATATGCCAAGAACATAGTTAAGAAGTTTGGTATGGATAATGCTAGTCACAAAAGAACTCCTGCACCTACTCACTTAAAATTAACTAAAGATGAAGGAGGTTCTAGTGTTGATCAATGCTTGTATAGAAGCATGATAGGTAGTCTACTATATCTAACTGCCAGTAGACCTGATATTGCCTATGCAGTTGGTGTGTGTGCTAGATACCAAGCAGAACCCAAAGTGAGTCACTTAAATCAAGTCAAGAGAATTCTCAAGTATATCAATGGGACTTGTGACTATGGTATGCTATACTCTCATGGCTCTGAGCCTGTCTTATCTGGGTATTGTGATGCTGATTGGGCTGGGAGTGATGATGATAGAAAAAGCACATCAGGAGGATGTTTCTTTTTGGGAAACAATCTCATATCGTGGTTCAGCAAGAAACAGAATTGTGTATCATTGTCCACTGCAGAGGCTGAGTACATAGCAGCTGGAAGCAGTTGTTCCCAACTGGTATGGATGAAACAGATGCTGACTGAATACAATGTCTCTCAGAATGTCATGACATTGTTCTGTGACAATCTCAGTGCCATCAATATTTCAAAGAATCCCATACAACATAGCAGGACCAAACATATTGACATTAGACATCACTTCATCAGAGATCTGGTGGAAGACAAAGTGATTACCTTGGAACATGTAGCTACTGAACTACAACTTGCTGACATATTCATAAAGGCTTTGGATGCTACTCGGTTTGAAAATTTAAGGGGCAAATTGGGAATATGCCTTTCTGAGGATTTATAGCAACCAAGGATGGTAGGAATGTATTATTTAATATTTCAAACTATTAAACAATTGAAAGTGTGCTCTGATTGGTCAACAAATCATAGCTATTTTACTTGCAACAAGTGTGTTATCAAGATGTTAAGGGGATATCCTAACATGAGACAGCCTATGTACCTGCTGGAGTTCAAGAACATGTTCATGCAGGAGTGGTTCAAGATGTCATACACAATGTCATGGCATCTGATATGGTTGTACCTGCTGTGAAGCAAGAGTGTGTGTCTACTTGATCAAAGCTGTGAAGCAAGATCAAGTGGGTGTAGTCTTGATCAAAGCTGTAAAGCAAGATCAAGAGGGGGTATTCTTGATTGAAACTTTGAAGTAAAATTAAGATCGTGTTTCTGAAATTGTGTGTAATTTTATTTTATTTTGGTCTGTAAGTTTATGTGTTGCTTTGGCAACATTTTTGACAAAAAGGGGGAGTAACACCTGTACCCCAGGACAACAGATTTGTTATGCTTGAACAGATGTTGAAGATCCTCTAATCCAGAGGTTGTGTTGCAGCTTGATGTTTATCTTCTATGTGTGATAAGTGTGTTGTTGTTTGCTATCTACTTGTGCTGCTGTTGTTTGAAAGTTTTTTAACTTCTATGTGTGCTGAGTGTGTTGTTGTTCAACTTCTATGTGTGCTAAGTGTATTAGCTAATTTAATTCTCTGCTTGGATGTGTGTTTTCCGTTGTTGTGAGCTCTGTTGTGATGCCAAGTTATTTTAGCCAAAAATTTGCCAAAGGGGGAGTTTGTAGATGTTTTTGATTGGCTGCATTGTGTGTTAAAACACTAACTGTACTCTGATGTCTTGATTGATGTCATGACATGCTGGAGTAGTATGCTGCAGGATTAGCTAATACAGGATTTACTGAATGTCAAACTGGATGTTATGACATTCATCCCTGACAGCAGATACTGAACTATAGAATAGTTGGTTTTTCTGTTATAGCTCAGTATTTAGTTCAGTCTATTTTTCAGGAGAATAACAGACCTGGCACATAGCCTATTGTCTGAATGTCAAACTGAATGTTATGACATTCATCCTTGACAGTAGATACTGAATTATAGGCAGGTTGGTTCTCTGCTACAGTTCAGTATTTATTTCAGTCTGTTTTTCAGGAGAATAACAGACCTAGCATGTGGCCTATGTTCTGGACGTTAAACTGAATGTTATGACATTCATTCCTGGCAGCATATGCTAAAGTGTAGGCTATTTAGTTTTTCTGTTTCAGTATTTTTCTCAGGCTATTTTTCAGGAATCTAACAGCTTAGCTAAATTCCAAGAAACTAACAACTGAGCTACAATTAAGAGGCCTAACATATAGCCTATTTGGTAGCACCCTAATATGTGGAAATTAGGTTAACTTGCTTAACCTTAAATTTAGGAAATACAAGTACAAGGCCCAAGTGCTGCATTATAAAAGGATGGCAGTCCTACTTTCAGCAACTCAGGGGTTTGAAGCGTGAAGAATTTATTATACCATCATACTTCACTGTTGTATTTTTATTTGTGTCTTGTATTAGGTTTAACTTGTGAGCCAAGCAATTATCACCCAGATGATTGCATTGGACTAGGGTGTTCATTGAGTTGTAACTGTTGTGTCACTCTAAGCTTTTAAGCGTGAGTGTTGTGTTTCTTGATTAAAGCTGTTAAGCACAATCAAGAGTTGTTTGAAGTGTAACTTCGCCATTAACTTTAAACTAATTAAAGGTTGTAATCACTGTGGTGATTGAGGGGGAGTGAGTAGGAACTCTGATCTTAGTTTAAGATTGAAATTGCATTGGGTAGGTCTTAAGTGATAGGATTAAACAGTTGGTTTAAGTCCTGAATTAATACTACTTATAGTGGATTTCCTCCCTGGCTTGGTAGCCCCCAGAAGTAGGTGTGTTTGTCACTGAACTGGGTAAACAATTATTTGTGTTATTTACTGTCCTTTACATTTACGTTCTGCATCATTCTTGTCTGCGCAGAATTGGATGTCATAACATCCAGTGTGACATTGAAAGTCTGTTAACTAGAATTTCAGGCTTGAAGAGGCCATTGGTCTCAGAATCAAGTATTTTGATGTTTATGGAGATTCAACTCTGGTTGTGAATCAGATCAAAGGTTAATGGGAGATGAATCAACCCGGTTTAATACCATATAGAGATTATGCAAGGAGGATTTCAAATTTCTTTACAAAGGTTGGGTTTCATCATATCCCTCGAGATGAAAACCGGATGGCAAATGCTCTTGCAATGTTGACTTCAATGATCATGGTGAAGTATTGGAATAAGGTTCCCAATTTGACTGTGATGCGTCTTGATAGGCCAGCTCATGTGTTTTCTGTTGAAGAGATCAAGGATGAGAAGTCGTGGTATTTTGATATCAAATGTTTCCTCCAAAGTCAGATTTACCCGCCTGGGGCATCTTTGAAAGATAAGAAGACTTTGAGAAGATTAGCCGGCAATTTCTACCTGAATGGAGATGTTTTGTACAAGAGAAACTTCGATATGGTTTTGCTCACATGCGTGGATAGACATGAAGCATACCTATTGATGAATGAAGTCTATGAAGGTTCCTTTGGTACTCACTCCAATGGACATGTTATGGCAAAGAAGATGTTGCGAGCATGTTACTATTGGCTGAAATGGAATCTGACTGTTGCAAGTTTGTTTCTACTCTTGTTTAATTCAGCCAAATAGATTTACATTTTTGAAATTAAAGTTTTAATTAAAATCATATTTTTCTTAAACATATAAAATCATTAATTTTAAGCAATTGATTTCATTAAAAAGGATATCAACTATGGTTTGAAAACGGTAAGCCCTAAACGCAGAGCATTATTGGTTCTCCCCAAGCAGTTGGTGTGACTCCTCTTTCGTCCCCGGCAGCATGCTAGCACCCGGTGTGTGTTGATTTCCCCAACCGAGTTGTTCATCTTCTTCGGCTGAGTTTGTGATTGTCCTCCCTCGGGTTGTAGGCATTCCGTTGCAGCAGTTTGCATAGTTTCGGAAGAACTTTGGTCCCCCGCCAAATCACCATCAGATTCATTCCCCGCAGAGTTGATAGTAATTTCCTCAGCAAATCTCCTCCCTTCTTCCCCAGATAGGGTGGAACCTTCGAGATGTTTGATCTCTCTCCAGCAGTTGTTTCCCTCTTTTGTGGATTGGCTAGGAATTATATCGATGATTCAAACCGGCGACATTTTTTGTATCCTTTGTGATTGTTTTGTCAGCATAATCATCATATATATACATATACACTCATATAACTTTCATTATCGCATCATTACATTTTGTGATTTTTTATCCTCTGCTATGGTGGTACTTTATCCCCATACAGGTTCGGTGTGTCTGTCCTCCTTCAATTGTAGAGTGTCGGCCCCCTAAGCAGAAAGACTTTAACCTTTCTCATTCTCCCCACTGATTTATTTCCTCGTGGATGATTATTATTTCAGTTTCCTCCCCAATTGATTATTTGGATGGAACCACTCCCCTTGAGTTATATCCTCATTGGGTCGAGTCTTGATTGACCATTTCTTTCTAGATCATACCTAGGTAGATGCTTTTGGTCCCCTAAGAGTCTATTACCCAGTAATTGGTAGTATTCTTCCTAGTCCGCAGTTTGTTACTTCTTGCCCAATACCCGGCAAAGGTAACCCCTTTGTTTCCCAGCGGATTCGTTTTCACGTTTCCCAGGAAGTATATCCTTGATATGTTCATCCTAACCGATGACGGATATGTTCTTCCCCTGCTTTGAGTTTATCCTTGATATGTTCATCCTAATCGGTGACGGATATTCTCTTCTTGGTATTCTACCCAGTAAAAAGGTAGTTATAATCCCTATTTTGTCTCCCAGAAGGTTAATCCTTGAAATGTTTATCCTAATCGATGACGGATTTCCTTCTCTTAGCAGTCTTCTGCCCAGTAACCGGTAGTTGTAAATCCTATTTTTCTCCCCTTTGCAGAGTTTATCCTTGATATGTTCATCCTAACCGATGACGGATATTCTCTTTCTGGTATTCTATCCAGCATTCGATAGATGTAATTCCTACTTTTTGTTCAGGCGGTTTATCCTTGATATGTTCATCTTAACCGGTGACGGATATCCTCCTTAACATCCCCAGGAGAGTTAATCCTTGATATGTTCATCTTAATTGATAACGGATTTTCTTTCCTTTGAGTTTATCCTTGATATGTCCACTTTAACCGGTGACGGATATTCTCTCCTTTTTGTCTTCTACCCAGTAACTGTTAGTCGTAAATCCTATTTTTCCCCAGCATGTCTATTCTTATCCAGTAGCTGGTAACGAATACACCTCCTGGTGGCCCTCAACGAGTCGTCCCTGATATGTTTACCCTAACCGGTAACAGATGTTCTCCCTATCAGATTTTTTATCCCCTTACCCAGTGACAGATAATGGATAATAGATTTCTACTCCTCCTGTGTTTAAGATCTTTTCTTCCCCAGTCGAGTTTGAGTGTGTATTTCCTTAGTGAAATTGTTGTTTCCTGCTTAGTTCGAGTATTTCAGCTTTGTCCTGATCTACCTGTTTCCCCTGCAGATGTTCCTTTCTTTTCCTGGCTGAGTCTTTCCATCAATTTATTTTCATGGAATCCCTCGAGTCCCTCAGTTTTTTAGACGTAGCCTGGCCTACGCACAACCTTGTATCCTCTTAGAGTCTCTGTCTCCCCATTGAGTTTTCCTTATGGAACGCATTATGCTTCTGTGGACCTTCGATCTCTCTGAATTCTTTTCCTTTGTAGCAACATTTCCTCACATAGATTTATTTTAATGTTCATATCATATGCATCGTGAGGTCTCTTAGGGACCAAAATTTGCTTCTATGTTGTTATTTAAGCCCATTCTACTGAGTCGATTCGAATATTTTAACCTTCATCTGCTCAGTTAGAACGTCCTTAAACAGGGGAAGCTATAACACCCCAATTTTGACCCTAAGATCCCTCATGTCATCTCATCATATGAATTGACATTGGGATCACACCTTGGCATCCTCCTTACCCCTCATCCATTGGGTTTACATTGGGAGAGATCACCAAGCATCATTTAATTGTATCATACTTTGTATTTTATCATCTTTACTAACCAAAATACCAAAAATATGTCTTTGCATTTATCTAACTCTTTTGTAGGTAGAGCACATGCTCCCCTTTGACCTATCAAGCTCATATCCAGGGTTTAAGACCCTCATTGCTAAGAGCTCAATCAAGAATGATCCACAATGGCTCTAGGTATCATATATGGATCCTGATCACACTGAATTACACCGTGTTTTTGACTCGGATTTCACATGTTTATTAGGACTTTATTATCATTTTTTTGGTATTATGCTCTCTTTTCTCTTGTTTTCAGATATTTAGCACTTTCAGACTCTTTTGGAAGAAACGAAGGAAAAAGACCTAAAATTAGGGTTTTTCGACGAAATTACACACATGGCGTTGCACATGACGGCCGCTATAGGGGAAGCCATGAGTCATCAGCCCTCAACTAGGAGGTAACCGCCACGTTCCCATGATCCACCCCATTTACACACATGGCCGACGCCACCTTTGGAAGTCATGTTCCCACTAAGGGGAAGTCGGAGGGCACCATGGTCTTTACAAGCTGCTGAAAACATCTATAAATAGCTCATTCCATTTCGTTTTCTAATCATCCAACTTAGTTTTACAACACTAAGCATATATTTATCATTTGTAATAGCGATAATCCGTCACATCGAGGGGTTATCGCACCTTTGTGAGATTGAGTTGGGTCACTTCGAGTTGCTGTTGTCTTTAGCTTCAGGAGTCGAAGGTTTATTTTTGTACCAGAATCGAAGCCTCCATTTGGAGCAGGTTCTTATTTATCGCTTTATTTTTTTATTTCCAACATCACTTTATTTATTTATTTCCCGCATCGCTTTATTTATTTACTTCCCGCATCGCTTTTATTTCTCGCACTCACTTTTATTTTATTTATTTCCCGCATTCGCTTTTATTTTATTTATTTCCCGCATCGCTTTTATTTTATTTATTTTCCGCACTCGCTTTACTTTATTTATTTTCCGCACTCGCTTTACTTTATTTATTTTCCGCACTCCCTTTACTTTATTTATTTTACGCACTTTACTCGCTCTTACGCCTCACATTCTAAAACAAACTTTTCATCATGATTAACACCGTTGTGTTTGTTTGTGTTACTATGTCTGGCTAAATCTTTTAAAGGTTAGAATGTAAGGATCGCGGTTAAAGCAATGTTTCACATATTGAATCTGTAGAAATACTTTAAAGGTTGTTTTGATTTTTAACTTGAGTTTTCTAAAACAAACATGGTTAGTTTTAATTATTCGATGAGTGCGAAAGCACCCTGGCTTAGTAACTGGGAATTTTTATCACTTTAAGGAAAAACTATTTCTGAAACTGTTTTCGAACGCGTTGATAGATTTAAAATCAGGAAACTCCTTGGGTAAACTTTCCAAATCAAAATCACTTTTCAACTAAGTTTACGAGTCTCATTTCTTAAAAATAGGTTTACTACTTTAGCGTTCTGCGCACCTTTTATAAGTGACAATAAAAGGCCTTAATAGGTAAACTCGGTTCTGAATACGCGAAAGTGACAGTTCCTGTTAAATGGATTCTTTTCAAGAGTAGAAAATATTGCCTCATAAGTAGTTCTATTTAGACAATTGAAACATCACATAACTGACGTGAATTACATTCAATCTGTCTTACCTGCATTTATTATTTACCGTTATTTTGCAAACCCAATATCTCTTTTATACTGTCTTAGATAAACACCGTAACGATAGTAATCGATAGATTGACGATTGGTGTCTGTGGGATCGATATTCTTGTATATTACTTTGACGTAATTCGTGCACTTGCGAATCAACACGATCAAGTTTTTGGCGCCGTTGCTGGGGACCAACTTCGTCAAATTTCGTACCCTATTGTTACACCGTATAGACTAATGCATTATTAGCCGGTGAATGCAAAGAACCCGTAGTACCGGAAATTTAGTAGATCCTTTAGCGGAACCCGAATGTTATACTCGTACACGCCTCTTACTCATTCGAATTAAGAAAGTTATGGCCGAGAATACCGACAGGCGACCTCTTAAGGAATTTGCCCAACCCTCTGATGAGGAACCTAGTTCGAGTATAGTAAACCCCCTTATACCTGCTAACAATTTCAAACTAAAACCGTCTTTTTTGCAATTAGTGCAACAAAACCAATACGCGGGTCTCGCTACTGAGAACCCGAATCAACATTTGAAAGTTTTTATCCAACTAGCCGACACCTTTAAATCTAATGGCGCTTCACCCGATGCAATCCGTTTAAGATTACTTCCTTTCTCCCTCAGGGATAGAGCACGTTCATGGCTAGATTCACTTCTAGCTAATTCAATAACTACTTAGGAAGACCTCAGGAGAGTATTCCTTGCTAGATATTTCCCCCCTAGCAAGATTGTTGTTCTTCGAAACCAAATAACTAGATTTGCTCAAAACCAAGGAGAATCGCTTTTCGAAGCTTGGGAGAGATATAAAGAGCTATTAAGAGTCTGCCCACACCATGGCCTAGAACAATGGCTGATCATTCATACCTTCTACAATGGACTCCATTATAACACCAAGATGAGCATCGACGCTGCCGCAGGTGGCGCGCTGATGAACAAACCTTATCCAGAAGCTTGTGACCTAATTGAGGATATGGCCTAAAACATTATCAATGGGAAACTGAACGAGCATCAATAGAGAAAAAGGAGACCCAAGGTGGAATACATGAGGTAAGCTCTCTAGACATGATGCAGGCGAAAATGGACGCTTTAGCCCTTAGGATCGAACATATGTCTACAAATACTAACACCGTAGCAGTAGTCCACACAGAGTGCGAACTCTGTGGATCTAAAGGATACGAATCGGCGGAGTGTAACCTTTTGAACGAACTAACTACCGACCAAGTGAGTTACGCCCAGGGTAACCCATTTTCAAACACTTACAACCCTGGATGGAAGAATCATCCAAATTTCTCCTATAAAAACCAGAACCCTATCCAAAATCATGCACCTCAGAGACCGCAAGGTTATCAAGCCCAAAAACTAAACCAACCTATGCAAGTTGTGCCCCAGAAGTCTAACCTTGAGAAGATGCTTGAAACCCAAATCTCACAGGTAGCACAAAACCAAGCCCCACAAACTACACCTGGAGGCCAATTTCTTGGACAACCTCAACCAAACCCTCGAGGGCAAGCTAACACTATCTCATTAGGAAGTGGGGCTGCTTACAAAGGGCCTCAGAACCCAGCAATGAGCGAGTCCAAAACATCTAAAAAAAATATGTCTACCAACCAAGAAGAGGAACCTGAGAAACAAACCAACCAAGAAGGTGAAGCCAAGGATAAAACTTACAAACCACCACCCCCGTACAAACCACCATTCCCATATCCGCAAAGACTTAAACAAACCAAAGTCAATAACCAATACCAAAAATTTATAAAAGTGATAGAAAAGCTTCATGTAGAGATTCCTTTCATCGAAGCTATCACCCAAATTCCGTCTTACGCCAAATTTCTCAAAGAACTCTTAACTAACAAGCGTAGGCTCGACGATCCAAAACCCTTGGAATGCAACTTTATTTCTGAGGATAAACTTGCTAAGAAGGAGAAATACCCTGGTATTTTTTCTATACCTTGCATTTTAGGAAGTCATGTGATCGACAAAGCTTTCCTAGACTTAGGCGCTAGTGTAAGTTTAATGCCCTTAGCTGTATGTAAAAGGTTAAACCTAGGAGAGTTACAACCAACTAAGATGTCCTTTCAGTTAGCCGATAGGTCTGTTAAGTATCCTGTAGGCACTTTAGAAGACATCCCAGTTAGGATCGGTCAACTTTATATCCCAACAGACTTTGTGGTCATGGATATCAAAGAAGACGAAGATATCCCTATTCTTTTAGGTAGACCATTCTTATCAACAGTCGGAGCTATAATAGATGTCAAAAGAGGGAAATTAACCTTCGAAGTAGGGGATGAAAAGATCGAGTTCATTCTTTCGAAATTCCTGACGGCACCAATTCTAGGAGACGCATGTTATGCGATCGATATCATAGATGAGTGCATAAGAGAATTTGATCAAGAAGAACCTAAGATCGAACCATTCTCAAACCCGAATGAAAAGGATGACGAGTTAGAGGAAACAGAACCTCGAACTAACGAATGTTTGGATCTTACTCCAGACCCTTCACCTAATTCTCAAAAACCAGCCCAAGAACTTAAGGAACTACCCAAGAACCTAAGATATGAGTTTTTGGATAAAGAAATGAACCGCCCAGTAATAGTTAGTGCCACCTTAAACAAAGAAGAGACGAATCGACTCTTGAATGTTTTAAGAAGATACCCCTCTGCCCTAGGGTACAACATCTCTGATCTAAAAGGTATTAGCTCATCCGTGTGTATGCACAGGATCTCACTAGAGGAGGATTCGAAACCTTCCAGAGAACATCAGAGAAGGATCAACCCTGTGATGAGCGAGGTAGTAAAGAAGGAAGTCCTTAAACTACTTGAAGCTGGTATAATCTATCAGATCTTTGATAGTAAGTGGGTAAGTCCTGTACATGTGGTACCCAAGAAGGGAGGCATCACAGTCGTACAGAACGAAAAGGGAGAGCATGTCACTAAATTCATAGAAGGTGGATGGTGTATGTGCATAGATTATAGGAAGCTCAATAAGGCAACTAGGAAAGACCATTTCCCCCTTCCATTCATAGATCAAATGCTTAAGCGTCTTGTCAGACACTCTTACTTTTGTTATCTTGATGGATATTCTCTGGATTTTTTCAAATACCCATACACCCCGAGGATCAAGAGAAAACAACCTTTACCTGTCCTTACAGAATGTTTGCTTACAGACGAATGGCGTTTGGACTCTGTAATGCGCCAACTACTTTCCAACGTTGTATGATGTCAATCTTCGCAGATTATCTCAATGGAATCATGGAAGTATTTATGGACGACTTCTCGGTGTGTGGATTAGACTTTGAATACTGCCTTATTAACCTTGAGAAAATCCTAGAGAGGTGCGTAGAAGTTAACCTTGTCTTAAACTGAGAGAAGTTCCACTTTATGGTTAAAGAAGGCATGGTGTTAGGACATATAATATCTGAAAGAGGCATTGAGGTCGATAAAGCGAAAATAGAAGTTATAGAAAACCTTAAACCTCCTGAGACAGTTAGAGAAGTCCGTAGTTTCCTTGGACACGTCGATTTTTACCGACGCTTCATAAAAGACTTCTCTAAAATAACAAAACCCCTGACTGGCCTTCTGATGAAAGACATCGAATTCATTTTCGATGAAAAATGCATCGAAGCCTTCAATTGTTTAAAACAAGCATTAATTTCAGCATCCATTCTACAAACCCCGGATTGGACTAAACCCTTCGAAATAATATGTGATGCTAGCGATTTCGCTATAGGAGCTGTTTTAGGGCAAAGAAAAGATAAGAGATTACACGTAATATATTACGCTAGTAGAACCCTAGATGGCGCTCAATTAAATTATACAACAACAAAGGAGGAACTCCTAGCTGTAGTTTTTGCAATCGATAAATTTAGGTCTTATCTTGTAGGATCTAAGATTATAGTCTATACAAACCATGCAGCTATTCGTTACCTTCTGAGCAAAAAGGATGCAAAACCTAGATTACTCAGGTGGATCCTTTTGCTACAAGAATTCGACTTTGACATTAGAGATAAAAAAGGAACTGAAAACGTAGTTGCTGACCATCTTTCCAGATTAGAGCATTTAAAGCCAGATCGTTTATCTATAAATGATGACTTCACCTATGACAGATTGATAGCTAAGATACATACCGCTCCCCTTGAACCTGATAGAGACAACCTTGGGACAATTTCAGAAATTAGCAGAGTACCATGGTACGCTGATTTTGTGAACTATCTAGCCGCTGATATCATACCACCTGACCTCAACTATCAACAGAAGAAGAAATTCTTTAAGGATATAAGACAATTCTATTGGGATGAACCACTCCTTTTCAAAAGAGGAACTGATAACATATTTCGACGTTGCGTCCCGGAAGAAGAAGTCAGAAACATCATAGAGCATTGTCATTCTTCACCCTATGGTGGACATTCAAGCATATCCAAGACATACACTAAGATCCTTCAAGTTGGTCTTTATTGGCCGAAGTTATGGTGTAATGTCCATGCTTATATTGTCCAATATGACCGGTGCCAGCGCGCTGGAAACATCTCAAGACGTGACGAAATGCCTTTGAAGAACATCCAAGAAGTAGAATTAGTTGACGTTTGGGGTATTGATTTCATGGGACCTTTTCCATCTTCGTTGGGAAACAAGTACATTTTGGCAGCCGTTGACTATGTGTCCAAGTGGATAGAAGCTATAGCTGCACCCACCAACGACACAAGAGTAGTCATCAAGATGTTCAGGAATAATATCTTTCCCAGATTTGGAGTGCCACGACTTGTCATAAGCGATGGTGGATCACATTTTATATCCAGGATATTTAATAAACTCCTAAGGAAATATGGAGTGAAACACAGAGTAGCAACACCATATCACCCTCGGGCTAATGGTCAAGTGGAAGTTTCTAACAGAGAGATTAAGCAGATCTTGGAGAAAACTGTATCAATATCTAGAAAAGATTGGTCTGAAAAGCTGACAGAAGCATTGTGGGCTTACAGAATTGCTTACAAAACCCCTATTGGAACTACACCATACCAGTTGGTCTACGGGAAGTCATGCCACTTACCTTTTGAACTCAAGCACAAGGCATATTGGGCCATCAAGACCCTAAATTTGGATTACCTAGCGTATGGCAAGAAGCGAATCCTTGATATCCACAAATTGGAGGAGCTTCGCCAGAACGCTTACGAAAATGCCGTTATATACAAAGAGAGAACCAAAGCTTGGCACGACAAAAGGATTGTGAAAAAGGAATTTAATATAGGAGACTTTGTTCTCCTCTTCAATTCGAGATTACGTCTTTCTCCAGGTAAGCTGCATTCGAGATGGACAAGCCCCTTTGAGGTGTCCAAAATCCTGAAATCTGGAGCAGTTGAAATCCGGAACAACTCTTGTAATCCATTCGTGGTAAATGGACAAAGACTAAAGCAATACCAAGGAGGTGAAATACCCACAGAATGTCATGAACAACTCTGACCGACCCTCCAGTTCCTACCTCTAACATATAAAGTTTGAATCGTCAAGCTAACGACGTTAAACAAGCGTTGCATGGGAGGCAACCCATGATCTCTTTTCCTTTACTTTTACTATTTTTAATTTATATTTTTATTTGTTTTATATATATGTATATCTATGTGGAGACTAATAGTTATGATATTTGTGATTTCAGGTGTCCTCTGTTTCTAATCTATCTTTTCAGGAATGGAGAATATCGATACCATGCCAGTAATCTTTCGTGACCCAGTTCAAGAACAACGTTACGCCATGCTTTCACAGCGCCCAATGCTGCCCACCAGATATCCCGACTCGAGCTGCATGGAGGCATTAGGCATTGAGCCTAGTGTCAAGCACCTGTGCAATCAATTATAGTGGGATGAATATACAAATGTTATGCACGTGACTTACAGGAACCTGACTTTGGAGTTCCTGAGCTCGCTTATCTACGAGCCTTATGTTGGTCACGCCAGTGATGGAGGATACATTAACTTCATGTTGTTTGGGGCGGAATACACCTTCAACCACAAGCGTTTCGGCGACTTGCTTGGTTTTCAGACTGCCTATGATGCTTCGTCCGAGCTCCCCATGAGCTACTTTCTGAGTCGAGACGTTGAGAAGTTTTGGAGCGATATCACGTGTGGAGGTAGTCCTGACCCTTCCACCCAAATCTCTAGCAAGATTCACACCCCTGCTTTTCGATACTTCCAGATGATCATTGCCCACATCTTCCTGGGGAAGAGTAACTCTGATACGCATGTGAGTGCTGAAGAGATCTTCTTCATGTACTGTACCACTCAGTCACGCCTGGTGGACTGTGGAGCTTTCTTGATCGAGAGTCTATATCTTAATGCTCGCTCTGCTGCGAGCCCTATACATGTTGGAAGCTAGGTGACTCACATAGCCTCATCCCTGGGACTCGATAGAAGACTATCTCACCTGACGTCTTATTGCAGCTACACCTTGATGGATATTGATTTCTGTATGGACCGTGGCCTCATGAGGAGATCTTCTTTCCATCCGGATCAATACAGGTTGTTAATTGAGGGTGAGACCATTCACTACTTCACTTTACCTGACCCTCAGGTGACTTGTGTTATTGATCAGGCCAACTGGACCTACGTCATAGAAGGGCAGGGAGAGACGGTAGATGCGTCGAATATTGAACCGATCAGAATCAAATTCCGTACCAACAATCTGAATCATCAAACTCCGAGCATGCAGTCCAAATTGGTCAAGCTTCGCATGGAGATAGTCGAGCTTCGCCAGGAGCTTGCTGACGTTGCCCTACAGATCGAGGTATCAGTTGTCTCACACGACACCGAGACTGATATGCTGCATGATGAGATCGTCGATCTCCAACGCCAGATCACAGAGCTTTGAGGCTACGAAGTCGAGGAGACCCCACTATACCCCGAGCATTGATGCCATCATGAACCAAGAAATACCGTTTGAATTTCCCTATTTTCCCATTATTTATTATTCATGCTTATTTTTATTGTTTCCTTTGACATTATGCTTGCTTAATTTTCCTAGGATCTCTGGACTCGTGAATTATTATTGACTTTACGTGTGTATGTATGTATATATATATATATATATATATATATATATATATATATATATATATATATATATATATATATATATATATATATATATATATATATATATATATATATATATATATATATATATATATATATATATATATATATATATATATATATATATATATATATGCATTATAATTATTATGTTTCTATATCCTTTTTGTTTTATTTTACTTTACTGTTTTATTTTGTCTTATTTTATTTTGTTTTGTTTTATTTAATTTTGTTTTACTCTATTTTGTTTTATTTCATTTTATTTTATTTTATCAAGTTTAAAATCAAAAACAAACAAAAAACAACATTCATGGATACCTATATGCACCCCCCATTACAAAAATGAAAACGAGAGGATTGAGGTCCAAGAATCAAACAACATAGCCGGCCCAAACCAAATCCGAAGACATGGCGGGCACCATAAGCCTCATGGCGGGCGCCATGACGTAACAGTCAGATTTGCCTTTTCCACTATTTATACCTTCTTCAACCTCTCCAAACTCATTCTCTCCTTCTCCCAACTCCACCAAAGTTCATAAAAAATTCCCAAGCATCTCATTTTCACTACAACCCATTACAATTTCCCAACTTCACTTCATTTCTCTACCAAAAATCCATTAAACTCCATTTTTTCATTTCTTTTCTATAAATACTCATTTTTCTCTACAATCACCATTAGTGGCCGGAATGGAGTTTAACAACATCACTCTTCGTGGAGGAAAGCCCGGTGAGCGACAAAACAAGATTTTGCAAAGATTGCAAACTCGGGAGATCCTCGCTACCAGGTATGTCGACGAATACTGTTTGTACACTCTACGCACATACCATAGTGTTTTCCACATGCTAGATAATTTAGGATTACACAATATTTTTGCTAGTAAAGCACCCACCTAGGGAATTTTTAAGTTCCCTAGTTTACATTGTCCATCCTGGCACTGCTAGCACGGTAGGTACCGTTTATTTTAGAATGTTTAATGTAGAATACGAGTACACTACTGATGCTTTAGCGGGTTTGCTCGGAATGCCTTATGGTGATAGTGCTATTTGTGAGACACCCTTAGATACTGAATGGGCACTCGAGGCATTTACTTTTTGGAACAGATTATCTAATGTGAATGTCACTTCCTTTGAAGGAATTTTGGCTTCTAATATCCATAACCCGACCATACGTATTTTTAGTTACCTTTTGGCATGTACTATATTTAGCCGGGAAAATTCTAAGTAAATGCCCAAGAATTACTGTTTTTACAGGGTTGTCTCACTAATCGCAGGATCAATCCTGTTCCTTTCATGTTAGTCCATATGTCTGCCATCCTTAAGAAAGGAGGAACCATCTCTTTCGGTGGTTTGATTACCTTCATTGCTAGAGCATTGAATCTACACGCTGAGTTAGCCACTTTGGAACCACTCCCTCACCGCACCATTAACTTGAAGATTTTGAAAGATATGAAATTATGCAAGGTGCGGCGAGAAGGTGGTTTTTACCTCATGATACATGGTGCAGCTGTACCCAGTGTTGTCCTACATTGCTCTCAGTGTACGGATGTGCGACATGCGAGGAACTGGACATACGATCTTGATGCTCCACCCTTTACCGGTCCTTTGCCACCTAACATTCCTATGGACGAAGGGAAAGGGACCGATGATGAGTATGACCGACGCGACCAGTCACCAACTCATGATATTCCTGCTGCATCACCTACACACACCGCACCTTCTTCCTCTAACCCTTTTGCAGGTACCACTCCCGGTTTCTACATCACTGAGGAGATATGGCGTGAGCACCTAGCTCGTGAGGAACGGCGTGACACCCTCCTGACCAGGGCGGTGACGGTACCGGTGCTCACCCTTAGCTCTTTCTCTCTCTCTCTCTCTCTCTCTCTCTCTCTCTCTCTCTCTCTCTCTCTCTCTCTCTCTTCCAGGTTACTCCTACCCTATCTCATATCGAAACATTGACGACAATGTTCGGTTTAAGTGTGGGAGGAGATTTTTTATCGCTTTTCATCTTTCCTTTATTTTTATTGCTTTTTATCGCTTTCCTTTACTTTTATCACTTTTTATCGTTTTCCTTTAATTTTAGTTGTTTGTTTTTCCCTTTCAATAAAATAACATGTGTCTGACGAGTCATTTGTGTAGGTGTATCCTTATTTCCCCCATTTCTTTAACCTTACCAAAAATTTCTAGCCAAGAAAACAGTACATCTTGAACATTCAGGCTATAAGACAGGTTTATAATAGGATGTAAAAGACTTGGGAAAACTTTTTCTAAAAATCGGTATTGTCTTAACACCTCAGGCTTCATGATTATAAGAGTCAATCTTGATACCCCATATGTTGTAGCCCCAGTTTTTGTTCCAAATAAGTCCTTAAGTAGTTTATCCTAGCAGTCAGCTTCGGCTTAAGCATGCTCTACGTAAGGGACCGATGAAAATAAGTGAATGATCACAAAAATTCCTGCTTTGTTCTCAAATCGCATGAAAATCCGGGCTAGGTGACTCTCACACGGTCATTTAACCCAGCAAAATAAAAACATATGCGGAACATGCAGAAGAAAAATAAAATAAATAATAATAGCCTATTTGTTTGTTGGTTCAAAGAAATCTGGTGTTGAACTTGGTAGGGTGGATTACGATCCAATCCCCCACAACTGCAAATTGGGTTAAATAAAAGGGTTACACCAACTTACGTAACGGAGCCCCTTGCTTAGAAAAATAAAATAACAAGCCTATTTTTTTGTTGGTTCAGAGGCATCTGGTGTTGAACTCGGTAGGGTGGATTACGATCCAATCCCCCACAACTGCAAATTAGGTTGAATAAAAGGGTTACACCAATTTATGTACCAGAGCCCCATGCTTAAGATCATAATCACTAACCGGTCACTTTACTATGAGTATGTACGGATAACGGGCTTAATGTGATTGCACCTGGATGAAAAGGACTTTAAGAAAACAAAAAGAAGGCTTAGGTATGGTGGGGTAATGTGGATTGATTTGTATAGGAACGAAGCCTACGACCACAATTGCGGGAAGTGTCACTACAATACCCTTAGTTCGATTCGTTAGTACCTATCGATACATTCCTTAAATGAACTCGTAAGTCTTTTTGCCTCGAATTAACTCTAGTTGATACTGATTTTCTTGCATAAACTATAAAGAGTTTTGCTTGAGGACAAGCAAAGGTTTAAGTGTGGGAGAATTTGATCACACTGAATTACACCGTGTTTTTTACTCGGATTTCACATGTTTATTAGGACTTTATTATCATTTTGTTTGTATTATGCTCTATTTTCTCTTGTTTTCAGATATTTAGCACTTTCGGACTCTTTTGGAAGAAACGAAGCAAAAAGACCTAAAATTAGGGTTTTTCGGCGAAATTACACACATGGCGTTGCACATGGCGGCCGCTATAGGGGAATCCATGAGTCATCGGCCCTCAATTAGGAGGTAACCGCCACGTTCCCATGATCCACCCCATTTACACACATGGCGGGCGCCACCTTTGGAAGTCATGTTCCCACTAAGGGGAAGTTGGAGGGCACCATGGTCTTTACAAGCTGCTGGAAACATCTATAAATAGCTCATTCCATTTCGTTTTCTAATCATCCAACTTAGTTTTACAACACTAAGCATATATTTATCATTTGTAATAGCGATAATTTGTCACATCGGAGGGTTATCGCACCTTTGTGAGATTGAGTTGGGTCACTTCGAATTGCTATCGTCTTTAGCTTCAGGAGTCAAAGGTTTATTTTTGTACCAGAATCGAAGCCTCCATTTGGAGCAGGTTCTTATTTATCACTTTATTTATTTATTTCCCGCATCGCTTTATTTATTTATTTCCCGCATCGCTTTATTTATTTACTTCCCGCATCGCTTTTATTTCCCGCACTCGCTTTTATTTTATTTATTTCCCGCACTCGCTTTTATTTTATTTATTTCCCACATCGCTTTTATTTTATTTATTTTCCGCACTCACTTTACTTTATTTGTTTTTCGCACTCGCTTTACTTTATTTATTTGTCGCACTCGCTTTACTTTATTTATTTTACGCACTTTACTCGCTCTTACACCTCACATTCTAAAACAAACTTTTCATCATGATTAACACCGTTGTGTTTGTTTGTGTTACTATGTCTGGCTAAATCTTTTAAAGTTTAGAATGTAAGGATCGCGGTTAAAGCAATGTTTCACATATTGAATATGTAGAAATACTTTAAAGGCTGTTTTGATTTTTAACTTGAGTTTTCTAAAACAAACTTGGTTAGTTTTAATTATTTGAGGAGTGCGAAAGCACCCTGGCTTAGTAACTAGGAATTTTTATCACTTTAAGGAAAAACTATTTTTGAAACTGTTTTCGGACGCGTTGATAGATTTAAAATCAGGAAACTCCTTGAGTAAACTTTCCAAATCAAAATCACTTTTCAACTAAGTTTACGAGTCTCATTTCTTAAAAACAGGTTTACTACTTTAGCATTCTGCGCACCTTTTATAAGTGACAATAAAAGGCCTTAATTTAAGGGTAAACTCGGTTCTGAATACGCGAAAGCGACAATTCCTGTTAAATGGATTCTTTTCAAGAGTAGAAAATATTGCCTCATAAGTAGTTCTATTTATACAATCGAAACATCACTTAACTGACATGAATTACATTCAACCTGTCTTACCTGCATTTATTATTTACCGTTATTTTGCAAACCCAATATCTCTTTTATACCGTCTTAGATAAACACTGTAACGATAGTAAACGATAGATTGACGATTGGTCTCTGTGGGATCGATATTCTTTTATATTACTTTGACGTAATTCGTGCACTTGCAAATCAACACGATCAGATCCCCATGAGATTCACATGTTATTTTGATCAAGAACTCATCAAGAGTTTGGAATTGGTTTGCAGTGGAAACCCTAGTTCATCTGGGTATCTTGTGTAACTTCTGCACCAAGTTTCTTCAATAATTGATCAAATATTTCAAGGGATACTTCGAATTTAATCATCTTATGCCTATATGATCTCGCATGAGTCCCAAAAGTCAAGAGAAATGTAAGCTAGCAAGTTGGTTGATGGTGGTTAACCAGAGGAATTCATTTGAATAAAACTGGGAATCCCTAGACCCTATCTCATACAATTTTTATCATATGAAAATTATTCCAAGAGCAACGTTACTATAAATGACATTCCAAACAACTTTCGTGTTAAGGTCTAGATCTAGTTTTGCTTGGAAAGTCTTTTTTTATGGTGAAAGATTATAGGTTATTTTGTCTAAACCCTAATTTGGAGGTCAACTTCCAGAGGACATAATTTGCTCAATTTTTATGAGATAAAAGATTTCCAAGTTGCACAATAAAATTCAAGGTGCTTACTTCAACTTTTATGTTTGGAGTAAAATCTAATTCAACTTTTATGAGCATGTGATATGAGGATACATTATGGGTCATTTTGGACCAATACCATTAAACAAGTGATTTTCCTCAACTTCAAAAATGCATAACGCATTCATAACAAATCCAAATGAGGTAAAATTTGTGACCATTTTGAAGGAATTTGAAATATATACAACTTTGATGAAGGAACTTTTCTCATTCGAAGCTCACACAAAAAGTTACCCAAGGTGGAATAAGTGAACATATGGCTTGACACTTAGAAACATTTTTGATATGTTAAAATTCCCAAATTTCCACATTAAAATTCATCATGATAGAAGGTTCAAATGGAAAAGTGTTCAAGATGAAAGTTGTTCCACTTGATCTAACCTTTCCAAAAAGTCCAATTTGATCCATTTTGGATCAGATTTGAATGTGTTGTGCATGGCTTGAACATTGCATCATCATTTGGCAAAGATCAAACTTCAAACTTCCATATAAATTTACCTTGCATTCCAAGTTGATTTCAGACTTGCTCGTACTCAATTATGGACCTAAAGGAATTATCTAATGGGCCTGCACACGCCCATGCACAAATGCATCACTCATTGCCAATTTTGGAAACTCACTTGCAAAGTGCAAATAACACTTGATGCAACTATAAATAGAGGCCTCTAGGTTCAGAATTGAGGACTCCTTCGCGCAAGCTTTGATCCCAAACCCCAAACCCTTCCATTTGAGAGGATATCCTGAGAATTTCCTTGTTAAATTGAGTTTGAATCTCACTGTTTTGAGATTCAAAACTCCAGGGATCCAAGACCTTTTGTGCATCCTAATCTACTTCTGCAAGCTTCCTGAGTAAGATCAAGCACGAGTCAAGGCAAGAACAAGTGAATCCAGACCTGCATTGAAGGTATTTACCAGAAAATTTCATCTCTTCGATTCTCACTCAGTTCTCTATAATTCTCTTGGATCCCTTGTTGTCTGACGTCCTACCAATGTAGGCAACAAGATTGAGTTGCTTTGAGGTCAAATATAAGCAACTCAGATCATGCACCTCAAATTTCAACTCCTTGAATCTCTCAATATACTTGGAGTTAGGATGAATTGAGGCCAGATTCGTGCTCAGTGCCATTTTTAATTTAAAATCATGTCCTCCTTTTTCATTTTAGTGATGGTTATGATTGGACCAGTCCGGTGAGGCTCGCCTGAGAAGGTGACCGGAGATTTGCTCCGGTGGTGAGTTGGCAAGGTCCAGAGCCACATGATCTGTTTAAAATGTTTTAATCACAAACGTTCGTTTTGATTACCTGGTTTGTGGCGTGCTGACTCAAGTCCACCATGGAATGCGCATTTGTGGCCACTTGATCTACCACCTCAACTAATGACGGAGATCAAGTGGTCCACATTTTTTTTTGATTATTTGATTTTCATTTTATTTGTGTTATTTTCATTAATTCATATTAATTTTAATATTGATCCAAAAAATATGAGAGTTTCACCAAATTTTCTTAAATAAATTCCTCTTTCATTTTCTGAATTAAAAATATTTTTTGGATCATTATTAATATTTTTCATGATTTAATTGATTTTGTGAATATTTTTAATTGTTTAAAAATAGTTTTAAGTTTCAAAAAATGATGAAATTTTTTCTCCAATGTCCTTTGACCTTGTTTGACCTATGATAAATCTCATGGCCATTTATTTTGTTTTTTGATGAGGTTTTAGGAAATTGACAAACCATAATTTAATTTAATGCATATTTTAATTATTTTTAATTGATTAAATGCCAAATAAATTGTGTTGAGCCATTTTAGTTGACTTGTTGAGTTTGACTTGTGTTGTTGGGCCTTGGTCAAGGTTGATTTGACTTTGTTAAGTTAAGATCATTGGATTTAGGGGATTGATGAAATGTACATTTCATCTCCCAAAATGAATGAATGATCTTAATTTGGTAAAAGTCCTCCTTTGACCAATTTGTGTTGATTCCATTCCCCCCCCCCCCCCTTCATCTCATTCCCTTTCTTTATGCATTCATGTCATGGACCTATGATATCTCTATATCCTAAGGCTAGTTGATTGAAAATCAACATGAGTATGGATGAGATTAGGTCCACCACTTTGCATATTCTTTTTCTGTGGGGTATGCTTCATGAGCATAGTCCATTATACTATGTCTCTAACATGCATTAACACCAAAATTTTATTGCCCGACCTTAAATAGTTGTGACTTCTACATAAGTCCAATTACGATTGCTTAACATAGCGCTAAATTTTGAAACAAAAGGCATAGCATTCTAGTAAGTGAGATTGTAAGTCTCCCCTCTTTCATGGTATTGTGTGAAAACTTGGCCTTTTTTCCTTCCTTTGGAAGATGTCTTGGTTCAAGGATCCATGCTTGTGATAATTGGGTTGAGTGTTCTCCAAAGAATGACTTAAACAATACAAAAGCAAAATCAATACTAACTTCTAATCAACTAACAACTAACATTTAATTTCAAGTCATTTACTTTTATGCACTTTAATTTCAAGCTTTATTCATTTGCCATTATTCATACCATTCAATTTGTTTACTTTAATGCCATTTTCACTTTGCTCACTTGGGCCATAATTTGTGATATATTGTGTTTGTATATACTTGTTTATTTGTGTGGTCTTTTGACCTTAATGTACATAATAAGAACAAAAGCCCTAAAAAAGATTTTGTGTGGACTGTTGGATTTGATCTGAGACATTGGACTTAGAATTAGGAAACACTCCATATGCAAAGGACTTGGCCAATGCCAACTTTCATGAAACCAAGTGCTTGAGAAGTGAATATTCATCTGATATAATGTTGAAGATCCCTCTTAAGTTCATCTGCTACATGATCATATTGAAGCTGTTATTTTGAATCTGTGTCTAATGCCATCTTTGAAGTCATCTAATACATGGGGAATTTAGAAGAAGATCATGGAGCTACTAAGCTTGGATGTGGCTATCTTTATTTGATGCCTTGCTCTTCATCTTTCTATTTGTGTATTGATATTGCTTGATTCTAAGGTCCAAAGGGAAGATTGGGTTTCTATATGACATTCTTGTCTATTGGATTGCAGCCCATTGGTAAGATCTTTTCAACTCTTAACTTTTAAATTTTTGCTTAGGATTAGTCTCTTCATCTCATCCCCACTTCTTTAATTTCAAATCTCTCCCCTCTTTCAAAATCTTATTTGTTTGTGATTTCTAAACTTAGACCATATTGCAAATTAGAAACTTTGGCCTTATGTCATTGAATTTTTAAACTCTTTTCTTAATCAAATTTGTAAATGAACTTAATTATACTTGACTTAAAACTTCAAAAGACAAAAAGAACTAACACTCATTCAAAACTTTTTAGGCCTTTTGTGTCTTTGTTAAACTTAAAATTTTGTTAAAAGTAATGCACTCACTTTGAGATTGTTACCACGAACTACGAGGTTTTGATCCCTCATTTTTATGTTGGTACGTAGGCACAAGTCTAAAGGTCTTGTCAAACATAAAAATGTAATTAATGAATTCTTTCCTCACCCCCCCCCCCCACTCTATTTATTGCAAACATCATTTTATACAAAAACACATATGCACACAAGAAAGGGCTCCCTAGGAGTACTTATGACACTCTGGGTGCTAACACATTATCTCTGTGTAACCAACCCCCTTACCTGTAATCTCTGGCATTTTATTAGTTTTGATTTGAGAACTTCTTATTTTTGGGTTTTGTTCGTACTTTTCCCTTTTCCCTTGGAAACAATAAAAGCGCGGTGGCGACTCTGGTTTTATTGACGTCTTACTTATCCCTAACTTGATGATCATGAATTTACCGCTACACAGCCGATTGGTCATATGTGTCAATCGATTGATGCTGGGAATTTTTTGTAAAATCTGAATTTTATTTCACCACTCCTTACACCATTTCATCATAATTCTTCATGGCAAAACCTTACATCTTTTCATCAACAATTCTCAGATTTCTCTTTTAACCATTGCCATGCTATGATTGAAAGAATGCATTCATACTATAAATAATCTTTATATTTTCATTTCAAATTCACCTCTTTCAAATCAATCTACAAAATCTCTATGCATTCATCTTCATCTAAATTTTCATATACAGATACTTTTGAAATAAATTTTCATATCATTTACTTCAAAAGTATTCTTGAGCACTTAGAGATTATTTTGTCTTGAACTTTCATATTGAAAGAGAAGAAGATTCTAATCAATTGATTAAAATCTTGTCCAATACATATATTCATATTCACTCAAAATTACTTTGTAAAATCCTAAGTACCAAGGATTGTTTGGTATTAGGTGTGTTGCTTATCATCCAGGATTGTTGGAGATAAGTGTCAAGAAAAGGAAGGATTGTTTTCTTTTCTTGTGAGTTAAGTTTTCAAGAGGATTTTTCTTGATCACTTAGTTAGAGGCTTGTTTTAGGAGATCTAACAATAATAAAATCTCTTACACATTGTAAGGGGACTGGATTATTCTCAAGTTGTGAGGGGAACCAGTATAATTCCTGGTGTTCTTTACTTTCCGCAATTTACCGCTTTCATCATCTTATCAATCCAGAAAAGAAAATAACATTTATCCACCAAATCAGAATAAATTTTCTAAAGTCCTAATTCACCCTCCCTCTTAGGCTCATTCCTAACTTACATTTGGCATCAGAGCGAGTTTTGGTAACTTGCTCCACAGATCCAAACGATGGCTTCCGCAAGCGTAAACCCGGTGTTTAAAGATTGAGGTAGTAGCAACAAACCATCTCTATTTTCTAGAGAATATTTCGACTTTTGGAAAATCCGCATGAAAGAAGATTTAGAAGCACAAGGAGATGGTATCTGGGAAACCATAGAAAATGGTCCGTATAATCCGACGAGTGTGGTCAATGGTGTTGGAACCCAAAGATCAAAAGCTCGTATGATGAAGATGATAAGAAGAAAATACTTAATGAGAAGAAGGCCATCAATATTTTTAAAAGTGCATTAAGTATGGATGAGTTCTTCCGCATATCTCAATGCAAATCTGCAAAAGAAATATGGGATACTTTGGTGGAGACTCACGAAGGAACCACTGAAGTTAAAAGATCCAGATTAAACACATTAAGTCAAGAATAGGAAATGTTCAGAATGTAGCCCGGAGAATCCATTGTTACTTTGCAGAAAAGATGTGTTCACTTAACGAATCATTTAATTGCTCTTGGAAAGACCTTCGCAAATGATGATCTCAACCTTAAAGTTCTAAGATCCTTGACGAGAGAATGGCAACCTAAAGTTACAGCTATATCGGAGAAGAAAAGTCTTTATACAATGACGTCCACATCATTATTCGGAAAACTCCAAGAACATGAACTTGAACTTGGACGACTTGAAAAGCATGAAAATCAGGAAAAGAAATCCAAAGGAATTGCTTTGAAAGTAGAATCAAAGGAAGAAAAAGATGAGGCCGCATTGGAGGAAGATGAAAATTTCATGCTCCTTATTAAAAGGCTTGGTAAGTTTTTTGGTAAAAATGACAAACCTTTTCATGCAAAAAGAAATAAACATTTTAGGAAAAGGGAGGCTTCCACTTCCACACAAGAAGTCACATGTTATGAATGTGGAAAGCAAGGTCATATAAAGCCAGATTGTCTGAGACTCTCAAAGAAAGGAGGCTTTAAAGGCAAGAAGGATTTCAAGAACAAAAAGGCATATGTTGCATGGTAAGATAATGAGATAAGTTCTTCATCCGAGTCGGAAAGCGACGAATGTGCAAATTTAGCATTAATGACTTCACACCACTCCGACGATGAAGAAGATGAGGTCAGTAGCAACTTTTCTCTTTTCGATAGTGATGTACAAGGTGCTATAAATGAACTTCTTGAAGAATGCAAAATTCTATATAAAAGTATATCATCTCAAAAGAAAACAATTTTATCTTTATAAGAAAAAATCGTGACAATTGAAAAAGATGTCAACGATGAAAAACAAAAGATGATTAGTGAAAAACAGAATTTTGTATGTAAAAACTGTGAGTCACTTTCTTTCCGAATTGTCCAATTAAAAAGAGTTCTTGAAATATATGAAAAAGGACAAATTGGATTGGAAGGAGTCCTTATCCAACAAAGATATTCAAATGATAAAAGTGGTCTTGGTTACTCAAAGTTTTCCAAACCAAGTACCAGTAAAAATGTCTTTGTTAAGGCCAATGACCAACCATCAAAAGAGAGAGTAAACAAGCCTAAAGTTGTTCATCCCTATCCTAAAAAGAAAATATTTCCTAAAAAGAAATCTTATGTTCCTAGATATAGAAGCAACTTTGAACCTACTTGTTTTTATTGTGGAATAATTGGCCATACACCAAATGCATGCTATATTAGAAATTTCAGCATAGCAAGTGGGCATTATGTATGGGTAAATAAAGGCACTAATTATGAAGGACCCAAAGCAATTTGGGTACCTAACAAAACTTAATTCTGTTTTGTAGGTATGCTTGAAAACCACTTCAAACCTTTGGTATCTTGACAGTGGTTGTTCCAAGCATATGACGGGAGACATTAACAAATTTTCAAATCTAGCATTGAAGGCCAAGGGTTATGTCACATATGGTGATAACAACAAAGGGAGAATTCTTGGCATAGGCAAAGTTGGAGCATCACCTTTCACATCCATTGAAGATCTCCTTTATGTCGAAGGACTAAAGCACAATCTTCTAAGTATTAGCCAACTTTGCGACAAGGGCTTCAAAATCAAGTTCACCAAGGATGAATGCTTGATTGAAGATGAAGTCTCTCATGAGGTAAAACTCAAAGGTACAAGAATTAATAACATATTTATGATTTCCCTTAATGATGTTTCTTTGAAGGTAAAATGTCTTATGGTGAGCAATAATGAGTCATGGCTATGGGATAAAAGATTCGCACATATCCATATGGAACACTTGAATAAGCTTATAAAGCATGATCTTGTTATTGGTTTGCCCAAGATAAAGTTCGTCAAAGATAGACTTTGTGATGCTTGTCAAAAGGGAAAACAAACCAAATTAACTTTCACACCAAAGAATATGGTGTCCACTACAAGGCCACTACAATTGTTGCATATGGACTTATTTGGTCCACCAAGAACAAAAAGCTTCTGAGGTAATGTATATGCTTTAGTTATTGTTGATGATTTCTCTAGATACATTTGGACTTTCTTCTTAGTGCAGAAAAGTGATGCATTCAAGGCATTCAAGAAATATGCAAAGCAAATCCAAAATGAGAAATCTCTAACTATTGCCTCCATAAGAAGCGACCATGATGGAGAATTCCAAAATGCCTCATTCGAAGAGTTTTGCGAAGAACATGGAATATTTCATAATTTCTCGGCACCAAGGACTCCTCAACAAAATGGAGTGGTGGAGAGAAAGAATAGGTCACTTATGGAACTTGCAAGAATGATGCTTAGAGACTCAAATCTTCCAAAGTATTTTTGGGCGGATGCGGTAAGCACGACATGCTATGTAAGTAATTGAATTTTTATTAGACCTATCTTGAAAAAGACCCCTTATGAACTCTTCAAAGGAAGGAAACCAAACATCTCCTACTTTCACATTTTTGGATGCAAATGCTTTGTCCTCAACAATGATAAAGACAATCTAGCTAAGTTCGATGAGAAGTCTGACAAAGGTATATTTCTTGGATATTCTCTTACTAGTAAAGCCTATAGAATATATAATAAAAGAACTTTAAAAATTGAAGAATCTATGCATGTTACTTTCGATGAATCTAACCCCTCCAAGGAGGATATTGTTTTGTGTGATGATGATGATGATATTGTAGAAGTTCCTCAAAAAGATGTTTCAAGTGGAAACAATGATGAACAGCCAAAACACAAAAATGAGCAAGATCAACAAAAGTCAAATGATAATGATCTACCTAAATAATGGAGAACTCATCGGGATCATCCATTTGACAAAGTCATTGGTGATATTAGTCAAGGCGTTGCAACAAGATTGAATCTTAAAGATGCATGTCTCAACATGGAGTTTGTCTCTCAAATTGAACCTTTCAACGTCACAAAGGCCTTAGATGATGATAAATGGATTCTAGCCATGCAAGAAGAACTTAATCAGTTTGAAAGAAATTAAGTATGGGATCTAGTTCCTAGATCAAAAGGTAAGCATGTTATCGGTACTAGATGGATCTTTAAAAATAAGCTAGATGAAAATGGTATCATTGTAAGGAACAAGGCAAGATTGGTAGCCCAAGGCTATAATCAAGAAGAAGGTGTTTATTTTGAAGAAACTTTTTCCCTGGTTGCTAGACTGGAGGTTATTAGATTATTGTTGGCATATGCTTGTTCTTTGAATTTTCAGTTGTACCAAATGGACATTAAAAGCGCATTCCTAAATGGATACATACTTGAAGAAGTGTATGTATGTCAACCTCCAGGATTTGAAGATTTCAAACATCCCAATCATGTGTACAAACTCAAAAAGGCCTTGTACGGATTGAAGCAAGCACCAAGGGCATGGTATGATAGGTTAAGTAATTTTCTTTGCGAACATGGGTTCGAAAAAGGTAAAGTTGATACTACTTTGTTTATCAAAAGAATTAACCATCATACTATCTTAGTGCAAATTTATGTAGATGACATCATATTTGGATCCACAAATGAATCCTTATGTGAAGAATTCTCAACAATCATGCAAGGAGAATTTGAAATGTACATGATGGGTAAGTTGAACTACTTCCTTGGGTTGCACATCAAACAAACAAAGGATGGTATATTCGTCAATCAATCTAAATACTGCAAAGAGCTTCTCAAAAGATTTGACATGGATGCTTGCAAAGATATAGCCACTCCGATGGGATCAGGGACATATCTTGATCAGGATGAATCCAGAATACCAATTGACATAACTAAGTATCGAGGTATGATTGGTTCCTTGTTATATCTAACGGCTAGTCGGCCTGATATCATGTTTAGTGTTTGTTTATATGCTCGATTTCAAGCATCTCCAAAGGAATCTCATCTCTCCGCTGTAAAGAGAATAATGAAGTATCTCAAAGGAACATCCAATGTCGGTTTATGGTACCCCAAAGGTAGTATATGTAGTCTTGTTGGTTTTTTTGATGCAGATTATGCAGGATGCAAAATAGACAAAAAAAGCATGAGTGGAACACGTCACATTTTTGGAAATGCACTAGTCTCGCGGTCATGTAAAAAGCAAGCTAGTGTGGCTCTCACACCGCTGAAGTAGAATACATCGCCGCTGGTAGCTATTGTTCTCAAATTCTTTGGTTAAAGCAATAACTTCGCGACTATGGTATAAACCTTGGAAGCATTTCTATCAAATGCGACAACACAAGTGCCATCAATATTTCAAAGAATTCGATAATGCATTCAAGAACCAAGCATATAGACATACGTCATCACTCCCTAAGGGATCACGTTCTCAAAGGCGACATCGAGATATCCTTCATTGATACCCAAAATCAACTCGCAGATATCTTCACTAAACCATTGGCAAGAGATGCATTTTATAAAATCAGAAGGGATCTTGGTATTTGATCACACTGAATTATACCGTGTTTTTGACTCGGATTTCACATGTTTATTAGGACTTTATTATCATTTTCTTTGTATTATGCTCTCTTTTCTCTTGTTTTCAGATATTTAGCACTTTCAGACTCTTTGGATAGAAAGAAAGCAAAAAAACCTAAAATTAGGGTTTTTCGGCGAAATTACACACATGGCGTTTGTCATACCCCAAAATTTGCCCGTTAATATTACAAGGCATTTCTAAGACACTCCAACTCATTTTTCAAGGCATTGATCTTAAAAGAACAAGGACCCAGCACACAGATGACAAAATCCAGAAAATGGCCTAAACTGGTTTGCTCGCTAGGCAAGCAATTCCTTCGCCTAGCGAACCCTTCGCTACGCCACTCGCCTAGCGAAGCTTGCGAATACCAGAAAATTTTGGGCTTCATTCTGAGCCCATTAGGTCATAAAAAGAGCATTATAAATACCACAACTTCAGTCAGAAAAAGGGAGGACGAAAACGGAAAAGGAAAACGGAGGAGAAAGGCAAACCCCCACAGACAGCAAACCCTGGAGGCTAACCCGGAGAATTCAGAGTAACCCTAAAGGAAACCCTGAAGGAAACTCATCTGCATCAAGGTTACCTCCGCCCAACTCAATCCGACTTGCCAATTCAAGGTTGCAATTCAATTGCAAACAGGTTTGCATTACTATTACCGCTTTATGTTCTTAATTTGCATGTGATATTATAATTGAATTCATAAACATATTTGAGGTTTTACATGTGAATTTAAGTGTGCCTGAATATCTTGAATGCTGAACCATGTAATTTCTATATTGGATGCCATAGAGTGTGCAACATGCTGAGATCGTACTGTTCTGAAATTCAAAACCCGCAGCCGCTCGCTAGCACATCGCTAAGCGAGCATGTAGCGAGTATTCGCTAAGCCTTCGTTAGGCAAGGCAGAGGCGAACGTGACAGCCGCTAATATTTTTTTGTCCTGTTCTATGCTTATCGGATCTGTTATGCTATGATTTTTCTGTTCTGTTCTGTTCTGTCCTACCGCCGTGTTCCTTTTGTTTGGTGCAATTCTCGATTGCACCCCGATTTGGTATTCTGACTTGTTTGCTGAATTTTGTAAGGGTTCACATACTCCCGGAGAAGGTAGCTTGTTAGGTATTCCACTTTATTTGTGGGATGCCAATGTGGAGATTCATCCTATTTACTTAATTGATTTTAATGTGGAGACTCATCCTATTTACTTAATTGATTATAATATGGACCTAATTACCTAATTGATTACAACTACCTAATTGATTGTAAAATATTGCCTTTGAATATGTGATCTTGGACCTCTCTTTGTTGCCTTGCGGTATTACGGTATTACGGTCATGTCCTGCGAACGTGGGGATACCCTTAGCAAAGACCCTTCGATTAAATCATCATGTCCCTATAAAATAAATCATAGTCCCTCGGATGTTGCCTTCGAATATATGATTTTGTCCCTCGATGACCCTTCGGTGTAGCCTACGGTTAAATGATGATCGTCCCTTCAAATGCTAAGGTATCCTTACAAATGTTGTCTTCAATGACCAATCGACGACCCTACGATGTCCCTTTATATCCAAAGGGATAAGACTACTTACTTCTCAATAGTAAGGACAGTTTTACCCTCATAAGGATGGGAAATGCCCATAAAGACCTTAGGTAGGTATAACTCTTAATTGCTGGCTCACAACCTAAAGTATTTTTCATACCTCACACTTTGCAAATACTAGAAAATCACCACTTGGTATACATTCGTACTAGAATCATTACCAAGTTATATTTTTCTAAACCGCTTTCAAAAATTAAACGAGATAAATACTTTGTATACATTCGCACAAGAATCATTACAAAGTTAAACTCTCTTTTCAAAACAATTTTTTTTAGCAATTCACAAACACTTTTTTTCAAACAAACATAAGTGATCCAGCAATTAAGAGCCCATGGATAACCATGGATACAAAGGGTGCTAACACCTTCCCTTTGTATAATGTACCTCCCGAGCCCAAAATCTAATTAAGGTCTTTCCTGTTCTTTTCCACCTTTCCTTATTGGATAAAAGAAAAGTCGGTGGCGACTCTTGCTATCCGCGACATTTGCTTTCCAAAGCAAAAACACCCAAAGTCAGTTCACCGTATGACAGAACTGGCGACTCTACTGGGGACCGTTAAAGAGAGGTTACCTTAAAAACAAGATCACTTATTTAAATTGTCTGATTTACTTTTAAGGGATTGCTTGGGTATTTTATGCTTGAGTGAAAGATCCTACACCCGGATCTAGTGTACCTTAGGTAAGTAGCAATAGATCATCGCGACTATCTGGCGTATACTGGAATGGTTAAAATGATGGCTACGGTTAATGTGACACTTTGGATGTCCTGATGTTCCTCATGTTTACTTGAGGAAAAATTTGGCTTCCGCGTGGTGTCATCAAAGCATTAACCAGACCTCTAGAACCCTAATTGACTCATCTTGGCCATTAGAAAGTAGTGAGATAGCTGACTTCGGCTCCGACTGGGGTTGGTTGATACTCGATACTACACTCTTTGAGATTGGACTTTAGGGAAGCTTTGGTCAACCACTTGGTGTTGCACTAAAGTGGACTTAAAGGAAGGTCAATGATTGGAGATCCTTTTAGAACCCGGTTACTATTCTAGGACAGGTTGAACCAACCAAACTTCAGTGGGGAGGGTACTTACCTACAAAACTCATGCAAGCCTTAAAACTTAGGGATGATTGTTGTGTGACTTGTTTGTGCTTGTTATTTACTTACCATCATAACATCATAACATCAGAACATCAGAACATCATGACATCATGACATTGTACTAACCGTTTCAAGGACTTAGGGATTTAGCTTTGCTCTGTTAAACAGGTTATGGCTTCCAGGAAGACCATCCGGATCAATCTTGTAACGATCTCTCCTTAACTCAAGGATTTAGTGTCAGAACTTCCCGATCATGCTCAGTTCATCAAGAAACATGGTTCTCTCCTCAATTTGGTTACCACAGGTTTCAAAGAAGATATGATGAGAGTTCTATTCCAGTTCTTCGATCCTAAACATCATTGCTTCACCTTCCCAGATTATCAGTTGGTACCCACATTAGAAGAATTTTCCGGGCTGCTTGGGATACCTATCCTTGATCAAATACCTTTCAGTGGTTTAGAAAGGATTCTGAGGTCTGAAGAAGTTGCCGCAGCTTTACACATGACTAAGTCCGATATTGAAACTAATTGGGTAACAAGAAGTGGAGTTAAGGGTTTGCTGGCCAAATTTCTGATAAATAAGGCCCGAGGATTCTTAAAAGTCATGGATGTCCATGCTTTCGAAGATGTCCTAGCATTACTAATCTATGGTTTGGTGTTATTCCCTAATCCAGACCAATTCATAGACGTGAATGCTATTAAGGTATTCCTCACTCATAACCCTGTGCCTACCTTGCTTGGAGACATTTTGCATTCCCTTCACACTCGTACTATGAAGAAGCAAGGGACTCTCATGTGCTGCGTACCTTTATTATCCAGGTGGTTTATTTCGCACCTTCCTCAATCAGTCTTGAAGAACGAGCAGAATTTGAAATGGTCTCAAAGGATAATGTCGCTCTCCCATTCAGACATCCGTTGGTGTCCTCATCTCAAAGAAAATGTTATCATCATTGACCGTTGTGGAGAATTCTCTAACGTACCACTCCTGGGGATAAGAGGAGGTATTACTTATAACCCAGCTTTAGCCCTACGCCAGTTTGGTTATGCTCGAAGAGATGGTCCGCATGAAGTAATCCTTCAAGGCACTGTGTTTGACTATGACAACGACTCTCAAGGTCTCCGTCAAAGGTTCGTACGAGCTTGGGGCATGGTGAAAAGAAGTACTTTAGGACAGAAAAATTCTATTCCTATGGAACCTTATCTCAGATGGGTACGCGCAAGAGCTCGTGAATTTACCATGCCATATCTTGCAATCGGACCTCTGATTGTCGAACCAGAAGTTGAAGGAGGTACTCCTCAGATCATTCCTTATCCAGATATGCCTACCGATGTTGAAGAATTAAAGAGATCCTGGGTCCAGTTGAGAGAGGAAAGGGATACTTTTGAAGCCCAGTTCTGTGCTGAAAGGAAGAGAGTGTTAGAACTCACCGGCCAGCTTAATGAGGAACGAAGACTCAATGCATATCTTCGCCCAAAAAGAAGTCGTCCCTGGGAGACTTGAGCTTTCATTGTATTTTATTATTTCCTTTTTGTAATGAACATTGATTAAAGAAATTATTAATAAAAAGTTCCTCTCTTTTTGGTGGTTTACGCAAAGTTAAATTCCAAAAGTCCTTGAAAACATTTCATACCTTGCATAGCATAACATGACATTGCATAACAGGTATTCTAAAAGATCAATGTTCTTACGATCTTCCTTCTAAACAGAAAAATGGCTCTCGAACAAACTGTCAAAGATCTCCAGGCTCAGAATGCTCAATTCCAGGAGATGATGCTGAGTTTATCCAAGGGGCAGGAAGAACTGAAGGCTCTCTTGCTCGAGAAGAAGAAAGACAAGAAACCTGTGAGTTACATTAACCCAGGAAGAAGGATTAAAGGACAGGCTGCAGGAGTCAAGATTAGAATTCCGAAGGATCAAGAAGAGGGGACAGATTCAGAAGAGGAGAATGTTGATCCTTTCAGCCAGGAGGACGACGATGAAGATTATGAAAATGAACAGTACTCTCCAAAAGGTGATAAGTATAAACTGCTGGAAGAACGTATGCTAGCTATGGAGGGTCAGAAAGCGCCCGGTCTGGATTTCGAAAGCTTGGGTCTAGTCTCTGATGTGGTCATTCCTCGCAAATTCAAGATCCCCACTTTCACTAAGTATGATGGTGCATCTTGTCCTCAGATGCATCTGAGAGCTTACGTGAGAAAGATTCAGCCGTATACCACTGATAGGAAGCTATGGATCCATTTCTTCCAAGAGAGTCTGTCTGGCACACAGTTGGAGTGGTATTATCAGCTCGAGAGCTCTAACATCCACACCTGGATTGATTTAGCGACGGCATTCTACGAGCATTACCAGTATAATTCTGAATTAGCGCCTACTCGACTACAGTTGCAGAATATGACTATGGGCTCTAAAGAAAGCTTCAAAGAATATGCCCAAAAATGGAGAGATTTGGCTGGCAGAGTCAAACCCCCTATGACTGGTCGAGAATTAGTAGACATGTTCATGGGTACACTGACTGGCCCATTCTACAGCCATCTATTGGGAAGTTCCTCATCGGGTTTCACTGAACTTATATTGACAGGTGAACGTGTAGAGAGCGGCATTTGAAGTGGAAAGATACAGGCGGCTACCTCTACAAGCAGCAAAAAGTCCTATCAGGGGAAGAATGAATCAAATGCGGTGTACGGTCAAAGGAGTCATAACAAGAAAAATAGTGACCATGCCGTTGGAGCAGTTACGATTGCAGTCCCGCCAGCTCAAAACTTCCAGCACAGACAGGACAGGCCGAGAAGGCAGTTTACCAAGATCAATATGACTTTAGCACAAGCACTGCAAAGTATGCTAAAGGCAAATTTAATCACTCTCAGAGGCCCTCCTGCAAATGTCAACACTACTTCTCCTCGTTATAATCCCAATGCCAGGTGTGCATATCACTCCGATAGCCCCGGGCATGATACAAACGATCGTTGGTTGTTGAAGAATAAAATTCAGGATATGATCGACGCTGGGGAAATTGAATTTGAGCCTCTGGAGACTCCTAATGTCATCACTGCACCTATGCCTAATCATGACAAGGCTGTTAATGTTGTCGATGACAATGCTCACATCACTACTGTAGCGAACTTAACATCTCCTCTCCTGATCATCAAGAAAAATTTATTGCAAGCTGGTTTATTTCCGGGTTGTGCTGAAAATTGCGATCTCTGTATACTCCGACCCAATGGTTGCCTGAAATTGAGTAATGGTATTCAACGGCTGATAGATGATCGTACAATTCTCTTCGAAAAGATTCCTAAGGTAGGAAACCCTATTGAAGAAATATCCGTGATTGCTAGGTCCAAAGTCCCAGTGAAGATTACCGCTACTAGAGTGCCCGTGAAGATTACTGCTGAGCCCAGGGTAGCTCCCCTAATCATTACTGCACCTGGCCCAGTACCGTATTCCTCAAGCAAAGCCATTCCGTGGAATTATGGAGGTGATGTTTACATCCATGGCATAAAGCAAGTTGATAATTCTGCTAATCCTAATGACATTGTTGGGACTAGTAAAATTACTCGAAGTGGAAGAATCTTCTCTCCAGAAATCTCACCCCCCGTCCCTGAAACTCGAGGAAAAGAACCAGCAGTCAACCCTTCTCAGTCAGAGATACCGGTCGAAGCTACTACCGAAGATGTTGCCAAACAGGAAATGGAAGAAATGCTGAAAATCATCCGCAAGAGTGATTTTGATGTGGTAGAACAGTTGGGGCATACCCCGTCTAAGATCTCGATGTTATCCTTGTTGTTATCTTCTGAATCTCATGCCAATGCATTGATAAAATTCTTGAAGACTGCTCATGTACCTCAAGAAACATCTGTCGATCAGTTCGAAAATTATGTTGCTCACTTGGCAGTTGACAATGGCCTAGGCTTTTCCGATGCTGACCTGACACCAGCAGGAAAGAATCACAATAAAGCTCTGTATATCTCCATTGAGTGTAAGGGGATCACCTTGTCTCATGTGTTGATCGATAACGGCTCTTCTTTGAATGTGCTACCGAAAGTTGTGCTCGATAAACTTGATTGTAAAGGCATTGAACTGAAACCTAGTGACGTTGTGGTGCGTGCTTACGATGGTGCGAAGAGCGTTGTCCACGGTGAAGTGGTCCTCCCTATCAAGATAGGACCTCAAGTCTTCAACACTATCTTTCACGTAATGAACATTCGTCCTACCTATTCCTGCTTGCTGGGACGCCCTTGGATTCATGGGGCAAGTGCTGTAGCTTCATCTCTCCATCAAAAGCTGAGGTATCCAATGGAGGGTAAGATCGTCACTGTGTGTGGAGAAGAAGAGTATATTGTCAGTAGTGTGCATACCTTCAGATACGTCGAGATGGATGGTGAATTCTTTGAGACCCCGTCTCAGTCATTTGAAGTAGTTCCTCCGACTAATCTTGTCCTTAAGCCAACTTCCTGTGTGCCCAAGGTTATTCGTGCTCCTCCTGCTATGATTTATCTGAAAGATGCTCAAGCCGTGGTTGAAGATGGTGGTCGTACTGGCTGGGGTCAACTGATCGATGTACCATACAAGTCTGACAAGTCTGGTCTGGGATTTAACTCTGAAAGGATGGTCAAAGATCAAATTAATGTTGTAGAAGATGCTGACAGCGATTGCGACCTGGATAGCTGGATTTTCCCAACAATTGGTGACAGACTCAATAATTGGAAGGCTGAAGACATTATCTCGATTTCCTTTAGTCAGGAGTAATTGTTATTGTCTATTTTAGTGTTGCAAATTTTTAATTTTTAAATTGAACTTCTTAAAGCATTGTGTCTATGCCCGGGGCACAATAGCTAATTTGTTAAGGGTTTTGTCATTTTCATAAGCATATTCACATTCAATAAATCAATGGACCTTTTTGCATTCAAATATTGCGCTCTTTACCTTTCCTGTCATCTTTCGAACAAGCTATGTTTTCTTACACACACACTCACGTAACGAATTGCAGATCCACACCCACTCTGGATCCTGTTGATAATATTTCTGCTACTGTTAATTATGACTTCGAAAATCCGATCTACCAAACCGAGGATGGAAGTGAGGAAGATTGTGAAGTACCTTAAGAGCTTGCCAGACTGGTATTGCAAGAAGAGAAGACTATACAGCCGCATGAAGAGTCAATCGAAATTGTAAACTTGGGTACTGAAGTGGACAAGAAAGAAGTCAAAATAGGAGCAGGCTTGGAAAACAGTATCAAAGAAAGATTGATTCAGATGTTACATGACTATGTAGAGATTTTTGCTTGGTCTTATGAAGACATGCCAGGATTGGATACTGATATAGTAGTGCATCGTTTGCCAATGAAGGAAGATTGTCGTCCTGTTAAGCAAAAGGTTCACCGCATGCGTTCTGAAATGTCTGAGAAAATCAAAGCCGAAGTTATGAAACAATTTAATGTCGGTTTTCTAGTCGTTACTTCTTATCCTCAATGGGTTGCTAATGTGGTACCAGTGCCGAAGAAGGATGGTAAGGTGCGAATGTGCGTAGATTACAGAGATTTGAATAAAGCAAGTCCCAAAGATGACTTTCCACTCCCGCACATCGATGTTCTGATAGATAACACCGCTCAACACAAAGTATTCTCCTTCATGGATGGATTCTCGGGTTATAACCAGATTAAGATGGCACCTGAAGACATGGAGAAAACTACGTTTGTGACGCAATGGGGCACTTTCTGTTACAAAGTAATGCCATTCAGTTTAAAGAACGCCGGGGCAACGTACCAGCGTGCTATGGTGGTTTTGTTTCATGATATGATTCATCATGAAATAGAAGTATATGTGGATGACATGATAGCCAGATCCCATACTGAAGAAGAACATCTCGACCATTTGTACAAATTGTTTGAGAGGTTGAAGAAATACAAGCTGAGATTGAACCCGAACAAATGCACCTTTGGAGTAAGATCCGGTAAACTCTTGGGATTTATTGTCAGTGGCAGAGGAATTGAGGTTGACCCGGCCAAGGTGAGAGCTATTCAAGAAATGCCAGTTCCCCGTACAGATAAAGAAGTCAGAGGTTTCTTGGGACGGTTGAATTACATTGCCCGATTTATCTCCCATTTGACCGCTACCTGCAAACCCATCTTCAAGCTACTGAGGAAAAATCAAGAGATGATATGGAACGATGAATGTCAGGAAGCTTTTGACAAAATCAAGAAGTATCTCCAAGAACCTCCAATTTTGATGCCACCAGTTGAAGGAAGACCTCTAATCATGTATTTGACCGTGTTAGAAAATTCAATGGGGTGTGTGTTGGGGCAACATGACGAGTCTGGTCGAAAAGAGCATGCCATATACTACCTTAGCAAAAAGTTTACCGACTGTGAAAAAAGATACTCACTGCTCGAGAGAACTTGCTGTGCTCTGGCCTGGGCTGCTCGCCGACTAAGACAGTGTATGTTGAATCATACCACTTCGTTGATTTCTAAGATGGATCCCATCAAATACATATTTGAGAAACCTGCCCTCTCCGGAAGAATAGCAAGATGGCAGATGATTTTAACAGAGTATGATATCCAGTATACTACCCAGAAAGCAATCAAAGGAAGCGTGCTAGCTGATCATTTGGCTCATCAAGCAGTTGATGACTACCAATCTATGAATTTTGAGTTCCCAGATGAGGATGTCATGCTTGTTACTGATTACGAAGAACCCGGACCGAATGAAGGACCCAAAAGGGAATCCCGATGGACTATGGTTTTTGACGGATCTTCTAATGCATTGGGCAATGGTGTTGGTGTTGTAATCATTTCTCCCAAGGGTTGCCATACGCCTTTCACTACCAGACTATGTTTTGATTGTACCAATAATATGGCTGAGTATGAAGCATGTATTTTGGGACTCAAGGCTGCTATAGACTTAAGAATCAAGTTTTTGAGGGTGTACGGAGATTCAGCCTTAGTAATCAGTCAGATCAAAGGAGAATGGGACACTAAACATCCGAATCTCATCCCTTATCGAGAGCGGGTGTTGGCATTAATCCCATACTTTGAAGAGATTACATTCGAACATATTCCACGAGAAGAGAATCAGTTGGCAGACGCATTGGCTACCATGTCATCTATGTTCAGAGTCAGATGGGACAATGAAGCTCCCATGATCACCGTTGAACGATTAAATGAACCAGCATATTGTTATGAACTTAATGCTGATGAAGTAGAGGAGAAACCTTGGTTCCACGAAGTAAAAAGATATTTAGAAACTCAGGAATACCCTGAAGGAGCATCCATCAATGACAGAAAATTTCTGAGGAAGTTCTCCGTTCAATTCTTTCTGAGTAATGGAGTATTATACAAACGTAATCATGATTCGACTCTGCTTCGCTGTGTGGATAAAAAGGAAGCAGAAAAGATTATGGGAGACATGCATGATGGTATTTTTGGGACTCATTCTAGTGGACATACAATGGCCAAGAAGATTCTGAGATCAGGGTATTATTGGTCTACCATGGAAGCTGATTGCCACCATCACTCCAGAATTTGTCACAAGTGTCAGATCTATGCGGATAAAGTACATGTGCCTCCTGCCCCATTGAACGTGTTGACAACCCCTTGGCCCTTTGCAATATGGGGCATTGATATGATCGGAGAGATTAAACCTACTGCTTCTAATGGGCATCGTTTCATCCTTGTTGCTATTGATTACTTTACAAAGTGGGTAGAAGCCGCCTCATTTGCTTCTGTCACCAAGAATGTGGTGGCACGATTCATCAAGAATAGTCTCATTTGTCGGTATGGCATCCCTAAAAGAATTATCACTGACAACGGTACTAATTTGAACAACAAGATGATTACTGAACTATGTACGCAGTTCAAAATAAAACACCATAACTCTTCTCCGTACCGGCCAAAGATGAACGGCGCCGTGGAGGCTGCTAATAAAAATATTAAGAAGATTATACAAAAGATGACGGTAACATACAAAGACTGGCATGAGATGCTACCCTTTGCCCTTCATGGTTATCGCACTTCGGTACGCACTTCGACGGGGGCAACTCCCTTCTCTTTAGTCTACGGAATGGAAGTCGTCTTACCGGTGGAAGTTCAGATTCCCTCTCTAAGAATCATGAAAGAGACAGGTTTAGACGAGGATGAATGGATTCAAACTCGACTCGATCAGATAAATTTGATTGATGAAAAGAGACTTGCGGCTGTTTGTCATGGGCAGATATATCATAAGCGCATGACCCGGGCATTTAACAAAAGAGTCAAGAGACAGGTGTATCGAATTGGCGACTTGGTGATAAAGCGTATCATTCTACCACAAGGTGATCCCAGAGGCAAATGGACTCCCACATACGAAGGGTCATTTGTAGTTAAGAAGGTATTCTCTGGTGGAGCCATGATGCTTGCTACAATGGATGGCGAAGATTTCCCGCATCCTGTAAACGCGGACATAGTTAAAAAATACTACGCATAAAAGAGACCCGCTAGGTCGACGTATCTAGGAAAAAGTAAGGGCATCCTGGCGAACCAAAAGGGTTCGGGCAAAAATTAGGGATAAACATATAAAAATGTACACCCGGCAAGTCGAAAACCTGAAAAAGTGGCTTGGGCAAAAAAGGGTATCCTGGTGGACTGAAAACCTGAAAAGGCGGTCCAGGCAAAAATTAGGGATTAAAGCGTATGACTATGTCCCGTTCTCAGTCAGCTTCACCCAAGTTCCAAGGACTGAACAAGCTAATCACTTTTATCCGACTGCAGGAGATGAGAGGCTTGAAGACATAACGACAGTAGTGGAATTAAAATCAATAGGACTTTTTCTGCATAGCTTTCTCTTTGTTTTCTTGACGATTTCCTCTTACTAGGATTTTTGTCTCCTTGTACACAAATTGCCTGTTTATAGGCCCTCTCTCAAAATCAATACAATGTTATTTCCAAAAAGATGCTTTTGTTTTACTTTTTCTGTTTCGTTTGCGTAAACGTCCATTGATTTAATTTGAATTGATATATGTATTTGAACACGATCGATATTTATCAAAAATACATGCATAAAACGGAAATAGCAATTACAAAAGACTTCAGGATCGAGGAGAAGGTCTAACCATGCGTTCCAATGAATCCGGTTGCTAATTCTATTCCCCAACAAGAACCAGCTATTTCCCAGAAGAGGTTGGCATCACCAGACAGACTAGTCACCTCTTCCATCCCCAGCCAGGCTCTGTTGAGTGTTTCCACCGTCAGACAGAAATCAAGTATCCCTAGCTAAGAAAGGGTCATCAATACAAGCATCTCCAACCAGAAGATGGGGATTTATTTTCCCTAGGGAGTCGCCAGGAAACACTTTTCAGACGCATAATTCATTCATTACATCATTTCACAGCATACGCATGCATACATTGTTCGCATTTATTTTCATAAACATAAAACATCTCATGCATCATGACATGACATGAAGCTAACTTTTCTTTTCAGGTTAATTATCCTCCTGATACAATCAAAACAAAGGCCCATTCAGACGGACATCTTTATCAATTACATTCAAGATTCAACTACATCTCTCAGATACAATCCATATGAGTATTCACTCTGACAAGCACTCTGATATCCGCCCAATGGTGTCATCTTTAAGCCCACCCCAGATATTCATTGCAAATACAACATATACAAACACTATCAGATATAGCCTAGCGTACGGTTCATTCTGATTCAGCTCAACATATGACTCCTTCAACTCAGATACGATCTAACGTACGATCCATTCTGACCTTCAACTACTCCAATACGGTCTAGCGTACGACCCATTCGGATCTTCAAACCCTCAGATACTGCCTAGCGTACGGTACATTCCGGGGTGTAGTCTAGCGTACGACTACTTTCTTCTTCAGATATAGCTTAACGTACGGCTCATTCTGCAACTCCAATATGGTCTAGCGTACGACCCATTCGGATCTTCAAACCCTCAGATATTGCCTAGCGTACGGTACATTCCGGGGTATAGTCTAGCGTACGACTACTTTCTTCTTCAGATACATCCTAACGTACGGCTCATTCTGCAACTCCAATACGGTCTAACGTACGACCCATTTGGATCTTCAACTCAGATACGATCTAGCGTGCGATCCATTCTGATTCTACCTTCGTCAGATACAGCCTAACGTACGGCTCATTCTGCAACTCAGATACGATCTAGCGTACGATCCATTCTGATCTGTTATCCCCAGCGAAGTCACCCGCCTAAAGGATAACTCATTCTGGTACTCAGATACGATCTAGCATATGGTCCATTCTGATCCTTTATCCCCAACAGCGTATGATCCATTCTGATCTTTCATCATCAAACTTCCTGGATGGCATCTTTAAGCCCATCTCCATCAAGACTAACCTTTGATTAACAAGTGCAAATTTTTGGGGCATTCTAGTGTTCAATAATCTTCCACCTCCAGACCACGAATGGCGTACATACCATTCTAAATCTCTCGGTTCAAGAATATTGAACAGGGGCAGCTGTCATACCCCAAAATTTGCCCGTTAATATTACAAGTCATTTCTAAGACACTCCAACTCATTTTTCAAGGCATTGATCTTAAAAGAACAAGGACCCAGCACACAGATGACAAAATTCAGAAAATGGCCTAAACTGGTTTGCTCGCTAGGCGAGCAATTCCTTCGCCTAGCGAACCCTTCGCTACGCCACTCGCCTAGCGAAGCTTGCAAATACCAGAAAATTCTGGGCTTCATTCTGAGCCCATTAGGTCATAAAAAGAGCATTATAAATACCACAACTTCAGTCAGAAAAAGGGAGGACGAAAACGGAAAAGGAAAACGAAGGAGAAAGGCAAACCCCCACAGACAGCAAACCCTGGAGGCTAACCCGGAGAATTCAGAGTAACCCTAAAGGAAACCCTGAAGGGAACTCATCTGCATCAAGGTTACCTCCGCCCAACTCAATCCGACTTGCCAATTCAAGGTTGCAATTCAATTGCAAACAGGTTTGCATTACTATTACCGCTTTATGTTCTTAATTTGCATGTGATATTATAATTGAATTCATAAACATATTTGAGGTTTTGCATGTGAATTTAAGTGTGCCTGAATATCTTGAATGTTGAACCATGTAATTTCTATATTGGATGCCATAGAGTGTGCAACATGCTGAGATCGTACTGTTCTGAAATTCAAAACCCGCAGTCGCTCGCTAGCACATCGCTAAGCGAGCATGTAGCGAGTATTCGCTAAGCCTTCGTGAGGCGAGGCAGAGGCGAACGTGACAGCCGCTAATATTTTTCTGTCCTGTTCTATGTTTATCGGATCTGTTATGCTATGATTTTTCTGTTCTGTTCTGTTCTGTCCTACCGCCGTGTTCCTTTTGTTTGGTGCAATTCTCGATTGCACCCCGATTTGGTATTCTGACTTGTTTGCTGAATTTTGTAAGGGTTCACATACTCCCGGAGAAGGTAGCTTGTTAGGTATTCCACTTTATTTGTGGGATACCAATGTGGAGATTCATCCTATTTACTTAATTGATTTTAATGTGGAGACTCATCCTATTTACTTAATTGATTATAATATGGACCTAATTACCTAATTGATTACAACTACCTAATTGATTGTAAAATATTGCCTTTGAATATGTGATCTTGGACCTCTCTTTGTTGCCTTGCGGTATTACGGTATTACGGTCATGTCCCCCGAACGTGGGGATACCCTTAGCAAAGACCCTTCGATTAAATCATCATGTCCCTATAAAATAAATCATAGTCCCTCGGATGTTGCCTTCGAATATATGATTTTGTCCCTCGATGACCCTTCGGTGTAGCCTACGGTTAAATGATGATCGTCCCTTCAAATGCTAAGGTATCCTTACAAATGTTGCCTTCAATGACCAATCGACGACCCTACGATGTCCCTTTATATCCAAAGGGATAAGACTACTTACTTCTCAATAGTAAGGACAGTTTTACCCTTATAAGGATGGGAAATGCCCATAAAGACCTTAGGTAGGTATAACTCTTAATTGCTGGCTCACAACCTAAAGTATTTTTCATACCTCACACTTTGCAAATACTAGAAAATCACCACTTGGTATACATTCGTACTAGAATCATTACCAAGTTATATTTTTCTAAACCGCTTTCAAAAATTAAACGAGATAAATACTTTGTATACATTCGCACAAGAATCATTACAAAGTTAAACTCTCTTTTCAAAACAATTTTTTTTAGCAATTCACAAACACTTTTTTTCAGACAAACATAAGTGATCCAGCAATTAAGAGCCAATGGATAACCATGGATACAAAGGGTGCTAACACCTTCCCTTTGTATAATGTACCTCCCGAGCCCAAAATCTAATTAAGGTCTTTCCTGTTCTTTTCCACCTTTTCTTATTGGATAAAAGAAAAGTCGGTGGCGACTCTTGCTATCCGCGACATTTGCTTTCCAAAGCAAAAACACCCAAAGTCAGTTCACCGTATGACAGCGTTGCACATGGAGGCCGCTATAGGGGAAGCCATGAGTCATAAGCCCTCAACTAGTAGGTAACCGCCATGTTCCCATGATCCACCCCATTTAAACACATGGCGGGCACCACCTATGGTAATCACGTTCCCACTAAGAAGAAGTTGGAGGGCATAATGGTCTTTGCAAGCTGCTGAAATCCTCTATAAATAGTTCATTCCATTTCATTTTATAATCATCCAACTTAGTTTTACAACACTAAGCATATATTTATCATTTGTAATAGCGATAATTCGTCACATCGGGGGGCTATCGCACCTTAGTGAGATTGAGTTGGGTCACTTCGAGTTGTTGTCGTCTTTAGCTTCAGGAGTCGGAGGTTTATTTTTGTACCAGAATCGAAGCCTCCGTTTGGAGCAGGTTCTTATTTATCGCTTTTATTTATTTATTTGTCATCTCTTTACTTTATTTATTTTCCACACTCACTTTACTTTATTTATTTTTCGCACTCATTTTACTTTATTTATCTTCTGCACTTGCTTTACTTTATTTATTTTCCGCATTTTACTCACTCTTTACGCCTCACATTTTAAAACAAACTTTTCATCATGATTAACATCGTTGTGTCTGTTTGTGTTACCATGTCTGGCTAAATCTTTTAAAGGTTAGAATGTAAGGATCGCGGTTAAAGTAATGTTTCACATATTGAATCTGTAGAAATACTTTAAAGACTATTTTGATTTTTAACTTGAGTTTTCTAAAACAAACTTGGTTAGTTTTAATTATTCAAGGAGTGTGAAAGCACCCTGGCTTAGTTAACTAGGATTTTTTATCACTTTAAGGAAAAACTATTTTTGAAACTATTTTCAGACGCGTTGATAGATCTAAAATCAGGAAACTCCTCGGGTAAAACTTTCCAAATCAAAATCACTTTTCAAATAAGTTTACGAGTCTCATTTCTTAAAAATAAGTTTACTACTTTAGCTTTCTGCGCACCTTTTATAAGTGACAATAAGAGGCCTTAATTTAAGGGTAAAGTCGGTTATGAATACGCGAAAGCGACAGTTCCTGTTAAATGGATTCTTTTCAAGAGTAGAAAATATTGCCTCATAAGTAGCTCTATTTAGACAATCGAAACATCACTTAACTGACGTGAGATATATTCAACCTGTCTTTACCTGTATTTCTTATTTACCTTTATTTTGCAAACCCAATATCTCTTTTATACCGCCTTAGATAAACACCATAACGATAGTAATCGATAGATTGACAATTGGTCTCTGTGGGATCGATATTCTTTTATATTACTTTGACGTAATTCGTGCACTTGCGAATCACGCGATCAGTATTTTAAGTGAAAGTGACATTTAATCGAATCAAGATCCTCAAATGGGTCACAAAAAGGTACATGCACTCTTTCTCATAATTTTATTAATTATTAATTAATATTTGTTTAATTCTAGTGAAAGTATTTTCTATTTTTAAAGTATGTTTGTTGTTGTGTTAATTTTAAGTATTTATCAAAATTTGTTTGGTGTCAATCGATTGATTGTCATGTGTCAATCGATTGGTTCCTCTTTGTTTCTCACTTTTCGTTTTATAGTAACTTCATTCAATCGATTGCTTTCTCACCTCAATCGATTGGTTCCTTATTTTTTATATTTTTTTAAAAATTCATTTCATCAACCAATCGATTGGATTCCAAGCATCAATCGATTGATCTCTCTTATTTTTTCAATTTTTTCACTATACCAATCGATTGGTCCATGAATGTCAATCGACTGGTCCTTAAATTTTTTCATTTTATTTGTTCAGTATGCGCATGATTTCACTCCAATTATTTCTAACTTTATTCCTTCACTTGTACTTGCTGCAATTCTACTAATACACTCTACCACATGTCATTTAATTATTTGTCATTTACTACTGTTTCTCCTATTCCTTCTCTTTTTCTTTGGCTACTACTACAAGTCTTCCTATTTTCAAGTAAATGAATATTTACTAGGTCTTGTAAGTAATTTTATTTCACTTTAATATATTATTCATTTCCTTTTATTTCCTTGGTCCAATCACCTTGATTCTTCACATTACCATCATTACTACACTTTATCACCTTAGTCATAAAACCACACCTTTCTACAAGAATTTTTTCAGCATTGCTACACGATTTGTTTCAAGACTCAAAGGCTATTTGCTTCCTCCTTCATTTCCTTGTTTTATCTTAACAACATCCATGGCTTCTCAACTTCAATCAAAAGGAAAAGGAAAGGCTTCTAGCTCTAGAGGCCCTCTAGATCTTTCAAGGCTATTCACCACCAAGAGTCAGCAAGAGAGGTACGAGAAATACTTCTTTCAAAAGAAAATCATGAAACCAAAGTATGGATCATTTGTCTCTTTTCCTGAAGATGTGTTTAATTTTCCCACTATTTTTGAAGATTTGGGCTTGAGTGACCTCATATGTTATAATGATGATTTTTACCCCGAATTGATCAAAGTTTTCTATTCCAACATGGTGAAGAAGAAAGGAAAACTAACCTCCATGGTGAAGGGAGTTCCAATCTCCATGACGGCCACCGAGTTAAGTGTTATTCTCAGTATTCCTACTGGTGGTCACAAGTTTGTTGGCACAAAGGCTCTGTGGAAAGACTATAGCAAACATGCCTTCTACTATAGTTTGAGTCATTTGTCTGAGCATCAATTTTACAACAAAAGGAAGAAGAGTTTTGGAGGAGATCTCCCGGAACGTGTGTACTGGTCACCAGCTAAGTTCTCTATTGATGGTAGAATGTTGCACTATTTTTTAGTTTATGTTATTGTGCCTAGATTCTCAAATCATTGCACTATAACAGATCCGGAAATGATGCTATTGTATGCCATTAAAAATAATTTTCGTGTTGATTTAGGGCATACCATTCTTACTCATATGATGTCCCACAATGAATATGTTGAGGGTTTGCCATATGCACACTTTTAGACAAAAAATTTCCATCACTTTAACATCAACATGGAGAATGAACTTTGTTTCTAATGGAAAAGCCTTCCTACATGATTAGTATCAAGCAGGTCAATAGGAAGATGGGAGTTGTATATAATCACTGGACCCATGAGGTAAAATATCTAGACATTGTTGATGAAGAAACCCAACCTGAAGTTCCCAATAATGAAGACATTAACCCTACTTCGGAAGCTCAATCTGTTCAACCCTCCAACCAAATGATTATGGAATATCTTCAAGGGTTCCGGGCGGATGTTATGACCGAGATTGGCCATTTATCTTCAAGGATGGATCGTTGGGAGTTTTCACAGGGTGGTTTTCAAGGTGGTGGGTCAAATGATGGGAATAATCGGTGATTGGATCTCTAGTGTTATTGTTATGCTTGTTCTTTTTAATTTTGTCATTATCCGTACTTATTTATGTTTTTCGCGTACTTATTCCTATTTGTTTCTGTGTTGTAATATTTGAACATATATGTGGATGAATGTTTATGTTTATTTCCTCCTAGTTTTCTTTTGTTTTTTCCCTTCTTTTTGATCATGACAAAGGAGGGGAAGACTGTATGCCTGTTTGTTTGCTTGTGTTGTTTTATGCGGGTAATCTCAAAACAACTCTTGTTCAAGATAAGGGGAGTTTTCATTTGATTACTTTCAAGAGATAAGGGGGTTTGAGTTCAAGCTTAAAGATCGGTTGTCATCATCAAAAAGGGGGAGAATGTGAAGACAAGCTTCCTACAAGATTTTGATGAAGACAACTGTCATACCCCAAAATTTGCCCATTAATATTTCAAGACATTTTTCAGGGCACTCCGACTCATTTTTATGACACTGATCTTAAAGGAACAAAGGCCCAGCTCACGAGTGGCCCAATCCAGAAAATGGCCCAAACTGGCCTGCTCGCTAGGCGAGCAAATCCTTCGCCTAGCGAACGTTCGCTACACGCTCGCCTAGCGAAGCTGACAGACAACAGAAAATTTCGGGCTTCATTCTGAGCCCATTAGGTCATCACTCCAGAACGAAAAGGGGAGAACGAAAAACCGAGACGGAGACGGCCAGAAACCCTGGCATAGCAACCCCGGAGAGTAGCCCAGAGAAGTCGGAGTGAAGAAACCCTGACGGCCGCTCATCCGCACCGAAGTTACCGCCGCCCAACTCAACCCGATACCAAAAGTGACTTGCCAATTCAGCATTACCATTCCATTGCAAACAGGTTTGTGTATCATTATTGTTTTATGCTTCCAATTTGTAAATCTTTAAATACATAATACATCATGATTGAATTTTTGGATATGTAATTAGACTTTGCATGTGAATTCCAGTACGCCTGAATATCCTAAGTGTTTGACCATATTATTTCTGTAATTGAATGCAATAAGGCATGCAGCATGCTGAGATCATACTGTTCTGAAATTCAAAACCCGCAGCCGCTCGCTAGCACATCGCTAAGCGAGCATGTAGCGAGCATTCGCTAGGACCTCGCTAGGCGAGGCAGAGGCGAACGGGACAGCCGTTGATATTTGTTATGTCCTATGCGTAACCTGATATATTCTATGTTAATTATGCACTGTTTTGCCTGACATTCATGCTGCTGTGTTTTCTTTTGCGGTGTAGTCCTCGATTGCACCCTGATTGGTATTCTAACCCGTTTGCTGAATGTTGTAAAGGTTCACATATCCCAGGAAAAGAGTGTTGTTTAGGCCTTCCACTTTATTTGTGGGATACCCTTATGAAGATCCACCCTAAATTGCTTAATTAATTTTAATGTATTAAGTTTAATGTATTAATTTTAATGTATTGATTTTAATGTGGAGATTCCTAATCACCTAATTGACTTTAAAATATGACCTTTAAACATGTGATTTTGGACCTCTCTTTGCTGCCCTACGGTATTACGGTATAACGGTCATGTCCCGCGAATGTAGGGATACACTTAGCAAAGACCCTTCGGTTAAATCATCATAAAATAAATCATGGTCCCTCGGATGTTGCTTCGAATATATGATTTCGTCCCTCGATGACCCTTCGGTGTAGCCTACGGTTAAATGATGATCGTCCCTTCGAATGCTAAGGTATCCTTACAACTGTTGCCTTCAATGACCTATCGATGACCCTACGATGACCCTTAAACATCCAAAGGGTAAAATTACTTACTTCTCAATAGTAAGGACAGTTTTACCCTCATAAGAATAGGAAACGTTCATAACGACCTTAGGAAGGTATAACTCTCAATTGCTGGATCATAACCTAAAACATTTCCCACCCCTCACACTTTGCAAATCCTAGAAAATCACCACTTGGTATACATTCATACTAGAATCATTACCAAGTTACATTTTTCTAAACCGTTTTCAAAATCAAACGAGATAAATACTTTGTATACATTCATACGAGAATCATTACAAAGTTAAACTCTCTTTTCGAAACATTTTTTAAACGATTCACGAACACTTTTCAGACAAAAATATAAGTGATCCAGCAATTAAGAGCCCATGGATAACCATGGATACAAAGGGTGCTAACACCTTCCCTTTGTATAATGTACCTCCCGAACCCAAAATCTATTGAGGTCTTTCCTGTTCTTTTCCACCTTTCCTTATTGGATAAAAGAAAAGTCGGTGGCGACTCTTGCTATCCGCGACATTGCGATAAAAAGCAAAACACCCCAAGTCAGTTCACCGTATGACAACAACATTTCAAGCCCTCCATATCAAAAGAATGAAAAAGAAAGATTATATCAACTATGCTCAAGATTTTCATGGATCTAGTAAAGATATATGGAATTCTTGACAATATATTCCTAGTGCTCAAAAGTTTTTATCATACATTTTGTGATCATTATAAAACTTTTTCTATCATGATTTTTGTTTTAAAGTGATGTTTAAAACATTGCATATTCAAAAGCTTTTTAACTTAGAAAATTTTCAATGTTTTGTCTGGACCAATCGATTGATCAAACTTTCTGTTTTAACATTTTTCGCTTCCAAAGCTGAACCAATCGACTGGTGTTGTGAATCAATCGATTGATCTTAGTGTATTTTATATTTTTTGGTTTATGTCAATCGATTGGTCATATGTGCCAATCAATTGATGTTGGGAAATTTTTGAAAAATCTGAATTTTATTTCACCACTCCTTGCACCATTTCATCATAACTCTTCATGGCAAAACCTTACATCTTTTCTTCAATAATTCTCAGATTTCTCTTTTAACCATTTCCATGCTATAATTGAAAGGATGCATTCATACTATAAATACTCTTTATATTTTATTTCAAATTCACCTCTTTCAAATCAATCTACAAAATCTTTTTGCATTCATCTTCATCTACATTTTCATATACAAATACTTTTGAAATAAATTTTCATATCATTTTCTTCAAAAGTATTCTTGAGCACTTAGAGATTATTTTGTCTTGAACCTTCATATTGAAAGAGAAGAAGATTCTAATCAATTGATTAAATTCTTGTCCAATACATATATTCATATTCACTCAAAATTACTTTGTAAAATCCTAAGTACCAAGGATTGTTTGATATTAGGTGTGTTGCTTATCATCCAGGATTGTTTTCTTTTCTTGTCTGTTAAGTTTTCAAGAGGATTGTTCTTGATCACTTAGTTAGAGGCTTGTTTTAGGAGATCTAACAATAATAAAATCTCTTACACATTGTAAGGGGACTAGAGTACTCTCAAGTTGTGAGGGAAACAAGTATAATTTCTGGTGTTCTTTACTTTCCGCAATTTACCGTTTTCATCATCTTATCAACCCATAATAACCCGTATAGTTTTGGTTTGTGTATCGGGTTTGAGTTTTGCAACCCGTTGACCCAACTCATTGATGTGACTTTAGTAATTTTTTATTATTTTTATTATTATTTTAAATAAAAATATAAAAATAATATCTCACTAATAACCATAATTTTTCCAAAAAAAAATTCTCCACCATCAATACTACTAGACCAATGAATTTACATGATTCTAAGGTTAAATGTTGTTTTTTATTTTATTTTGTATCATTTCCAACTTATGTATTTTACGGAAATAATATGTGTTATTGAATTTTATACTATTATAAAGTGTTATGTCGTCTTCATGAATTTTATTAGATATTATATGATATGTTTCATTAAATTTGAGTGTTATAAATGAGTATGATTGTATTTAGTTGTGTTAAATTTTTTTAAATCGACAAAAAGAATCATAAAAAATATATTATGTGTTTGAAACACAACTCGCGAATCCAACCCAACTCATCCCATTAATGAATAGATTGGTTCAGGTCGGTTTTGACAATGAAAATGCGGGTTAGACGATGAACTCAACCCATTGAAATTTGAACGAGTTGGATAACGAGTTATGCCAAATCCGGTTCAACCCAATCCGCATACACCTCTGTCACTAATCTTATATTAGACTTAATATAATTTTTCCACTTCCAATATTTATATTTTCCTCTCCACATCTATTCCTGTCTTATTCATTCACCCCATTATTATATTAATTCCCAATTCAGCCTCATCTCTTACTATTCTCTATTTTCTTATTATTTCCTTAATTTATTTCAATTAATAAATTGTTAATATTCTAGATTTAGTGTAGTTTTTCTCCCTATCCTCCACAATAATAATCATATACCCTCCAACATTTATTTATTTAATTAAACACATAGTAATTAAATAAAATACACATAATATAAATAAATCACTTTTAAAAAATCATAAATAAATCAATTAAAATAATTTAATTAAAATTAGGGTGTTACATTTTTCATCAAATATAAACTAAATGCAAAATCAAAATCAAAATCATCAATTAAAAATAAAAGACCATTTGTTTCACCTCTTGCATATTTATAGGATATATCTTCTTTCATCATTTCAAGAGTATATGTAACAAAACTATACATCAATGTTAAATTCACCAAAGTAGTACGGTGAGAACTCCAACGAGTATCAATAATTCGCTTAAGATTGGTTTTTTTTATTCAAACATTTTCCACCAACAATTTTTTCATTTTCCGATGCATATCAAACCTTAATCATTTGTCTTTCATGTGCTTTTGCAATATCCTCTAACAATGTTTATTAAAGTGGATATTAAGTTAATTAGAGAGCAAATTTGAAGCTGATCTTTCGCAATGACAACTAATGCAAATTGTAATTGATGAGGAACACAATGTAAATAAAATGCACATGAACTTTCCTTTAATATCAAACTCTTAAGACCAGAAACCTCTCCTTACATGTTGGTAGCACCACCATAACTCCCTCCTCGAATTCTTGAAGTAATAAGTCCATGTTTGCCTAATATGTCATTTATGATCATCTTCAATGATATGGATGTTATAGTTCTAACATGAGCAAATACCCAAGAACCGTTCACTAATAATTCCATATTTGTTAAAACATCAGTCATCCTTCTTATTAGATATATATTCATGGACTCATTAATAAGAATAGAAAACAATTCA